>NC_041733.1:39612470-39973894 GCF_004115215.2 Ornithorhynchus anatinus | reverse complement strand
GGGAAAGCTGCTCCCGCTTCCTGTGCTCGAACGCTGGAGGTTGTTTTCCTTATCAATAAGGGGAGCGTATGAATCCACATCCACCCTTACGGTTTGCTCTTTGTGCTGCACTTGAGTTTCACAGAGCTAGAGCAGGCTGCAGTTAATAGAATCGCTGACCCACGGAGTAAAGTGTGAGAAGCTCTTGTCTGAAGGTGATAGAGGGAGGGGCACTGATGGGAGGCTGCAGTTGTAAAAATTAATTAATTTTAAAAAACCATGCATGTTGGACCAGAATGAAATGAAGCTGTACACATTTTTTTTCCTTGCTTTGTGTTCTAACAGACCTAACAAACGCTGTATGTACTTATGTGATTGCAAACAAACATGCTTGTAGGTAGCACTGACTTATCAATGTGAGAGATTTTACAGAAATGTACTATGTGGTTTGGTCAGGCATTGTATTAGTGACCATGCTTGCTAATAAACATGCCGGTTTGGTAAGAGCGATGCTTGGTGGTGGAATGTAAAAATGTGAGTGTATGCAGGGAGGCGAGAGAGGAAGAAAGTCTTAATTGATTTCAGGTGCACTTAATTAGATTCACTCCCTCCAAAGCAGACAAGTTAAACTAAAACTTGCCAAAATTACAGGGGTCATTGTTGGAGTTTTTACCTCGGCACCTCAGGTTGGGAGTTCTAATCCCATTTGGGAAACAAGAATCTTTTTAAGACCTTAACACCAGAGCCAGGGCTAGAACCTATTCCTTTTCCTCTAGGTAACACCAGCTCTCACAGCAGAAGGCTCCCTTTTTGTCCTATTTCCAGCAGAGGATAAGGTCAAAGGAAGGGAAAAAACCAAAAAACACCTCGCATACCACATTCAACCCATTTCTTCCAAGCACAATGGAAAGAAAGAGTTGACGGTTGGGTTCAATGCTGCTTCTCTTTCAGGGAGAGCTTTAAGAGAGGAGAAAGAGGGAGGGAAGAAGCAAGCAAGCAAGCAGAAAGGGGGAGAGAGAGGAAGGGGTCGGGGGAAGGAAAGAGCCTACTGATCGCTGATGAACTCAGACACACAAACCACTTTATGTCAAGCACACGACAATGGGATTTTTAAAAACCATCTTTACATAAGGCAGATCAGCTCACGGGCCTAGCAACAGACCCTGCAACACGGCATCGCTCTTAGGTCTGCGGAGAGGGCGTGTGTGTCCGTCGCTCGGGTGAGGCTCCATACAGGTCAGTTACTTCCATGCCCTCGGCGAGGCCATGTGGATCCGTTTTCAATAGCTCTAATTTCATGAAACATGCACAAAACCAAATCTCATATCTATAAATAAATAAAACATGGCTGGCCCTTGCCTTCCGATCAAATTCGAGGTGGCGGTGGGGAAGATTCAGAGTTCGTTGGGTCCATTCAGGATACAAAAAAGGAAAAAAAAAGGGGGGAGGGGTCCTGGAAATCTGAGCCCCATTAAAACTGTCAGCACTATGCTCTGCTTTTGGTGGGATCATCTTTATTTCTTCTCTTTACATCCCAATTGTATACTCGAGCCATATCTGAACACAGAGTTAAGGAAAAACACCGCTCAGCTCTCCTCGCCACAAAAGATACAGACTCAGGAAGAGAAAACGAGTTGGCCGAAACACAAGCCAAAAAACCCGCAACACCCCCCAAACACCATGTCTGGAACTCAACTCCCTCCCCTCCCCAGTGAGCGAGACCCATTCTCTCTCAAGACTCCTGGCACAGGAGCTGCTCAGTGAGGAAAGCGAGGAAGGAAGTCTGCAGGGGCAAGTCCTCTCCTCCCCTTCCCTCTCCTTTCCTTTCCTCTCCACACTCCACTCCTCCCCCCTCCACTCCTCTCTTCCCCAGTCCTCCCCTCTCCACTCCTCTCCCCCAGTCCTCCCCACTCCTCTTCCCTCTCCTCCCCTCCCCCAGTCCTCCCCACTCCTCCCCCCTTCTCTCCCCCACTCCCCCAGTCCTCCCCTCTCCACTCCTCTTCCCCAGTCCTCCCCCCTCCCCCAGTCCTCCCCACTCCTCCCCGGTCCTCCCCACTCCTCTCTCCCCCAGTCCTCCCCACTCCTCTCTTCCCCAGTCCTCCCCCTCCTCCCCTCCCCCCTCCTCTCTTCCCCAGTCCTCTCCACTCCCCCCCCCCCCCGTCCTCCCCTCTCCACTCCTCTTCCCCAGTCCTCCCCCCTCCCCCAGTCCTCCCCACTCCTCCCCACTCCTCCCCACTTCTCTCTTCCCCAGTCCTCCCCCTCCTCCCTTCCCCAGTCCTCTCCCCTCCCCCCCCCCAGTCCTCCCCACTCCTCTTCCCCAGTCCTTCCCAATCCTCTTCCCCCTCCTCCCCTTCCCCCTCCTCTCTCCCCCAGTCCTCCCCTCTCCACTCCTCTCCCCCAGTCCTCCCCAGTCCTCTCCACTCCTCTTCCCCAGTCCTCCCCACTCCTCTTCCCCCTCCTCCCCTCCCCCCTCCTCTCTTCCCCAGTCCTCCCCCCTCCCCTCCTCTCTCCCACTAGGAAAAGGCCTCCACTCCATGACACGGGTCAGAAATGACACGCTAGGAAAAGTGGTAGCACCTCAAAAACGACACGTTAGGAAGGGCACGTGTGTCAGAAACAACCTGTGTTAGAGGGCCATAGAAAAAAGCCCGCTGATCCGTGACACGTCAGGATTGACACGTGTGCCAGAAACAGCACGTGTGTAAAACGAGGAAAAGCAACACCTCAAAAAAGGTAGCGTGTGGAAAATGACACGTGTCAGAAATGACATGTTAGAGAAAGGACCATAGACAAGAACCTGCCAATCCCTGACATCAGAAATGACACGTGTCCAAAATGACATGTATTGGAAAAAAGTCTGTGATCCATGACATGTCAGAACTGACACACATATCAGAAACATGCATGTAAAAAGGACATGGTAGGAAATGTAGCGTTTCAACAACAGTAGTGTCAAAAGAGACACACGTGTCTGAAATGACATGCATTTTAAAAGGACCATAAGAAAGAACCTGCCAATCCGTGACACATCAGAACGAACATGTGTGTCAGAAACGTGTGTGTGAAGTGACACTAGAAAAAGTGCTAGAACCTTTTAAAATGGCGTGTTGAAAATGACATGTGTGTCCAAAATGACATGAGCTGGAAAAAGGACCACAGAGAAGGGTCCGCCGATCCGTGACAGGCCAGAAAGGACATATGTGTCAGAAACAACACACGTGCGAAATGGCACCCTAGAAAAGTGGTAGAAGTTTTTAAAAAATGGTAGCATGTTGAAAATGGCACGTGTCCAAAATGACATGCTAGAAAAAGGACCATAGAGAAGGGCCCACGGATCCATGACAGGCCAGAAACGACATGTGTCAGAAACAACACGCGTGTGAAATGACATGCTGGGGAAAGTGCTAGAACCTTTTTTAATGGTAGTGTGTTGAAAATGACACGCGTGTCCGAAACAACAGATGTTAAAGGACGCTAGAGAAGAGCCCGCCGATCTGTGACAGGCCAGAAAGGACGCGCACGTCAGAAACACGTGTGTGAAATGACATGCTGGGGAAAGTGCTAGAACATTTTTAAATGGTAGCGTGCTGAAAGACACATGTGTCCGAAATGACAGGAGTTAGAAAAGGGCCCGCCGATCTGTGACAGGCCAGAAAGGATGTGTCAGAAACAACACACGTGTGAAAGGGCATGCCGGGAACAGTGCTAAAGCCTTTTTAAATGGTAGTGTGTTGAAAATGACACGTGTCTGAAATGACATGTGTTTGAAAAAGGACCCTAGAGAAGGGCCTGTTGATCCGTGACAGGCCAGAAAAGACGTGTGTGTCAGAAACAGCACGTGTGTGAAAGGGCAGGCTGGGAAAAGTGCTAGAACCTTTTAAAATGGTAGCATGTTGAAAATGACACACGTCAGGAACGACAAGTGTTTGAAAAAGGACAAGAGAGAGCCTGCCAATCCGTAACAGGCTAGAAATGACACACACATCAGAAACAACACACGTGTGAAAGGGCACGCTGGGAACAGCACTAGAACCTTTAAAAATGGTAGCATGTTGACAATGACACACGTGTCCGGAATGACATGAGTTAGAAAAAGGACCCTAGAGAAGGGCCCGTCGATCCGTGACAGGCCAGAAAGGACGCGCGCGTCCGAAACAACACGTGTGTGAAAGGGCAGGCCGGGAACAGTGCTAGGACCTTTTTAAATGGTAGCGTGTTGAAAATGACACACAGGTCCGAAATGACATGTGTTAGAAAAAGGACCCTAGAAAAGGGCGTGCCGATCCGTGAGAGGAGAGAAACGACGCGCGTCTCCAAAACAGCACGTGCGTGAAAGGGCAGGCCGGGAACAGTGCTAGAACCTTTTTAAATGGTAGCGTGTTGAAAATGACACATGTGTCTAAAACGGCATGTGTTTGAAAAAGGACCCTCGAGAAGGGCCCGTCAATCCGTGACAGGCCAAAAAGGATGCGTGTCCTCAAAACAGCACGTGTGTGAAAGGGCAGGCCGGGAACAGTGCTAGAACCTTTTTAAATGGTAGTGTGTTGAAAATGACACACGTGTCCGGAATGACATGTGTTTGAAAAAGGACCCTAGAGAAGGGCCTGTCGATCCATGACAGGCCAGAAAGGATGCGTGTGTCCAAAACAGCACGTGTGTGAAAGGGCAGGCTGGGAACAGTGCTAGAACCTTTTAAAATGGTAGTGTGTTGTAAATGACACGCATGTCCAAAATGACATGAGTTAGAAAAAGGACCCTGGAGAAGGGCCCGCCGATCCGTGAGAGGCCAGAAAGGACGTGTGCGTCAGAAACAACACGTGTGTGAAAGGGCAGGCCGGGAACAGCGCTAGAACCTCTTTAAATGGCAGTGTGTTGAAAATGACACGTGTGTCTGAAATGACATGTGTTTGAAAAAGGACCCTAGAGAAGGACCCATTGATCCATGACAGGCCAGAAAGGACGCGTGCGTCAGAAACAACACACACGTGAAATGGCACCCTAGGAAAAGTGGTAGAAGCTTTAAAAACAGTAGCATGTTGAAAATGGCATGTGTGTCCAAAACGACATGTGTTAGGAAAAGGACCCTAGAGAAGGGCCCGCCGATCCATGACAGGCCAGAAAAGATGTGCGCGTCAGAAACAACACGCTTGTGAAAGGGCACGCCGGGAACAGCGCTAGAACCTTTTTAAATGGTAGCATGTTGAAAATGACACGTGTGTCCGAAAAGACGAGTTAGAAAAAGGACCCTAGAGAAGGGCCCGTCGATCCGTGACAGGCCAGAAATGTCAGACGCATCAGAAACAACACACATATGAAGTGGCACACCGGGAACAGCGCTAGAATCTTTTAAAATGGTAGCGTGTTGAAAATGGCACGTGTGTCCAAAATGACATGTGCTAGAAAAAGGCCCCTAGAGAAGGGCCCGCTGACCCGTAGAAAACTCCCCTGATTTATGACATGCGTGCCAGAAATGACACATGTCTCAGTAATGACATGCTGGGAAATAGTGGTGGAAGCTTTTAAAATGGTAACATGTTAAAATGACACACATGTCCAAAACGACATGTGTTTGAAAAAGGATCCTAGAGAAGAGCCCGCCAATACATGACAGGTCAGAAACAACAAAACGCGCATCCAAAACAACACACGTGTGAAAGGGCACGCTGAGAACAGCGCTAGAACCTTTTAAAATGGTAGCATGTTGAAAATGACACGTGTCTGAAATATGTGCAAAAAAGGACCCTAGAAAAGGGTGTGCCGACCCGTGACAGGCCAGAAACAACACGTGTGTCTGAAACAACACACATGTGAAAGGGTACGCCGGGAACAGCGCTAGAACCTTTCAAAATGGTAGCGTGTTGAAAATGACATGTGTCCGAAATGACATGTGCTAGAAAAAGGACCCTAGAAAAGGGCATGCCGATCCGTGACAGGCCAGAAACGACACATGCGTCAGAAACAACACACGTGTGAAATGGCACCCTAGGAAAAGTGGTAGAAGCTTTAAAAACAGTAGCATGTTGAAAATGGCACACATGTCCAAATTGACATGCTAGAAAAAGGACCCTAGAGAAGGGCCCGCTGATCCGTGACAGGCCAGAAACAACATACGCATCAGAAACAACACATGTGTGAAGGGCATGCCGGGAACAGTGCTAGAACCTTTTAAAATGATAGTGTGTTGAAAATGACACACATGTCTGAAATGACATGAGTTAGAAAAAGGACCCTAGAGAAGGGCCCACCAATCCGTGATCCGTGCACATCAGAAACAACACGTGTGTGAAGTGGCACGCTGGGAACAGCGCTAGAACCTTTTAAAATGGTAACGTGTTGAAAATGACATGTGTGTCCAAAATGACATGTGTTAGAGAAAGGACCCTAGAGAAGGGCCCGTCGATCCGTGGCAGGCCAGAAATGACACGTGTGTCAGAAACAACACACGTGTGAAAGGGCAGGCCGGGAACAGTGCTAGAACCTTTTTAAATGGTAGCGTGTTAAAAAAATGGCGTGTGTCTGAAATGACCTGCTATGAAAAGGACCCTAGAAAACAGGCCGTGACAGGCCAGAAATGACACACACATCAGAAACAACACACGTGTGAAAGGGCACGCCGGGAACAGTGCTAGAACCTTTAAAAATGGTAGCATGTTGAAAATGACACGTGTCCGAAATGACATGAGTTAGAAAAAGAACCCTAGAGAAGGGCCCGCCGATCCGTGACAGGCCAGAAAGGACACACACGTCAGAAACAACTCATGTGTCATTTTCAACATACTACCATTTTAAAAGGTTCTGGCACTGTTCCAGGTATACCCTTTCACACGTATGTCCAAAATGACGTGTTTGAAAATGACCCTAAAGAAGAGCCCCCTGATCTGTGACAGGTCAGAAAGGACACACACGTCAGAAACAACACACGTGTGAAAGGGCACGCCGGGAACAGCGCCAGAACCTTTTAAAATGGTAACGTGTTGAAAATGGCACACGAGTCTGAAAAGACACACGTTAGAGAAAGGACCATAGAGAAGGGCCCGCTGATCCGTGAGAGGCCAGAAAGGACGCATCTTCTTCTAGGTCCTTTTCTATACACATGTCGTTTTGGACACGTGTGCCATTTTCAACATGCTACCATTTTAAAAGGTTCTAGCACTTTCCCCAGCGTCCCCTTTCACATGCATGTTGTTTCTGACGTGTGTGTCATTTCTGGCCTCTCACGGATCAGCAGGCCCTTCCCTAGGGTCCTTTTTCTAGCATGTCATTTTGGACATGTGTGCCATTGTCAACATGCTACCATTTTTTAAAACTTCTACCACTTTTCCTAGGGTGCCATTTCACACATGTGTTGTTTCTGGCACACATGTCATAGACCAGGATATTTTCTATGGTCCTTTTCATAGCAGGTCATTTCAGACACACGTGTCTTTAACATGCTACCATTTTAAAAGGTTCTAGCACTTTTCCCAGCATGCCATTTCACGTGTGTTTTGGACACACGTGTCATTTCTGGCCTGTCACAGATCGGCATGCCCTTTTCTAGGATCCTTTTTCTAGCACGTCATTTTGGGCATGTGTGTCATTTTCAACACACTACCATTTTAAAAAGCTTCTACCACTATTTCCCACCATGTCATTCTTGACACACGTGTTGTTTCTGGCACACATGTCAGATCGGGGGACTGTTTTCTAGGGTCCTTTTTATAGCAGGTCATTTTAGACACGTGTCATTTTCAACACACTACCATTTTAAAAGGTTCTAGCACTGTTCCCAGTCCCAGCCTGACCCTTTCACACACGTGCTGTTTTGGACACACGCATCCTTTCTGGCCTGTCACGGATCGACGGGCCCTTCTCTAGGGTCCTTTTTCAAACATGTCATTTCAGAGACGTGTGTCATTTTCAACACGCTACCATTTAAAAAGGTTCTAGCACTGTTCCCAGCGTGCCCTTTCACGCACGTGCTGTTTCGGACACGCACATCCTTTCTGGCCTGTCACGGATCGACGGGCCCTTCTCTAGGGTCCTTTCCCTAACACATGTCATTTTGGACACACATGTCATTTTCAACACTTTACCATTTTAAAAAGTTCTAGCACTGTTCCCAGCGTGCCCTTTCATGCACGTGCTGTTTCGGACACGCACGTCTGTTTCTGGCCTGTCACGGATCGACGGGCCCTTCTCTAGGGTCCTTTTTCAAACACATGTCGTTTCAGACACGTGTGTCATTTTCAACACACTACCATTTAAAAAGGTTCTAGCAGTATTCCCGGCCTGCCCTTTCACACACGTGCTGTTTCAGACACGCGCATCCTTTCTGGCCTGTCACAGATCGACGGGCCCTTCTCTAGGGTCCTTTTTCTAGCACATGCCGTTTCGGACACGTGTGTCATTTTCAACACGCTACCATTTTAAAAGGTTCTAGCGCTGTTCCCGGCCTGCCCTTTCACACGTGTGTTGTTTCTGATGTGTGTGTCATTTCTGGCCTGTCACGGATTGGCAGGCTCTCTTTTGTCCTTTTTCAAACACTTGTCGTTTCCAACACGCGTGCCATTTTCAACACGCTACCATTTAAAAAGTTACCACTATTTCCCAGCATGCCATTTCTGACACATGTGTTGTTTCGGGCACACACGTCACAGATCGGGAGACTTTTCTAGGGTCCTTTTATAGCAGGTCATTTCAGACACGCATGTCATTTTCAACACACTACCATTATAAAAGGTTCTAGCACTTTTCCCAGCCTGCCCTTTCACACACATGCTGTTTCGGACACACATGTCCTTTCTGGCCTGTCACGGATCAATGGGCCCTTCTCTAGGGTCCTTTTGCAAACATGTCATTTCGTACATGTGTGTCATTTTCAACATGCTACCATTTAGAAAGCTTCTAGCACTGTTCCGGGCGTGCCCTTTCACACGTGTGCTGTTTCAGACATGCGCATCCTTTCTGGCCTGTCACGGATCAGCGGGCCCTTCCGTATCGTCCTTTTTCTAACTCCTGTCATTTCGGACACGTGTCTTTCAACACGCTACCATTTTAAAATGTTCTAGCACTTTCCACAGCATGTCTTTTCACACGCATGTTGTTTCTGACGTGCTCGTCCTTTCTGGCCTGTCACACAGATCGGCGGGCTCTTCTCTAGGGTCCTTTATATAACACCTGTCGTTTCGGACACGTGTGTCACTTTCAACACACTACCATTTAAAAAGGCTCTAGCACTGTTCCCGGCATGCCACTTCACACGCAGGTTGTTTCTGACACATGTGTCGTTTCTGGCCTGTCATGGATCAGCGGGCCCTTCTCTAGGGTCCTTTTTCTAGCGTGTCATTTTGGACACACGTGTCATTTTCAACATGCTACCATTTTAAAAAACTTCTACCACTTTTCTAGGGTGCCATTTCACAAGTGTTGTTTCCGACTCACGTGTCCTTTCTGGCCTGTCATTGATTGGCGGACCCTTTTCTAGGGTCCTTTTTCTAACTCATGTCATTTCGGACACGCATGCCATTTTCAACATGCTGCCATTTTAAAAGTTTCTAGCACTTTTTCTAGTGTCATTTCACACACGTTTCTGACACACGTTCGTTCTGATGTGTCACCAATTGGCAGGATCAACGGGCCCTTCTCTAGGGTCCTTTTTCAAAGATGTCATTTCGGACACGTGTGTCATTTTCGACACGCTACCATTTAAAAAGGTTCTAGCGCTGTTCCTGGCGTGCCCTTTCACACGCGTGTTGTTTCGGACGCGCGCATCCTTTCTGGCCCGTCACGGATCGACGGGCCCTTCTCTAGGGTGCTTTTTCTAGCACATGTCATTTCGGACACGTGTGTCATTTTCGACATGCTACCGTTTTTAAAGCTTCTACCACTTTTCCTAGGGTGCCATTTCATGCGTGTGTTGTTTCTGACGCGCACGTCCTTTCTGGCCCATCACGGAACAACAGGCCCTCCTCTAGGGTCCTTTTTCAAACACATGTCATTTCGGACACATGTGTCATTTTCAACACGCTACCATTTAAAAAGGTTCCAGCGCTATTCCTGGCGTGCCCTTTCACACGCGTGCTGTTTCAGACGCGCGCATCCTTTCTGGCCCGTCACGGATCGACGGGCCCTTCTCTAGGGTGCTTTTTCTAGCACATGTCATTTCGGACACGTGTGTCATTTTCAACACGCTTCCATTTTAAAAGGTTCCAGCGCTGTTCCCGGCGTGCCCTTTCACACGCGTGCTGTTTCGGACGCGCGCATCCTTTCTGGCCCGTCACGGATCGGTGGGCCCTTCTCTAGGGTCCTTTCCGAACACATGTCATTTATGGACACACATGCCATTTTTAACATGCTACCGTTTTTTAAAGCTTCTACCATTTTTCCTAGGGTGCCATTTCATGCGTGTGTTGTTTCTGACGCGCACGTCCTTTCTGGCCCATCACGGATCAACGGGCCCTTCTCTAGGGTCCTTTTTCAAACACATGTCATTTTGGACACGTGTGTCATTTTCAACACGCTACCATTTTAAAAGGTTCCAGCGCTGTTCCCGGCGTGCCCTTTCACACGCGTGCTGTTTCGGACGCGCGCATCCTTTCTGGCCCGTCACGGATCGGTGGGCCCTTCTCTAGGGTCCTTTCCGAACACATGTCATTTATGGACACACATGCCATTTTTAACATGCTACCGTTTTTTAAAGCTTCTACCATTTTTCCTAGGGTGCCATTTCATGCGTGTGTTGTTTCTGACGCGCACGTCCTTTCTGGCCCATCACGGATCAACGGGCCCTTCTCTAGGGTCCTTTTTCAAACACATGTCATTTTGGACACGTGTGTCATTTTCAACACACTACCATTTTAAAAGGTTCTTGCACAGTTCCCAGCATGCCCTTTCACACGCTTGTTGTTTCTGACACACGCGTCGTTTCTGGCCTGTCATGGATCGACGGGCCCTTTTCTAGGGTCCTTTTTTCTAGCACATGTCATTTCAGACACGTGTGTCACTTTCAACATGCTACCATTTTAAAAAGTTCTAGCGCTGTTCCTGGCGTGCCACTTCACACACGTGTTGTTTCTGACGCGCACATCTTTTCTGGCCTCTCACGGATCGGCGGGACCTTCTCCAGGGTCCTTTTCCTAACTCATGTCATTTCAGGTACATGCGTCATTTTCAACACGCTACCATTTTAAAAGGTTCTAGCACTTTTCCCGGCCTGCCCTTTCACACACGTGCTGTTTCAGATGTGCGCGTTCTTTCTGGCCTGTCACGGATTGGTGGGCCCTTCTCTAGGGTCCTTTTTCTAACATGTCATTTTGGACACGTGTCATTTTCAACACACTACCATTTTAAAAGGTTCTAGCACTTTCCCC
The DNA here is from genome assembly GCF_004115215.2 of Ornithorhynchus anatinus. Taxonomy (NCBI): domain Eukaryota; kingdom Metazoa; phylum Chordata; class Mammalia; order Monotremata; family Ornithorhynchidae; genus Ornithorhynchus; species Ornithorhynchus anatinus. Next base: position 39,962,564 of record NC_041733.1, on the reverse strand, counting down.
AGCATGTCATTTCACATGTGTGTTGTTTCTGACACGTGTCGTTTCTGGCCTGTCACAGATCGGCAGGCCCTTCTCTAGGGTCCCTTTTCTAACACATGTTGTTTCGGACATGTGTGCCATTTTCAACATGCTTCCATTTTGAAAACTTCTACCACAATTTCCCAGCATGTCATTTCTGACGCACGTGTCGTTTCCGGCACGCATGTCATAGATCGGGGGACTGTTTTCTAGGGTCCTTTTTATAGCAGGTCATTTCAGACACACGTGTCATTTTCAACACGCTGCCATTTTAAAAGGTTATAGCACTGTTCCCGGCGAGCCATTTCACACACATGTTGCTTCTGATGCATGTGTCATTTCTGGCCTGTCACACATCAGCGGGCCCTTCTCTAGGGTCCTTTTTCTAACATGTTTTGGACACACATGCCATTTTCAACACGCTAACATTTAAAAAAGCTTATACCACTTTTCCTAGCATGCCATTTCTGACATGTGTTTTTTCAGGCATACATGTCACTTCTGGCATGCCATACATCGGGGGATTGTCTTCTGGGAAAAGTGCTAGAACCTTTAAAATGGTAGTGCATTTAAAATGGCATGCATGTTCAAAATGACATGTTACAGAAAGGACCATAGAGAAGGGCGTGTCTATCCGTGACAGGTCAGAAATGACACACGTGTCAGAAGCAACACATGTGTAAAATGACTCACTAGGAAAAGCAGTAGAACCTTTAAAATTGGTAGCGTGTTAAAAATGTCACACGTGTCCTAAATGACATTAAAAGGACCATAAAAAACAGTCTCTTGACCTATGACGTGTGCCAGAAACAAAGTGTGTCAGAAATGACACACTGGGAAATAGTGGTAGAACCTTAAAAGCAGTAGTGTGTTGAAAATGACATGTCAGAAACCACGTGTTACAAAAAGGACCACAGAAAACAGTCCCAATCCGTGACATGTCAGAATGGACATGTGTGTCAGAACAACACGTGTGAATGGCACACTAGGAAAAGTGGTAGAACCTTAAAAAATGGTAGCGTGTTAAAAATGACACGGTAGAAATGACATTTCAAAAAAAATCATAGAAAACAGTCCCCAACTGGTGACATGTCAGACACGTGTGCCAGGAGCAACATGTGTGCCAGAAATGACATGCTAGGAAAAGTGGTAGTATCTCAAAATGGCAGCACGTTGAAAAAGACACGTGCCAAAAGGACCATAGAAAAGAGCCCACCGATCTGTGATGTGTCAGAATGGACACACGTGTCAGAAACACACGTGTGAAATGGCATGCTAGGAAAAGTGCCAGAACCCTTTGAAGTGGCAGCGTGTTAAAATGACACGTGTCCGAAATGACATGTATTAGAAAATGGACCATAGAGAATGGTCCCCCGATCTGTGACACACCAGAAATGGCATGTGCGTCAGAAACAACACGCTAGGAAAAGTGGTACCATCTCAAAAACGGTAGCATGCTGACAATGACATACGTGTCCAAAACGTGCTGGAAAAAGGACCATAGAAAACTGCCCCCGATCCATTACATGTCAGAACGAACATGTGTGTCAGAAACAACATGTGTTAAATAACGCACTAGAAAAGGTGGTAGAACCTTAAAAAAGTAGAGTGGTGAAACTGACACACGGCAGAAACGTGTTTAAAAAGGACCATAGAAAAGAGCCCGCCGATCCGTGACACATCAGAACTGGCACGCGTGCCAGAAACAGGTGTATAAAATATGCTAGGAAAAGCAGTAGAACCTTAAAAAAGGTAGTGTGCTGAAACCGACACGCGTGTCCGAAATGACATGTTAGAAAAGGACCATAGAGAACAGTCCCCCAATCTGTGACACGCCAGAGCTGGCATGTGTCAGAAACGTGTGTAAAACAACACGCTAGAACATGGTAGCATCTCAAAAATGGCAGCACACTGAAAATGACATACGTTAGAAAAAGGACCATAAAAAACTGTCCCCGATCCGTGACACATCAGAAGTGACATGTGTGCCAGAAAAAACATGCGTGTAAAATGACACTCTAGGAAAAGTGGTAGCATCTCAACATTGGCAGTGTGTTGAAAACAACACATGTGTCCTAAACAACATGTTCTAAAAAGGATCATAGGAAAGAGCCCGCTGATCGATGACTCATTAGAAATGGCACACGTCAGAAACAACACACATGCAAATGACACACTAAGAAAATGGGTAGCACCTCAAAAACGGTAGCATGTTGAAAATGACACCTGTGTCAGAAACGGCATGGGTTAGAAAGAGGACCATAGCAAAGAGCTCGGCGATCTGTGACACGTCAGAAATGACACGCTAGGAAAACGGGTAGTATCTCATAAACGATAGTGTGTTGAAAAAGACACACATGTCCAAAATGACATGTGATAGGAAAAGGCCCACAGCAAAGAGCCCGCCGATCTCTGACACATCAGAAATGACACGCTAAGAAAAGGGGTAGTAGCTCATAAATGATAGCATGTTGAAAAAGACACATGTCCGAAATTACGTGTTAGAAAAAGGACCATAGAAAAGAGCCCACCGATGTGACACGCCGGACTGGCATGTGTGCTGAAAACAACACGTGTGTAAAATGGCACGCTAGGAAAAGTGGTACCATCTCAAAAATGGTAGTGTTGAGAATGGCACATGTGTCAGAAACATGTTAGAAAAAGAACCATAAAAAGAGCCCGCTGATCCATGACTTTTCAGAAATTACATGTGTCAGAAACAACACACGTGACAAATATCACACTACAAAATGGTAGCATCTCAACAATGGTAGCATGTCAGAGATATGTTAGAAAAAGGACCATAAAAAGAGCCCGCCAATCCAAGACATGTCCGAAATGGCACACGTGTCAGAAACACGTGCCAGAAATGACACACTAGGAAATGTGGTAGCATCTCAAAAACAACACACGTGAAGAAACGTGTAGAATGTGTCAAAAATGTGTAAAAATGTGTCAGAAATGTGTCAAAAAAAGGACCATGAGAAAACAGCCCCCCAATCCTTAACACGTCAGAAATGACACGTATCAGAAACACCATGTCAGAAACAACATGTGTTAGAAAAGGGACCATTGAAAAGAGCCCACCGATCCATGACAAGCCAGAACTGACACGTCAAAAACAACATGCGTCTAAAATGACACATTAGGAAAGGTGGTAGCATCTCAAAAACGGTAGCATGTTGAAAACCATACACGTGTCAGAAACATGTCAACCATTGATAGCCCCCGATCTATGACACGTCAGTAATGACACGCGTGTCAGAAATATATGTGTAAAATGACACACTAGGAAGTGGCATCTTAAGAACGACACATGTGCCAAAAACGACATATGTAACAAAAAGGACCATGAGACAACAGCCCCCAATCCATGACACGTCAGAAATGACACGCTACAAAGAAGTGGTAGCATTGTAAAAGCGACAATAAAAAGTTGAAAAAGGACCATAGAAAGCCCCCAATCCATAACACATCAGAAATGACACTAGAAAAAGTGGTAGCACAGCAAAAATGGCATGTGTGTCAGAAAAAGGACCATGAGACAACAGCCCCCAATCATTGACTCGTCAGAAATGACACGTGAGAAACACATGTGTAATAAATGACACGCTAGGAAAAATGGTGGCATCTTGATAACGTGTCAGAAACATATTAGAAAAAGGACCATGAGACAACAGCCCCCCAATCCAGGACCCATGTCAGAAATGGCACGTGTGTCAGAAATGACACTAGAAAAGGTGGTAGCATCTCAAAAATGACATGCGGGTCAGAAGCGACGTGCTAGAAAAAGGACCATGAGAAAACAGCCCCCCCAATCCATGACTCGTGTCAGAAATGCCAGGCGTGTAAGCAGTGACATGCGAGAATAAGTGGTAGCTTCTCAAAAATAATACGTGTGTTAGAAATGACATTTTAGAAAAAAGACCATGAGAAAACAGCCCCCAATCCATGACCCATGTCAGAAATGGCATGTCAGAAATGACATGCTAAAAAAAGTGGTAGCATCTAAAAATGACACGTGTCAGAAACAACATGCATTAGAAAAAGGACCATGAGAAAGCCCTCCCCCCAGATCCAGGACCCATGTCAGAAATGACATGTCAGAAATGGCACACTAGAAAAAGTGGTAGCATCCCAAAAATGGCACGTGTCAGAAGCGACGTGTTAGAAAAAGAACCATGAAAAAGCCCCGCACCCATGACATGTCAGAAATGACATATGCGTCAGAAATGACGTTACGACAACCAAGAGCATCTGACATGTCAGAAATAACATGCATTAGAAAACAGCCCCCCAATCCCTGATCCATGTCAGAAATGGCACACTAAAAAAAGGGTAGCATCTCAAAAACGACACACGTGTCAGAAACGTGTTAGAAAAGGGACCATTATGTGACATGTCAGAAATGGCATGTTTCAGAACTGACATGCATTAGAAAATGACATCTCAGAAATGACATGCTAGAAAAGATGTAGCATATCAAAAATGACACAGGTGTCAGAAACCACGTTAGAAAGGGACCGTTTGACATGTCATAAATGGCATGTCAGAAATGATGTGAGGGAAACCAACAGCATGACATGTCAGAAATGACATGCATTAGAAAATAGCCCTCCATCCATGACACGTCAGAAATGACAAACGGCCGAAAAGGTGGTAGCATCTCAAAAAGGACACACATGTCAGAAACAACACGCTACAATAAGGACCATCATCTGACATGTCAGAAATGACATGTATTGGAAAAGGACCGCCAGCTCCATGACACATTAGAAAGACACACGTCAGAAATAGCTCTGCGACACATCAGAAATGGCACACAGAGATGTTGCCCCAATCCATGACACGTCAGAAATGACACACTGTAAAAGTAGCATGTCAAAAATGACATGTCAGAAATGACACGTTAGGAAAAAGGGCCATCACCTGACATGTCAGAAGTGGCATGTGTCAGAAATAACATGTATTAGACGGCAGCCCTCAATCCATGACGTGTCATAAATGACACATCAGAAATGACATGCGCAAGAAAAAGGGCCATCATCTGACATGTCAGAAAAGACATGCATTAGAAAACAGCCCCAATCCATGACACATGTAAGAAGTGACAGGTCAGAATCGACATGCTAGAAAAGTCTGCAATGTGTGTCAAAAATAACGCGTGTTGGAAATGGCATGTTGGATGATGCTCCCTTTTCTAGCACGTCATTTCTAACACGTTTCACTTTTGAGATGCTACTTTTTCTGACATGTTATTTCTGACTTGTCATTTCTGAAGTGTCAGATAATGCCCCCCTTTTCTAACACGTCAGAAATGGCATGTGTGTCAGAAATGACATCAGAAAAGGGCCATCATCTGACATGTCACTAACAACATGCATTAGAAAACAGCCCCCCAAATATGACGTCAGGAAATGACACACCAGAAAAAGTGGTAGCATCTCAAAAATGACATGCCGTGTCAGAAACGACATGTGTTAGAAAAAGGACCACCATCTGACACGTCAGAAATGACATGTCAGAAATGACATGCTAGGAAAACCAACAGCATCTGACCCAATCCATGACAGCAGAAATGATGTTAGAAAAAGGACCATCATCTGACATTTTAGAAATGTCATGTGTCAAATGACATGCTAGGAACATAAGCAGCACCTGACGCGTCAGAAATGACATACATTAGAAAACAGCCTCAAATCCACGACACGCCAGAAATGACACCCATGTCAGAAATATGCTAGAAAAGGCAGCAGCATGTCAAAAACAACATGTGTGTCAGAAACATGTTAGAAAAGGACCATCTGACCTGTCCAAAATGGCATGTGTGTCATAAATGACGTGTTAGGAAAACCAACAGCACCGGACACGTCACAAATGACATATGGCAGAAAAGTGGTAGTATCTCGAAAACGACAAGGGTCAGAAACGACATGTGCTAGAAAAAGGACCAGCACCTGACATGTCATAAATGGCATGTGTGTCAGAAATGACATGCTAGGGAAACCACTAGCACCTGACCCAATCCATGACATTTCAGAAATAACACGTCAAACAGCACACGTCAGAAACGTGTTTGAAAAAGGCCACCATCTGACATGTCAGAAATGACATGTGTCAGAAATGGCATGCTAGAGAAGGTGCTGTGACCTGTCGGAAATTACATGCCCCCAATCCATATGTCAGAAATGACATGTTAGAAAAGGACATCATCTGACATGTCAGGAATGACATGCGTTAGGAGAGACCCAACCCATGGCACATGTCAGAAATGACATGCTATAACAAATAGCAACATCAGAAATGACATGCATTGGGAAAGGACGATCAGCTCCATGACACTTTAGAAAGGCACACCTGTCAGAAATGACATGTTAGAGAAGGCGCTGTGACATACCAGAAATGACATGCCCCCAGTCCATGACACGTCAGAAATGACATGCTAGAAAAGATCGCCTGGCATGTCGGAAATGACATGCATTAAAAAGGTTCCAGCGCTATTCCTGGCGTGCCCTTTCACACGCGTGCTGTTTCAGACGCGCGCATCCTTTCTGGCCCGTCACGGATCGACGGGCCCTTCTCTAGGGTGCTTTTTCTAGCACATGTCATTTCGGACACGTGTGTCATTTTCAACACGCTTCCATTTTAAAAGGTTCCAGCGCTGTTCCCGGCGTGCCCTTTCACACGCGTGCTGTTTCGGACGCGCGCATCCTTTCTGGCCCGTCACGGATCGGTGGGCCCTTCTCTAGGGTCCTTTCCGAACACATGTCATTTATGGACACACATGCCATTTTTAACATGCTACCGTTTTTTAAAGCTTCTACCATTTTTCCTAGGGTGCCATTTCATGCGTGTGTTGTTTCTGACGCGCACGTCCTTTCTGGCCCATCACGGATCAACGGGCCCTTCTCTAGGGTCCTTTTTCAAACACATGTCATTTTGGACACGTGTGTCATTTTCAACACGCTACCATTTTAAAAGGTTCCAGCGCTGTTCCCGGCGTGCCCTTTCACACGCGTGCTGTTTCGGACGCGCGCATCCTTTCTGGCCCGTCACGGATCGGTGGGCCCTTCTCTAGGGTCCTTTCCGAACACATGTCATTTATGGACACACATGCCATTTTTAACATGCTACCGTTTTTTAAAGCTTCTACCATTTTTCCTAGGGTGCCATTTCATGCGTGTGTTGTTTCTGACGCGCACGTCCTTTCTGGCCCATCACGGATCAACGGGCCCTTCTCTAGGGTCCTTTTTCAAACACATGTCATTTTGGACACGTGTGTCATTTTCAACACACTACCATTTTAAAAGGTTCTTGCACAGTTCCCAGCATGCCCTTTCACACGCTTGTTGTTTCTGACACACGCGTCGTTTCTGGCCTGTCATGGATCGACGGGCCCTTTTCTAGGGTCCTTTTTTCTAGCACATGTCATTTCAGACACGTGTGTCACTTTCAACATGCTACCATTTTAAAAAGTTCTAGCGCTGTTCCTGGCGTGCCACTTCACACACGTGTTGTTTCTGACGCGCACATCTTTTCTGGCCTCTCACGGATCGGCGGGACCTTCTCCAGGGTCCTTTTCCTAACTCATGTCATTTCAGGTACATGCGTCATTTTCAACACGCTACCATTTTAAAAGGTTCTAGCACTTTTCCCGGCCTGCCCTTTCACACACGTGCTGTTTCAGATGTGCGCGTTCTTTCTGGCCTGTCACGGATTGGTGGGCCCTTCTCTAGGGTCCTTTTTCTAACATGTCATTTTGGACACGTGTCATTTTCAACACACTACCATTTTAAAAGGTTCTAGCACTTTCCCCAGCATGTCATTTCACATGTGTGTTGTTTCTGACACGTGTCGTTTCTGGCCTGTCACAGATCGGCAGGCCCTTCTCTAGGGTCCCTTTTCTAACACATGTTGTTTCGGACATGTGTGCCATTTTCAACATGCTTCCATTTTGAAAACTTCTACCACAATTTCCCAGCATGTCATTTCTGACGCACGTGTCGTTTCCGGCACGCATGTCATAGATCGGGGGACTGTTTTCTAGGGTCCTTTTTATAGCAGGTCATTTCAGACACACGTGTCATTTTCAACACGCTGCCATTTTAAAAGGTTATAGCACTGTTCCCGGCGAGCCATTTCACACACATGTTGCTTCTGATGCATGTGTCATTTCTGGCCTGTCACACATCAGCGGGCCCTTCTCTAGGGTCCTTTTTCTAACATGTTTTGGACACACATGCCATTTTCAACACGCTAACATTTAAAAAAGCTTATACCACTTTTCCTAGCATGCCATTTCTGACATGTGTTTTTTCAGGCATACATGTCACTTCTGGCATGCCATACATCGGGGGATTGTCTTCTGGGAAAAGTGCTAGAACCTTTAAAATGGTAGTGCATTTAAAATGGCATGCATGTTCAAAATGACATGTTACAGAAAGGACCATAGAGAAGGGCGTGTCTATCCGTGACAGGTCAGAAATGACACACGTGTCAGAAGCAACACATGTGTAAAATGACTCACTAGGAAAAGCAGTAGAACCTTTAAAATTGGTAGCGTGTTAAAAATGTCACACGTGTCCTAAATGACATTAAAAGGACCATAAAAAACAGTCTCTTGACCTATGACGTGTGCCAGAAACAAAGTGTGTCAGAAATGACACACTGGGAAATAGTGGTAGAACCTTAAAAGCAGTAGTGTGTTGAAAATGACATGTCAGAAACCACGTGTTACAAAAAGGACCACAGAAAACAGTCCCAATCCGTGACATGTCAGAATGGACATGTGTGTCAGAACAACACGTGTGAAATGGCACACTAGGAAAAGTGGTAGAACCTTAAAAAATGGTAGCGTGTTAAAAATGACACGGTAGAAATGACATTTCAAAAAAAATCATAGAAAACAGTCCCCCAACTGGTGACATGTCAGACACGTGTGCCAGGAGCAACATGTGTGCCAGAAATGACATGCTAGGAAAAGTGGTAGTATCTCAAAATGGCAGCACGTTGAAAAAGACACGTGCCAAAAGGACCATAGAAAAGAGCCCACCGATCTGTGATGTGTCAGAATGGACACACGTGTCAGAAACACACGTGTGAAATGGCATGCTAGGAAAAGTGCCAGAACCCTTTGAAGTGGCAGCGTGTTAAAATGACACGTGTCCGAAATGACATGTATTAGAAAATGGACCATAGAGAATGGTCCCCCGATCTGTGACACACCAGAAATGGCATGTGCGTCAGAAACAACACGCTAGGAAAAGTGGTACCATCTCAAAAACGGTAGCATGCTGACAATGACATACGTGTCCAAAACGTGCTGGAAAAAGGACCATAGAAAACTGCCCCCGATCCATTACATGTCAGAACGAACATGTGTGTCAGAAACAACATGTGTTAAATAACGCACTAGAAAAGGTGGTAGAACCTTAAAAAAGTAGAGTGGTGAAACTGACACACGGCAGAAACGTGTTTAAAAAGGACCATAGAAAAGAGCCCGCCGATCCGTGACACATCAGAACTGGCACGCGTGCCAGAAACAGGTGTATAAAATATGCTAGGAAAAGCAGTAGAACCTTAAAAAAGGTAGTGTGCTGAAACCGACACGCGTGTCCGAAATGACATGTTAGAAAAGGACCATAGAGAACAGTCCCCCAATCTGTGACACGCCAGAGCTGGCATGTGTCAGAAACGTGTGTAAAACAACACGCTAGAACATGGTAGCATCTCAAAAATGGCAGCACACTGAAAATGACATACGTTAGAAAAAGGACCATAAAAAACTGTCCCCGATCCGTGACACATCAGAAGTGACATGTGTGCCAGAAAAAACATGCGTGTAAAATGACACTCTAGGAAAAGTGGTAGCATCTCAACATTGGCAGTGTGTTGAAAACAACACATGTGTCCTAAACAACATGTTCTAAAAAGGATCATAGGAAAGAGCCCGCTGATCGATGACTCATTAGAAATGGCACACGTCAGAAACAACACACATGCAAATGACACACTAAGAAAATGGGTAGCACCTCAAAAACGGTAGCATGTTGAAAATGACACCTGTGTCAGAAACGGCATGGGTTAGAAAGAGGACCATAGCAAAGAGCTCGGCGATCTGTGACACGTCAGAAATGACACGCTAGGAAAACGGGTAGTATCTCATAAACGATAGTGTGTTGAAAAAGACACACATGTCCAAAATGACATGTGATAGGAAAAGGCCCACAGCAAAGAGCCCGCCGATCTCTGACACATCAGAAATGACACGCTAAGAAAAGGGGTAGTAGCTCATAAATGATAGCATGTTGAAAAAGACACATGTCCGAAATTACGTGTTAGAAAAAGGACCATAGAAAAGAGCCCACCGATGTGACACGCCGGACTGGCATGTGTGCTGAAAACAACACGTGTGTAAAATGGCACGCTAGGAAAAGTGGTACCATCTCAAAAATGGTAGTGTTGAGAATGGCACATGTGTCAGAAACATGTTAGAAAAAGAACCATAAAAAAGAGCCCGCTGATCCATGACTTTTCAGAAATTACATGTGTCAGAAACAACACACGTGACAAATATCACACTACAAAATGGTAGCATCTCAACAATGGTAGCATGTCAGAGATATGTTAGAAAAAGGACCATAAAAAGAGCCCGCCAATCCAAGACATGTCCGAAATGGCACACGTGTCAGAAACACGTGCCAGAAATGACACACTAGGAAATGTGGTAGCATCTCAAAAACAACACACGTGAAGAAACGTGTAGAATGTGTCAAAAATGTGTAAAAATGTGTCAGAAATGTGTCAAAAAAAGGACCATGAGAAAACAGCCCCCCAATCCTTAACACGTCAGAAATGACACGTATCAGAAACACCATGTCAGAAACAACATGTGTTAGAAAAGGGACCATTGAAAAGAGCCCACCGATCCATGACAAGCCAGAACTGACACGTCAAAAACAACATGCGTCTAAAATGACACATTAGGAAAGGTGGTAGCATCTCAAAAACGGTAGCATGTTGAAAACCATACACGTGTCAGAAACATGTCAACCATTGATAGCCCCCGATCTATGACACGTCAGTAATGACACGCGTGTCAGAAATATATGTGTAAAATGACACACTAGGAAGTGGCATCTTAAGAACGACACATGTGCCAAAAACGACATATGTAACAAAAAGGACCATGAGACAACAGCCCCCAATCCATGACACGTCAGAAATGACACGCTACAAAGAAGTGGTAGCATTGTAAAAGCGACAATAAAAAGTTGAAAAAGGACCATAGAAAGCCCCCAATCCATAACACATCAGAAATGACACTAGAAAAAGTGGTAGCACAGCAAAAATGGCATGTGTGTCAGAAAAAGGACCATGAGACAACAGCCCCCAATCATTGACTCGTCAGAAATGACACGTGAGAAACACATGTGTAATAAATGACACGCTAGGAAAAATGGTGGCATCTTGATAACGTGTCAGAAACATATTAGAAAAAGGACCATGAGACAACAGCCCCCCAATCCAGGACCCATGTCAGAAATGGCACGTGTGTCAGAAATGACACTAGAAAAGGTGGTAGCATCTCAAAAATGACATGCGGGTCAGAAGCGACGTGCTAGAAAAAGGACCATGAGAAAACAGCCCCCCCAATCCATGACTCGTGTCAGAAATGCCAGGCGTGTAAGCAGTGACATGCGAGAATAAGTGGTAGCTTCTCAAAAATAATACGTGTGTTAGAAATGACATTTTAGAAAAAAGACCATGAGAAAACAGCCCCCAATCCATGACCCATGTCAGAAATGGCATGTCAGAAATGACATGCTAAAAAAAGTGGTAGCATCTAAAAATGACACGTGTCAGAAACAACATGCATTAGAAAAGGACCATGAGAAAGCCCTCCCCCCAGATCCAGGACCCATGTCAGAAATGACATGTCAGAAATGGCACACTAGAAAAAGTGGTAGCATCCCAAAAATGGCACGTGTCAGAAGCGACGTGTTAGAAAAAGAACCATGAAAAAGCCCCGCACCCATGACATGTCAGAAATGACATATGCGTCAGAAATGACGTTACGACAACCAAGAGCATCTGACATGTCAGAAATAACATGCATTAGAAAACAGCCCCCCAATCCCTGATCCATGTCAGAAATGGCACACTAAAAAAAGGGTAGCATCTCAAAAACGACACACGTGTCAGAAACGTGTTAGAAAAGGGACCATTATGTGACATGTCAGAAATGGCATGTTTCAGAACTGACATGCATTAGAAAATGACATCTCAGAAATGACATGCTAGAAAAGATGTAGCATATCAAAAATGACACAGGTGTCAGAAACCACGTTAGAAAAGGGACCGTTTGACATGTCATAAATGGCATGTCAGAAATGATGTGAGGGAAACCAACAGCATGACATGTCAGAAATGACATGCATTAGAAAATAGCCCTCCATCCATGACACGTCAGAAATGACAAACGGCCGAAAAGGTGGTAGCATCTCAAAAAGGACACACATGTCAGAAACAACACGCTACAATAAGGACCATCATCTGACATGTCAGAAATGACATGTATTGGAAAAGGACCGCCAGCTCCATGACACATTAGAAAGACACACGTCAGAAATAGCTCTGCGACACATCAGAAATGGCACACAGAGATGTTGCCCCAATCCATGACACGTCAGAAATGACACACTGTAAAAGTAGCATGTCAAAAATGACATGTCAGAAATGACACGTTAGGAAAAAGGGCCATCACCTGACATGTCAGAAGTGGCATGTGTCAGAAATAACATGTATTAGACGGCAGCCCTCAATCCATGACGTGTCATAAATGACACATCAGAAATGACATGCGCAAGAAAAAGGGCCATCATCTGACATGTCAGAAAAGACATGCATTAGAAAACAGCCCCAATCCATGACACATGTAAGAAGTGACAGGTCAGAATCGACATGCTAGAAAAGTCTGCAATGTGTGTCAAAAATAACGCGTGTTGGAAATGGCATGTTGGATGATGCTCCCTTTTCTAGCACGTCATTTCTAACACGTTTCACTTTTGAGATGCTACTTTTTCTGACATGTTATTTCTGACTTGTCATTTCTGAAGTGTCAGATAATGCCCCCCTTTTCTAACACGTCAGAAATGGCATGTGTGTCAGAAATGACATCAGAAAAGGGCCATCATCTGACATGTCACTAACAACATGCATTAGAAAACAGCCCCCCAAATATGACGTCAGGAAATGACACACCAGAAAAAGTGGTAGCATCTCAAAAATGACATGCCGTGTCAGAAACGACATGTGTTAGAAAAAGGACCACCATCTGACACGTCAGAAATGACATGTCAGAAATGACATGCTAGGAAAACCAACAGCATCTGACCCAATCCATGACAGCAGAAATGATGTTAGAAAAAGGACCATCATCTGACATTTTAGAAATGTCATGTGTCAAATGACATGCTAGGAACATAAGCAGCACCTGACGCGTCAGAAATGACATACATTAGAAAACAGCCTCAAATCCACGACACGCCAGAAATGACACCCATGTCAGAAATATGCTAGAAAAGGCAGCAGCATGTCAAAAACAACATGTGTGTCAGAAACATGTTAGAAAAGGACCATCTGACCTGTCCAAAATGGCATGTGTGTCATAAATGACGTGTTAGGAAAACCAACAGCACCGGACACGTCACAAATGACATATGGCAGAAAAGTGGTAGTATCTCGAAAACGACAAGGGTCAGAAACGACATGTGCTAGAAAAAGGACCAGCACCTGACATGTCATAAATGGCATGTGTGTCAGAAATGACATGCTAGGGAAACCACTAGCACCTGACCCAATCCATGACATTTCAGAAATAACACGTCAAACAGCACACGTCAGAAACGTGTTTGAAAAAGGCCACCATCTGACATGTCAGAAATGACATGTGTCAGAAATGGCATGCTAGAGAAGGTGCTGTGACCTGTCGGAAATTACATGCCCCCAATCCATATGTCAGAAATGACATGTTAGAAAAGGACATCATCTGACATGTCAGGAATGACATGCGTTAGGAGAGACCCAACCCATGGCACATGTCAGAAATGACATGCTATAACAAATAGCAACATCAGAAATGACATGCATTGGGAAAGGACGATCAGCTCCATGACACTTTAGAAAGGCACACCTGTCAGAAATGACATGTTAGAGAAGGCGCTGTGACATACCAGAAATGACATGCCCCCAGTCCATGACACGTCAGAAATGACATGCTAGAAAAGATCGCCTGGCATGTCGGAAATGACATGCATTAGAAAACAAACGCAATCCACGACACACGTGAGAAATGACATACTACAAAAAGTAGTGACGTCAGAAATGACGTGTTAGAAAAAGGACCACCATCTGACGTCAGAAATGTGTGTCAGAAATGACATTAGGAAAAATAGCACATGTCACTTCAAAAGTGACAAAACAGCCCCCAATCTTTGACATGTCAGAAATAACACACGTTAGCAATGACACGTGTGAGAAAACAGCCCCCAATCCACGTCAGAAATGACACGTCAGAAACTATATGCAAGAGAAAACACATCAAAAATGAAATGTGTGTCAGAAACGGCATGTGTCGGATGATGCCCCTTTTCTAGCACATACCATTTCTGACATGGGTGCCATTTTTAACGCGCTAGTCTTTTATAGCATGTCATTTCTGATGTTCCAGCTGATGCCCCCACATGTGTGTCAGAAATGACATGCATTAGAAAAGGACCACCAGCTCCTTGACACGTTAGACACACGTCAGAAATGACAGGTTAGAAAAAGCGGTAGCATCTCAAAAATGACACGTGTCAGAAACAACGTGTTAGAGAAAGGACCATTAGAAAACAGCCCCCCAATCCAAGACCCATGTCAGAAATGAACGTGTCAGAAATGACATGCTAGAAAAAGTGGTAGCATCTCAAAAACAACACGTGTTAGAAAAAGGACCATCACCTGACATGTCAGAAATGACATGTCAGAAATGATGTGTGTCAGAAATGACATGCTAGGAAACCCAAGCACATCTGACACGTCAGAAATGACATGCATTTGAAAACAGCCCCCATCCATGGCACATGTCAGAAATGACACATGGCAGAAAAAGTAGCATCTCAAAAACGGCAGACGTGTCATAAACGACGTGTTAGAAAAAGGACCATTAGAAAACAGCCCCAATCCATGACACGTCAGAAATGACATGCCCCAATCCATGACAAATGTCAGAAATGACACTTTAAAAAGGACATCATCTGATATGTCAGAAATGACAGGCATTAGAAAACAGGCGCAGTCCATGACACACGTCAGAAATGACAGGCTAGAAAAAGTAGTGACATGTCAAAAGTGACACACATGTCAGAAACGGTGTGCTAGAAAAAGGACCACCATCTGACACGTCAGAGATGGCATGTGTGTCAGAAATGACGTCAGAAACACCTGACATATCAGAAAACAGACGCAATCCATGACATCAGAAATGACATGCTAGAAAAAGTAGTGACATGTTACAAATGACACGTCAGCAACGACATGTGCTAGAAAAAGGACCATCATCTGACGTCAGAAATGGCATGTGTGTCAGAAATAACGTTTAGGAAAACAGCATCTGACACGTCAGAAATGACATGCATTAGAAAGCCCCAATCTACGATGAATGTCGTAAATGACATCCATGTCAGAAACGACATGCTAGAAAAGGTCGTGAAGTGTCAAAAATGGCACAGATGTCAGAAATGACATGTTTTTAAAAAGGAACCATCTGACATGTCAGAAATGGCATGTGGGTCAGAAATAACGTAAGAAAACATCTAACGTGTCAGAAATGATATGCATTAGAAAACAGCCCCAAAGCTGTGACGCATGGCAAAAATGACACGTCAGAAACGACGTGTTAGAAAGAGGGCCATCATATGACACGTCGGAAATGACGTGCGTCAGAAATGACATGTATTAGAAAAGGACCACCAGCTTCATGACACATCAGAAAGACACACGTCACAGATGGCATGTTAGAAAAAGCTCTGACATGTCAGAATTGACATGCTAGAATAAAGCCGTGATGTGGCAAAAGTGACGCACATCAGAAATGACATGATAGGAAAAGGATCACCACCTGTGTCCGAAATGACATGTGTCTGAAATGACGTGTGTCTGAAATGACATATATTGGAAAAAAGGACCACCAGCTCCATGACACGTCAGAAAGACTCACGTTAGAAATGACGTTAGAAAAGGCTCTGTGACGTGAGAAATGACACACGTCTGAAATGACATGCATTAGAAAAAGGCCACCAGCTCTGACCTGTCAGAAATGACACACATCAGAGATGACATGCCCCCAATCCATGACACATCAAAAATGACGTTAGAAAAAGGACACCATCTGACGTCAGAAATGACATGCATTACAAAACAGCCCCCAATCCATGACACATGGAAAATGGCACACGTCAGAAATGACATGCTGGAAAAAGCTGTGACACGTCAAAAATGACACACGTCAGAAAAGACACGTTAGAAAAAAGGACCATCATCTGACACGTCAGAAATGGCATGTGTGTCAAAAATGACGTTTAGAAAAATAACATCTGACGTGAGAAATGACATGCTTTAGCAAACAGCCCCCAAACCATGACACATGGCAGAAATGGCATGTTAGAAAAAGCTGTGACATGTCAAAAGTGACATGTCTGAAATGACGTGTTAGGAAAAACCATCATGACCTGTCGGAAATGACATGCATTAGAGAAAGGACCGCCAGCTCCGTGACACATCAGAAAGACACACATCACAAATGACGTTAGGAAAAAGCTCTGCGCCCTGTCAGAAATGACATGCATGTCTGAAATGACATGCATTAGAAAAAGGCCACCAGCCCTGACATGTCAGAAATGACACACATCAGAGATGACAATGCATTACAAAAGGGCCATAGCTCTGCAACACATCAGAAATGTGTGTGTGTCCAAAATGACTTGCAATAGAAAAAGACCACCAGCTCTGTGACACGTCAGAAATGACGTGTGTCAGAAATGACTTACATTAGAAAAAGGCTACCCCACACCCAAAAAAGGCTCTGCGACACATTGGAAATGGCACATCAGAAATGACAGGAATCAAAAAAAGTTTCCACACCCAGAAAAAAACACCTAACATGTTAAAAGTGACACATCATAAATGACAGGCATGTTAGAAATGACACCCATGCCAGAAAAGCATGCTGCCAACACATCAGATATGGTGTGTATGACACATCAGAAAATGCCTCCCACACCAGAGGAAAAGGCAGTGACATTTCAGAAATGGCAATTTTTCACAAATAAGACATGTCAGAAATGACACCCATGATGGATGTGGCACACGTCAGAAATGTCTCTCTCTCCCCCTTTCTCACCCACTTGTGCCTAAAGGTCAAGTCAGAGGGACCCAAGACAGAGGAAGAGCAAATCCTCTCTGAAAAACTAAACCACAAGTGAACAACTGAGGGCAGGGAATGGGTTTGCCTAGCACTCAGCATGCTGCTCAGCACACAGAAAAACACTCCATAGATACAATGGACCGAAACACCTTGCTCCGGAGGAGTCGTGGGCGACAACGGATCCTCGTCTTGGTGACGGTGACCACGCTCACGACGCAATAACCCCCACGGAGGGATAGCCTCTCTTTCTAGAAAGGATACTGACTTCTGTGGTGGTGAACTGATCCCGAAGAAAGTCTAGGTCTTCTTCTAAAGAGTCGAGGTTTCTCGTGGCCGTGGAGAGATTCTTCTCGAGCAGTGCTTGGGCTTCGTCGATGTCGTATTCCAGCATCACGTTCGCCTGGTGGGAGATGTTTCCCCGTGAGCTCTTAGTACAGCGCCTGGCACATACTAGGCAATTAACGAATCCCATTATTATTATTGCAGGTCACCTTCCGGAGTACTCCCCGAGCTCCCTACTCAACCCTTACAGTCGCCCCATCAGTGATCTTTAGCAAGCACTCACTGTGGGCAAAGCACTGTAACCAGGTCCTTGGGAGAGGACGAAACCACCGAGTCGGTACGTGCTACCTCTCCCCGGAAACGGCTTACAGCCTAGAGGGGGAGAGGGACACTCCGATACTGGACAGAGAGGGGACGTGACAGGGTAAAAGCCGAGGTCCTTAAGGACTAAGTGCGTAGGGGTGAACAGCAAGCGCTTACAGGGTACAGACCCAAGTCCCCAGGTGAAATAGAAGGGCTTAATCAGGGAAGGCCTCTCGGAGGAGATGGGCTTTTCAAAAAGTTTTGAAGGTGTGGAGAGCGACGGTCCTGTTAGTTCTGAAGGGGGAAGGAGTTCCAGGACAGAGGGGAGGGGATCAGTGACAGGAAAGACCAGAGTGAGAGGAGCAAATTCTAACAGGAGGAGAGTTTCTGTTTAATGTGGATGGGCAACTCCTGGAGCTTCCTGACGAGCGGGGAGAGATGGAGTGGCTTTTTTTTTTCTTTTAAGAAAATCAGCCCAGAACAGTCTGGATGGAGGAGGAGGGGCGGGATTCTAGGATTCGGTAATGGGCTGATGGTGCAGGACGAGTGAGAGAGATGAGGAGAGGATGACCCCTAGGTTACAGGTATAAGAGATAGGGAAGGCAGTGGTATCGGTCTGGAGTGATGGTAAGGTCGGGAGGAAGACAAGGGATGTCTGAGGTGCCCGTGGGGGAAATGAGTAGAGCTGTCCTGAAGGCAGGAGGAGACACAAAATGGCAGAGAGGGAGAGAGTTTGGGGCCAGTCAGTAGTTCTGCCAGAGAAGAGGACCCGACCCCTCGGCTCCCCCGTTTAGCCTCTGGGTGCCAAGCGTTGCCGGATGGCCCCAGAGAGTCTTGTGCCCCTTCCATGGTCTGGGATGGAATGAGGCCACGGGGACCAAATACTGGGGACTCTCAGAGCCTCTGGGCGGGCCAGGGGTGCCTCCGGAAGACTTCTAACGGGCACAGAGGTTTGCAGGTCAATGTCCCAGAGAGGGGAGGACGTGACCAGGGGCCCGCCACAGTCCCGAAGGCCTACACTCTACTACGAATGTGGCTCTGCTTCCCTCAGTCCTTTCCTCCCCCCTCCCTGGCGAATAAACTCCACCCGTGGCCGATTATGACCGGCATCCCCATGGTGCCCCCTGCCCGAGCTCTGGGACAACTGGAAGGGGGATCCGATGCACCCGACTGTCTATTCCAATCTAAGACCCACCACGACCGCAGGTCAGCCGTCAGCAAAGAGGACAGGGAAGGTCCTATCCTCACAACATCTTAGGATCCCACGGTCTAAGGAGACCCCCGATTTTCCTTCAAGCCAATCTTTCTGCTCTCTGTTGCCTCTGCGCTAGCCAACGATTGATGGTTAGATCCTCCTTTAGAGGACAAGGCGGCATCGACCCAGGCGAGGAGACTTCTGCGTTCTCCGCGGCCACCCCCTGGGGCGATGGTCTCCATCTCCACCCGGTTCTCCTGAGGACATCGCTGCAGGGGACGACGATGAGGCAGGGAGAGAGAGGTGAGGCACCCAGAGGGTGACCCTGGATGCCACTCACCCCCAACCACAGGCACACTTTGTCCGTCGGAGGAACCGAAGCTTTGCAGTAGAGGTTGTCTGCCAGCAGGAACCTGGTCTCCAACGCATCCGTCGATTCCTGAAGGGTGACAAGGACCAGGAGATTGGGAGTCGGTGGTGCCCACCGGCTGGGGATACAGACCTCACGAAGAGACTCCAAGTCTCAGGAATCCAAGTCAGCTGACGGCCAGCTGACATCCGTTCAAATAAATTCCAAGAGCCCACCCTCACCCCCAACGATGATGGATCTCTCAGGCTCATTCAATCCTGCCTCTCTGGTATCCGCTCTCCTGGACTCAAGTTTCTCTTTCTCACAGCCCACCCCACCTCCCTACCCCCGTATCTGTCTGTCTCTCTCTCTCTCACACACACACACGCGAACTGCAACCACAGACTGAAAGACAAGATGGGGCATGGAATATCCAATGGGTTGAGGCTCTGCACTGTTTCACCAATGTGAACCGCGCCAAATCCCCTTTTACACCGGCCTATTTTTTTAATTGGGGTCTGTCCGCAACACAAAAACAACCTGTTGCCACTTCAGAAGGTCACTAAGATGGGACCAACACATAATCAATCATATTTATTGAGCACTTACTGTGTGCACAGCATGTGACCTAAACAGAGTAAGGGACTCAGAAGAACCTGGGCTCTACTCCCAGCTCTGTCACTTGACTTCTTTGGGCTTCACTTACCTTATCTGTAAAATGGGGTGCAAGACTGTGAGTCCCATATGGGACAAGGACTGTGTCCAACTTGATTTCTGTGTACTTACCCCAGTGCTTAATAAAGTGTCTGGCACATAGGAAGCGCTTAATGAATATCACAGTTATGATTATTACACTAAGCGCTTGGGAGAATACAACATAACAGAGATGACAGATACATTCCCTGGCCATAATGAGTTTACAGTCTAGAGGGGGAGAGAGACACTGAAATATATGTTGCAGATATGTCCATAAGTGCTGAAGGGCTGAGTGTGGGCTGAATATAGGGTGCAAATCCAAAGGCAAGGGTGATGCAGAGGGGCTTGGAGAAGAAATGGCTCAGTCAGGGAAGGAAAATTGGAGGAGAGGTGCCTCCAATACTACTTTGAAGGTGGGGTGATCATCTGTCAGTTATGAAGGGTGAGGGAATTCCCGGCCAGAGGCAGGACACGGGCGAGGGCTGGTGAGTAGGTTGGCATTAGAGGAGCGAAGCGTGCAGGCTGGGTTATAGTAAGAGAGCAGCCAGGTGAGGTAGGAGGCGACAAGGTGACTAGTGCTTTAAAGCCTACGGTGAGGAGTTTCTGTTAGACACTGCGGTGGATGGGCAACCACTGGGGGTTCCTGAAGCGTGGGGAAACATGGAATGAATGTTCTTGTAGAAAAGTGAGCTGGGCAGCAGAGTGAAATATGGACTAGAATTGGGAGAGGTAGGAGACAGTGAGTCCCATGAGGGACAGAGACCTTGTTAATTTCCATCAGTGTATTTTCTCCCAGGGCTTAAGTGCAATGCTCTGCACGCAGTAAGTGCTAATAAATACTATTACTACAGAAAGCAGTGACATCAGCAAAGAGACTGATGTGGGAATTGAGCCGGGACTGGATGAATGCTTAGATTAATGTGGCAGCAGTTTGGATGAAGAGGAAAGGGCTAATTTTTGTGAAGGTTGAATTTACAAGATTTGGTGACCATGTATTAGAGAGATGAGTCGAAGATAATGTGTCTGACAAAGGGAAGCAGTGTGGTCTAGTGGAAAGATCACAGGTCTCAGAGTCAGAGGACCAGAAATCTAATCCTGGCTCAGCCACTTGTCTGCTGTGTGGCCTTAGGCAAGTCACTTAGCTTCTCTGTGCCTCAGTTTCCTCATCTGTAAAATGGGGATTAAATCCTACTCCCTCCTGTCTAGACATCCTGTAAGCCCCAAGCAGGATGTGGACTGTGCCCAAACTGATAATCCTCTATCTACCCCAGCACTTAAAAAGAGTGCTTGGTGTACAGTGAGCTTAACATATACCGTAATCAGGTCCCAGACGGCCCTGAAAGCCACCTTATGAGGTACTCTTCAATCAATTTTGGCTCATTTCAGGGAAAGGGGAAAAAAAAAAAGACGCTTCATCCCAGAAACTAAGGACACTGATTCTTCTAACCCTGCACACCTCTGTCGGTAGACTCTACGGATGACACGAGAACAACTATTGATGAAAATGGGACATTCTGTAGAAGACGTGTCCATGGAGTCGCCATGGGTTGGAAACACAACTCGATGGCACTAGACATCAACAGATTTGTGCTGGGTCTCCGTCCAAGGGCAAGCTTTAAGGCCAAACCAACCCTCTGTACTCCAGCGAGTCCACGGAAAAGCCGCAAAACGATTCAGAATGGCCGAGTAACCCCAAGTGTGCTTACCTTTTTCTTCTGCATATATTTTAATATTTCTAACGTCTGCTTGATTTCGGGGATCTGACTCTTTAGCCTGCAGAGGAAAAAATGAAAGATGAGTGTCTTGCCAACTAAGGCCCAATCTCGCCCCCGCCTACCCGGCCCCGTGACCAAACTCTCGTCCTTCGGGCTCAGAGGACTGGGGGTGGACAAACTGACCCGGGAGGGCACCTCCCCTGCCCCGTCAAGTTGGGGATGTCAATGGGATTTCCTTCACGCAACCAAGCGACTTCGAGGCTCGCTATCGCACGGGACGTTTGAAACGAGTACCCCCGGAAAAACCAGAGCTTCAGAGGAGACGTCTGACGTTCTACTCCAGGACGCATTCCAAAATGGAATGGAGAGGAGGGGGAGGTTCGAGGTCTCGAAGTTCCACCGTTTCAAACCCAAAGGCGGGTCACGGTGCCGGGCCTCAGAGCGGCAGACGGCCTAGATATGAAGGGTCCCCAGCCGGCCTCCTGCCTCCTGTCCCCGGACCGTCGGAGCCTCCTGATCCAAACAACTGTCGGAAGGAAAGCAGCCGGCCTCTCACCTCTTCGGCGCCACCTTCTAATGCTCGCTAAATTCAGCGGCCGATGAGACGGCTTCCCTTTCCAGCACCAACCCCCGTTCCCGGAGTGATCCAGCGGCTTACCTTCTTTTCTTCTGAGCGAGGTTTAGTTCCATAAACTTATACTTCTGATACTGCTCATCCAACTTCTTGAGGACCACGTCGGCCGTCTCGTTCCCGGGCTTCTTCATAAAAGCATCCACGTCTTCCTTTAACCCAAAAACACAGGCCGTGAGGCGCGGGTTCCCCGACCGTGGGGGCCGAGATGATCGGGCTTCCTCCGTGCTCCATGGTGGTAGGGGATGGGGAGAGAAAGTGGGCCAAAGGGATGCTCGGGGCGTCCGAAAACCTCACCTCACAACAGTCTCACCCTTTTCTCCAGGCAAATCTCGGCCCGGAGTTAGGGACAGGGAGCTTCCAGAAGCGGGGGAGTCGGAGGGCTGATGGTCAAGGCGTCGGGCCAGGCCACCCAGAGGATGGTCAGCTCCCGAAAAGCACCGAGAGCCCCGAGGCCTTGATGCACCCCTTGACCTGGTGACAACACGTGCCTCTCGGGTGGGGGCCAGTGGCCCAGGATTCAGGATCCCGACCTTCCTGCCCCCGAGACAGAGGGGGGCAGCCCCCACCGAGTCCCTCGGGGCACATGAATCTGGCCCATCGCTGTGCCTGGAAGCCACAGGCTACTCACGTGGGACTAGTGGGAGTCAGTCAGTCAATCCTCTATATGGAGTGCTTATTGTGTGCAGAATACTGTGATAAGCACTTGGGAGGATACAGTACAACAATATAACAGACACAGTCCCCGCCCACAAGGAGCTTAGAGTCTAGAGGGGGAGCTGGACATAAACAGAAGTAATTAAAATTACTGATATCTACATAAATGCTGGGGATTAGGGTGGGAGATGAATAAAGGGAGAAAGTCAAGGTGACACAGAAGGGAGTGGGCGAAGGGGAAATGAGGGCCTTGTTGGGGAAGGCCTCTTGAAGGAGATGTGCCTTCAATAAGGCTTTGAAGGTGGGGAGAGCCACTGTTGGTTGGGTATGAAAAGGGAGGGAGGGTGTTCCAAGCCAGAGGCAGGAAGTGGGTGAGAAAGCTACCACCTCCCCTGGACGATGTCCAAGGACCCAGGTTCCCAGCTCGGGAAAACTGGGGAGGTCCCGGGAGGACGCCGGCAGGCAACCTTTGGCCCGAGCGGTTCTGTGGCTCCCTGCCCCTCACTGCCCAGGGAGGGAGTTCCATCCCTTGGCCAAGGGGCATCGCAACCACCACCTGGGCTCCCGGGACAGAAGCGGGCCTCGGAGGCTCACCACATCGCCCCGGGGAGTCTCTCCCGGTCCCCTTTAACCCCAGTCGGCACCGCACAGACCCACCAAGGGACGGCGGTGGGGAACCGTGTCCCTGCCCCAAGCCCAACAACAGATGCCCCCTTTGGGGTTTCGAGGGAAACCATTCTGAGCAGTATGGCCTAGCGGAAAGCACCCGGGCCTGGGAGTCCAAGGACCTGTGTTTTAATCCTGCCCTCACTACTTGTCTGCTAGGTGACTTTGGGCAAGTCGCTTTAACTTCTCTGGGTCTCAGTCACCTCATCTATAAAATAGGGATTAAATCCTACTCCCTCCTACCGTGAGCTCCAAGTGGGATAGGGTCTCTGTGTCTAACCCGATGAACTTGCACCTACTCCAGGACTTAGTACAGTGCTAGGCACACAGTACGAGCTCAGCAAGTACCACAATTATTTCAAAGCCAAGCGTCAACCCAATTTACAGAGCCTCAAAAGAGAAAGCACTGACCCGCTTCACAACTCGGAAGTTCACATTTTTCTGAATGGTTTCAAGTGAGCTCCTCGGGAGGTCTCCAAAGGGTCTCTCATCTCTTTCCAATTTGAATGTTTGGAAACTCAGAACACAGACACGGGCGAGAACCAAACACCTGTGAGCTCTTGGTCTTCTTGTGGCTCGTCACTGTTTTCACGCTTAAGAGCAGGAATAAAGATGGCTTCTGCATGGGGTACCCGATCTTCCTTCTCCCTAATTCAACTAAAGGGAATCGTAGAAGAAAACTTCCCGGACTCTGTGTTGTGTTCAAAAAAGGCTACGTCAGAGACAAATTGATTACCGCTCTCTAGAAGAAGCGCTAGTAGCAATAAACCTGTCTCTGACGTACTCTTTTTTGAACACAACGCAGAGTCCGGGAAGTTTTCTTCCACAGACTCCAAAATGTCATTACAGCTAAAATGTTAAATCTCCAAATTGACAGAGAGGCGACGGACCCATTACCAGATAGACCATGTAACCATGATGCCAGAAGCTCTGCGTTCCTATTTAGGTAGACCAAGCCAGCCGATCTCGTTCTCTGGGAACACAGAAACCAATTCTAAAAAGAAGAAAGAGTGCTGGGTGGCTTAATGGAAAGAGCCCCCATCCAGGAGACCTGAGTTCTAGTCCCGGATCTGTCACCTCCCTGCCACAGGACATCGGGCGAGTCAACTACCCTCTCCTGGCTGCCGCCCCCTCAACTGGGAAAGGGGGGGGGGTGCTTGCTCACCCTTTCTTTTACAGTGACAATTATCATGAACAGGAGGGGAAGGGAGAAGAAACACTAAACGCTTTAGGACGTGACCCACACTATACTAAGCACTGGGGTAGATATGAGATAATCACGCCAGACAGGCCCCGTCCCACATGGAGCTCACAGTCGACATCAGAGGGAGAGAATTAAATCCCATAGTGATATCACTTGCCCATGGTAATAATACTGACAATAACGACGGTATTTGTTTTGTGCTTACTATGCTACATAGTCCTTATTGTGCTTCCTGATTAGTAATTCTAAGGTAATTAGCCAAGGCAATTGCCGGAACCGGGATCAGAACCCAGGTGCTCTGACTCCCAGGCACGGGCTCTTTCCACTAAGCCCTGCTTCTGCTCCAATTAATTCTGACACAGCTCTCGCTTGGTGAGGGCCCGGGGGGAATGGACACGGTGAATGATGGGATTATCTTGGATCTAGCTTGGCACTTGGCAAGCTCTTAAAAAATGGCATAGAGGAAACAATCCTTTTTCCTCCTCAGAAGGTCAGAGATCCCCTTGCTCTTTTCTTCCCCTCTCTGCCCAACACCCAAGAATGCGCATCCGGGATTATGCTCCTTGGCCCACATAAATATTCCTTCCTCCTCATTTCCAAAAACGTCTTGTAGAAAGCCAGTGGGTCTCGCCATACTGCCGAGGCCTCGGGAACAATGGCAAAATTCCTTATGCTTCTCATCTGAGTACTCGGGATGGAAATTCAGCGGAGAAGGGAATTTTTACGGTGGCGGATGTAGTCCAGCTGGGATGAGCTGGATGTTGCAGTGTGAAATGGAGCGGGATGAAAAACTCTGTGCTTCAAAAACAAAAGGTGTTGTCCTCTAGCACCGGACAAATTGGCCCTAGCCCGGAGTGAACCAATGCCCTGCCCTCCCTGTACGAGCCCCATGGCTTACTGTGTGCAGAGCACTGTACTAAGCGCTTGGGAGAGCACAATACGACAATAAACGGACACATTCTCAGTCCACAACTAGCTTGCAATCTAGAGGGGGAAACAGACGTCGATATGAATCAATAATTTTAAGGTGCGGCTCCTCAATTGGTCCGTCTTAGAGGAATCCGCTGGTGGGGAGGGACGGGCAGGGGGGCAGTGGGTATTTTAAGAGAGGGACACGCACCCAAAGGACCCTGCAAAGATGTCTGACCAGGAGGGTGGCAACGTACCCATTCCTGACAGCCACTCACATGCACGTCCCACACCCAAAGTTCATTAGGCGCCTGAGTTTCGTTCAAGATCAACGTCTTGGAGGTTTGGAGGTCCCTCTGACTTTTTGCAAATAAGTTAGAGAGGAACTACGTTTGGTTCATCTTGGGCGCTAATTTGTCACCCCCCATTCCAGTGCCAAACTCCCCAAGGCGAGGGGATCTCATTTTCACTTTGGGAGGCAGATCAGCACCGACCTGGCTACTCCCCCACGGAGAACTGCCAGAAAGATGTCAGGTATTTTAAAATCCCCATACACGGAAATTCGTTGGGGGGTTGGGGGAAGCACCCAGTACAGTTTTCAAGGTGGTGAAGTCTCTAAATTTGTTCTGAATGGTTCACCCCCCACCCCACATATCTTTAGTAGTTGCTCTAACTGGTCAAACGGGGTCCCCTCGGAGGTAACTTTCTAAAGGAGTCAGAAGCGAGAAGCAGCACGGTCTAGTGGACAGAGTGTGGGCCGGGGAGTCAGAAGGATCTGGGTTCTAATCCCGGCTCCACCACCTGTCTGCTGTCTGACTTGGGATAAGTCTCCATGCCTCAGTTCCCTCATCGGCAAAATGGGGATTCGAGACCTGTTCTCCCTCCAACTTACTTCTCCTCCCTATTCTGTAAGCTCGTTGTGGGTGGGGAATGTGCGCTATATTTTTACACTCTACTCTCCCAAGCGCTTAGTACAGTGCTCTGCACACAGTAAGCACTCAGTAAATAAAACTGACTGAGGCTGTGAGCCCCATGTGGGGCCTGATGATCTTGATTCGACTCTGGCACTCAGTAAGCACTTAACAAAGAACATTTTTTAAAAAGGAGAGAGATTTGTCTGCCCCAATTCTGAGGCGTCCGAGCATCCAGCTTGACCGGAAGGGAGCCCTGGGCAACAAAATGAAACATGGGCTATCTTCTAGGAAGCACCACTAGGCACCCCCGTCAAGAACAGCGGTGGGGGAGGCAACAGCCTGGGAGACAACAGCTGGACTTGGGGTTGTAGTCCTCCAGATGACTTCTGGCTGGCCGGCCAATGATGCCATTGATGCCCATCTACTTGTTTTGTTGTCTGTCTCCCCCTTCTAGACTGTGAGCCCATTGTTGGGTAGGGATTGTCTCTGTTGCCGAATCGTACTTTCCAAGCGCTGCGCTTAGTACAGTGCTCTGCACACAGTAAGTGCTCAATAAATGCAACTGAATGAATGAATACCGAAAAAGGAAATGTGTTTTGGCTGCCCCGCCGATCAAGGGCTGCCTCTCCCAAGCCAGGGCCACTGACCCAGGGGACTCGATGGGAGCCGGCCACCTTTCCGAGCGCACACCCCTCTGCCGCTAAACCCTCCGCCTGATCCCCAAAGTCCTGCCTGCCGCTGGGCGTGGGGGGGGGGGTTCTTATATTGTACTCTCCCAAGTGCTTAGTACATTGCTCTGCACACAGTGAGTGCTCAATAAATATGATTAACTGACAAAGTTGGTCACCACTGCACACCAACAATGACTGAAAGCTCGTGGGCAGGGAATGCATTCGTTGGACTGGACTCTCTCAAGCGCTTAGTACAGTGCTCTGCACTCCGTAAGCACTCAACACCACTGATCGACCGACCGGTTCAGAGGACCTAATCCCAGCTCTGCCACTTGCTTGCTGTGTGACCCTGGACAAGTCCCTCGTCACAAGTCACTTCTCTGTGCCTCATCTGTAAAACGGGGATTGAGACAGTGAGCCCCATGAGGGACAGGGGCTGTGTCTAAGCTGATTATTTAGTATCTACCCCACTGCTTAGAACAGTGCTTGGCACATAGTAAGCGCATAACAAATGCCATAAAAGACTGCAAGCCCTTTGTGGGACAGGGACTGTGCCCAACCCCTTTATCTTGCATTTACCTCAGTTCTTAGTACAGTGCCTGGCACACAGTAAGTGCTTAACAAATACCATTTAAGAAAAAATAAAAATACGGGAAGTTAAATGAGATTAAGGACATAACCAGAGTGCTAGGGTATCAAAGTGCTTAGATGATACTTTAAGCATCATCTAAGCTTAAATGATGATAAGCTTAGATCATTAAGCTTATCTAATGATAAGATATCTTATCAGGGGTGGATGGGAAAATGAGGACTTAGTCAGGGAAGACCTCTTGGAGGAGAGGTGACTTTTTAGAGGGCTTTGAAGATGGGGGTCAGTTGACTCAACTGTTCAATGCACCTCAGGGGGAAAGGTTGGGAGGCACGTCACTGGCTTCCCTTCTCTTCCTCCAACCTTCTCAGACCCACTTTGCCACCCGAGCAGCTGGACCAAAGACAGAAAGACATTCCCGTGACCAATCCCCGATCTTCCCATCCCTATAGACAGCACCGCCGTCTCACAAACCCTTAATCTTAGCGTTATTCTGGACTCCTCTCTCACACTCAACTCACTTATTCAATCCGTCACCGAATCCTGTCGGTCCCACCTTCACAACAGCGCTAAAATCCACCCTTACCCTCTCCATCCAAACTGCTACCACATAAATAAAACCACTCATCCTATCCCACCTGGATTACTGCATCAGCCTCCCGGCTGATATTCCAAACTCCTGTCCCTCCTCACTCCGGTCCACACTTCACACCACTGGCCTGACTGTCTTTCTACAGAAACGTTCAGGCCGTTCATTCATTCAATCGTATTTGTTGAGCGCTTCCTATGTGCAGAGCACTGTACTGGGCGCTTGGAATGTACAATTCGGCAGCAGATAGCGACCATCCCTGCCCAATGACGGGCTCACAGTCTAGAAGGGGGAGAGAGGGTGAGGTGAGCAAAGGCATCATCAAATGCACCATCTAGAAGAGAGCGGTTGAACTCAATGGCAAATGAAGGCACGCCCTTCGCCTCACGGAACAGGTCGACGGTAAGATCCCGGAAAAAGGGATCGCATCCACTTACGACGTGGCCCTTTCCCTGGTACAAAGTACAATGCTCCACACACAATGAGTGCTCAACGCGTACCGCTGAACCATCAATTTTGCTCCCATTCTTTCCCGAGCTCGGAATGACGGGAGGCTAAAAGATGCACGGGGATCTGGGACGCAGAGCTGAAGACCGAGGCCAAGGCCAGATGTCGCCTCCCTCCTCAAAAATCTCCAGTGGTTGCCTATCCAACTCAAACAAAAACTCCTCCCCACTGGCTTTAGAGCAGTCCAACGCCTCGCCCGCTCCTACCTCACCTCGCTTCTCTCCTTCTACAAGCCGGGCCGCACACTCCGCTCCTCTGCTGCTAACCTTCTCACTGTGCTTCCATCTCCCCGTCTCGCCGCCGACCCCTGGCCCGTGTTCTGCCTCTGGCCTGGAACATCCTCCCTCCTCTAATCCCCCAATGACCCTCCCCACCTTCAAAGCCTTCTTGAAAGCCCATCTCCTCCCAGAGGCCTTCCCGGACTACGCCCCACTCTCTCTCACCTCCCACTCCCTTCTGCATCACCCTGACTCGCTCCCTTTGCTTCTCCCCCACCGCCCCAGCCCTACACCACTTATATTACTGCATATTTATTTATATTCCACGCCCTCTAGGCTGTGAGCTCCTTGTGGGCAGGGACTGTCACTGTTGATTGTTGTATTGTTCTTTCCCAAGCGCTTAGTACTTAGTTCTTTCCCAAGCACACTGTAAGGGCTGGATAAATATGACTGAATGAATGAATCCTCACCCTGGTCTGGAGAAAGTGCCTCAGGGGCAATTAAACGTGTCCTACTTCCCACCTGACTGACCAAACATTCTCTGGTATTTGTGGGACGCTTACTGTGTAGAGACCACTGTACTGAGTGCTCAGGGAAAGGAGAATGAGACACACTTGATGGGCTCCCTGCCCTGACTGGGAATTTATCACTTTCTATCCCTCCTACCCCCAGTGCTTAGAAGAGTGCTTGGCACTTAGTAAGCACCGAACAAATGCCATCATCATCATCATCATTAAAAGGAGGAGGAAGATTATTATGATTATTAAAAGGAGGATGAAGATTATTATTATTAAAAGGAGGAGGAAGACTGTGAGCCCCAGGGGGACCAATTGATGACCTTCTATCCCCCCCATCCCCAGTGCTTAGAAGAGTGCTTGGCACTTAGTAAGTCCTGTACAAACACCATCATCACCCTCATCACTGTTATTATTAAAAGGAAGATTAAGAGTATTATGACTATTAAAATATGAAGATTATGATTATTAAAAGGAGGGTGATTATTATGATTATTAAAAGGAGGATGAAGATTAGTATTATTAAAAGGAGAAGGAAGATTATGATGATTATTAAAAGGAGGATGAAGATTAGGATTATTAAAAGGAGGGTGAAGATTAGGATTATTAGGAGAGTGAAGATTACGATGATTATTAAAAGGAGGGTGAAGATTATGATTATTAAAAGGAGGATGAAGATTATGATGATTATTAAAAGGAGGGTGAAGATTGTGATTATTAAAAGGAAGGTGACGATTATGATGATTATTAAAAGGATGCAGATTATGATTATTAAAAGGAGAATGAAGATTATGATGATTAAAAGGAAGGTGAAGATTATGATGATTATTAAAAGGAGGATGAAGATTACAATGATTAAAAGGAAGGTGAAGATTATGATAATTATTAAAAGGAGGATGAAGATTACGATGATTAAAAGGAAGGTGAAGATTACGATTATTAAAAGGATGAAGATTATGATTATTGAAAGGAGGATGAAGATTATGATTATTAAAAGAATGAAGATTATGGTTATTAAAAGAATGAAGCTTATGATGCTGATTAAAAGGAGGATGAAGAGTATGATGCTGATTAAAAGGAGGATGAAGATTACGATGATGAAAAGGAAGGTGAAGATTAGGATTATTAAAAGGAGGATGAAGATTATGATGCTGATTAAAAGGAGGACGGAGATTATGATGATGATTAAAAGGAGGATGAAGACTGTGAGCCCCACGGGGGCCCACCTAATGACCTTCTATCCCCCCAGCCCCTGGGCTTGGAAGAGCGCTTAATAAGCACCGAACAAATACCATTCTCATCCTACTATTATAATGATGAGGATGATGAGGTGGCGGAGGAGGAGGAGGAGGAGGGTGTTGAGCGGGGGTGGGGGGGTGGGCTGTGGGCCCCTCACGTGGAAGGCTGGTGGGCCTCGCGCAGGCCCGGCCTCCTCCTCCTCCTCCTCGTCCTCCCCGTCCCTTGCCCGTGCGGTGCCGCGTCTCACCACAAAGATGGCCTCGGGGATGCCCAGATGAGGCCGGCGCCCGTTGCCGACGGCCGCGTCCTGCGCGGGTCCCGCCGCTCCCGCTCCCGCTCCCGCTGCTCGCCGTCCCGCTCCTCCTGCTCCTCCTCCGGCGTCGGCCATGTTGGAGGGCCCGCCCGCCGCGCTCGGCGCCCCTCGGGCCGCGCAGGCGCCGCCGCGCCGCCCCCATTGGCCCGCGCCCGCCCCGGGCACCGCCCCTTCCGCTCCGCCGCGCCCCGCCCTCCCATTGGCTGCTCGCCCCCCTGATTGACAGCGGCGGGGCAAGCCAGCCGGGCCCTTTGACCCCCGAGCCTGAAGGCCTCCCGAGCGGGGAGGGGGGGAGAACAACCACCACCTGTATCTTCCCCAGCGCCTAGAACAGCGCTCTGCACCTAGTAAGCGCTTAACAAATACCAACATGATGATAACAATTGATTTGCTATTTTGTTAAGCGCTTACTAGGTGCAGAGCGCTGTTCTAAGCGCTGGGGGAGACCCAGGGTCATCAGGTGGTCCCAAGTGAGGCTCACACTCTTCACCCCCATTTGACAGATGAGGTCACTGAGGCCCAGAGAAGTGAAGTGACTTGCCCAAGGCCACACAGCTGACAAGAGGCAGAACTGGGATTCGAACCCATGAACAGGGTTCAGTTAATAATAATGTTGGTATTTGTTGAGCACTTATTAGGTGCAGAGCGCTGTTCTAAGCACTGGGGGAGACCCAGGGTCATCAGGTAGTCCCAAGTGAGGCTCACTCTCTTCACCCCCATTTGACAGATGAGGTCACTGAGGCCCAGAGAAGTGAAGTGACTTGCCCAAGGCCACACAGCTGACAAGAGGCAGAACTGGGATTCAAACCCATGAACAGGGTTCAGTTAATAATAATGTTGGTATTTGTTAAGCGCTTACCAGGTGCAGAGCGCTGTTCTAAGCACTGGGGGAGACCCAGGGTCATCAGGTGGTCCCAAGTGAGGCTCACACTCTTCACCCCCATTTGACAGATGAGGTCACTGAGGCCCAGAGAAGTGACTTGCCCAAGGCCACACAGCTGACAAGAGGCAGAACTGGGATTCGAACCCATGAACAGGGTTCAGTTAATAATAATGTTGGTATTTGTTAAGCGATTACCAGGTGCAGAGCGCTGTTCTAAGCACTGGGGGAGACCCAGGGTCATCAGGTGGTCCCAAGTGAGGCTCACACTCTTCACCCCCATTTGACAGATGAGGTCACTGAGGCCCAGAGAAGTGAAGTGACTTGCCCAAGGCCACACAGCTGACAAGAGGCAGAACTGGGATTCGAACCCATGAACAGGGTTCAGTTAATAATAATGTTGGTATTTGTTAAGCGATTACCAGGTGCAGAGCGCTGTGCTAAGCGCTGGGGGAGATACAAGGTAATAATAATGATGGTATTTGTTAAGCGCTTACTAGGTGCAGAGCGCTCTGCTAAGCGCTGGAGGAGATACAGGGTAATAATAATGTTGGTATTTGTTAAGCGCTTACTAGGTGCAGAGCGCTGGGGGAGATACAGGGTAATAATAGTGTTGGTATTTGTTAAGCGCTTACTAGGTGCAGAGCACTGTTCTAAGCGCTAGGGTAGATACAGGGTCATCAGGTTGTCCCATGTGAGGCTCACAGTCATAATCCCATTTTACAGATGAGGGAACTGAAGCACAGAGAAGTGAAGTGACTTGACCACAGTCACACAGCTGACAGGTGGCAGAGCCGGGATTCGAACCCATGACCTCTGGCCCCCAAGCCCGTGCTCTTTCCACTGAGCCACGCTGCTTCTCTTAGTAGAGAATAGTATAGTAGAAGCAGCGTGGCTCAGTGGAAATAAGAAGAGAGATAATAATGTTGATATTCGTTAAGCGCTTACTACATGCCAAGCACTGTTCTACGCGCTGGGGGAGATACAAGGTTATCCCACGTGGGGCTCACGGTCTTCATCCCCATTTTCCATATGAGGGAAATGAAGCCCAGAGAAGTGAAGGGACTTACTCAAGGTCACACAGCTGACAAGTGGTGCAGCCAGGATTAGAACCCATGACCTCTGACTCCCTAAACCCGGGCTCTTTCCACTGAGCCACGTGGAAATAATAATACTGTTGGCATCCATTAAAGGCTTACTATGTGCCAAGCACTGTTCTAAGCGCTGGGGTAGACACAAGGTTGTCCCATGTAGGGCTCACAGTCTTCATCCCCATTTTACAGATGAGGTCATTTAAGGCCAGAGAAGTGAAGTGACTTAACTAAGTTCACACAGCTGACAAGCGGCGGAGCCGGGATACAAGATTACCTTGTATCTACCCAGTGCTTAAAATAGTGCTTGGCACATAGTAAGCGCTTAACAAATACCAAGATTATTATTAGTCAATGGTATTTACTGAGCAATTACTGGGTGCAGAGCACTGCACTGAGAACTTGGGAGAGTACAAGAAGTTACTGGTGTTTACTGAGCGCTTACTGGGTGCAGAGCACTGTGCTAAGAGTTTGGGAGAGTACAATATATGCTATTTATTGAGCGCTTACTGGGTGCAGAGCACTGTGTTAAGAGCTTTGGAGAGGACAAGTAATCAATGGTATTTATCGAGTGCTTATTACAGGCAGAGTACTATACTAAGCACTTGAAAGAGCACAATTCATTGTTGTATTTATTGAGTGCTTACTGTATGCAAAGCATTGTACTAAGCGCTTGGGAGACAAGAGACACAATCCCTACCCATAATAAGCAATCAATAATCATTCATTCAATCGTATTAACGGAGCGCTTACTGTGTGCAGAGCACTGTCCTACGCGCCTGGGAGAGTACACTGCAACAATAAACAGACACATTCCCTTCCCACAACGAGCTTACAGGCTATCTGTTAAGCGTTATGTGCACAGCACTGTCTTAAGCACTTCGGAGAGTGGAATCCAGCAGAGGTAGGAGATGCGTTATCTGCCCGCCCATACGGAATTTACACTCTACAGTGGAGTGACGACCCTGGGAAGTCGAAGGAGCCAAGGAAGGTTTGCCCAAGGCCGGTGGGCGGGCAGGTGGGCTGGCAGGGCGGCACAGAGCCCGGCTCCGTTGGCCCGAGGGGGCCCGTCTGCCTCTCTAGTCAGGATCCCTCTGCCCGCGGCCCGCCTGGGATCGTCCCCGTTTGGAGCCCCGCATTCCCGCTGAGCAGAGAAAGGAGCGGGGCCGGTTCAGGGGCGAGCGGGGAGGCGTCCCAAGTCGGGCGACCTTCCCAGAAATACACGCGTGATGCCATTTTAATAAAAAATATTGGTATTTTTTAAGTCCTTACCATATGCCCGTCAGTCCGTCGGTCGTCTTTATTGAGAACTTACTGTGTGCAGGGCTTGAGAAGAGCACAATTGAACAATATAACAGACGCATTCCCTTCCCACAACACGCTTACAGTCTATAGGCATAGACAGGTACTGAACTAAGCATAATCATAATAACAGTTCTTATTACGATACACATTGAATGCCTACTAGGGGCCAAGACTGTTTTAAGTGCTGGGGCAGATTTAAGTTAATCAGGTTGGACATACTTCTTGACCTACATGGGGCTCATACCCTTAATCCCCATTTTACAGATGAGACAACTGAGGCCCCGAGAAGTTAAGAGATTTGCCCAAAGTCACACAGCAGACATGCAGTGGAGTCAGAATTAGAACCCAGGTCCTTCTGAACCCCAGGCCAGTGTTCTATCCACTAATCCATGCTGCTTCTCTGAGCCACCCTTTTTTTTTCTGTTTTGTTTTTAAATATTTCATTCATTCAATCGTATTTAAGCGCTTACTGAGTGCAGAACGCTTTACTAAGAGCTTGGAATGTACAATTGGGCAACAGATAGAGACAATTCCTGCCCAACAACAGATTCACGGGCTAAAAGGAGATATTTGTTAAGCACTTATTATGTGCCAGGCACTATACTAAGTACAGTGGCCATCCTGGGGTTTTTTTTGGGGGGGTTGCTGTTGGTTGCTTTTTTTAAAAAAAGTGGTAATTATTAAGAGCTCACTATGTGCCAGGCACTGTATTAGGTGTGGCAGTCATCCTACTTTTTTTTCCCCAAAATTGGTATTTTCAAGCACTTTTATGTGCCAGATTCTGTGGATAGACACAACCTAATCAGGTTGGACACTGCCCGTATCCCACCAAGGGCTCACAATCAATCAATCAATGGTATTTACTGAGCACTTACCATGGACAGAGCACTATCCTTACTGCTTGGGAGAGCAGACACACCGCCTGCCCGTCGTGAACTAAAAGTCTGGAGAGGGAGACAGAAATATAAATAAATTAGGGTTATGTAAATAGGTTCAGTGGAGCTAGGCCGGGGGTGATGAATAAAGGGAACAAACCAGGGCTCCGCAGAAGGGAGTGGAAGAAAGGATAAGAGAGCTTACTCTCCCCTGCTTCGAGGGCTTATTGAAGGTTCATCTCCGGAAGGCCTTCTGTGACTAAGCCTTCATTTCTTCTTCTCCCACTCCCTTCTGTGTTGCCCTTGACTTGCTCTCCTTATTCACTGCCCCCACCAGCACTTAAGTTCATATCCATAATTTATGTCTGCCCATATGTCCGTAATTTATTTATTCTTATGTCTGTCTCCCCCTCTAGACTGTAAGCTCGATGGGGGCAGGGATTGTGTCTGTTCTATCATGCTCTACTCTCCCAAAAGCTTAGTAAAGTTCTCTACACCCAACAGGCGCTCAATTAATACAATAGATTGACAATACGTAGCTCCAAGAGGATGCTCAGTGACCATTACCATTAGTACTATTTTTTTTTCTTTAATGGCATTTACTAAGCTCTTACTATGTGTCAAGTTCTGTACTGGGCGCTGGGATAGAAACAAGGCTGTCAGGATGGAGGTGATTTATTTAATTGACTTGCCTAATATCACGCATCAACCAGGTAGCAGAGCTGGGAGAGAACCCAGATCTGTGCTTTTTCTACCTGCGAGTTAGTGACACACGTTATGTTGGAGTCACGTATTGACCAATCCTGAGGTAAATTTACTGAAGCAGCATGACTTAGTGGCTGGAGCCCGGACCTGGGAGCGCTGCCATTTGTCTTCTGTGTGACCTTGAGCAAGTCACTTCACTTCTCTGGGCCTCATTTACCTCATCTGGAAAATGGAGAATGAGACTGAGCCCCACGTGGGACAGGGACTGTGAGAAATCCTATTTGCTTGTACCCGCCCCAGTGCTTACTACAGTGCCTGCCACATAATAAGTGCTTAACAAATACCACAATTATTATTATTATTGCTATTATATGGGGCAACCAAAGTTGCCACGGCTATACGGGACCAGTGAGGAGAAGACCTTTGTCAGGTGATATCATTCCAGAGCCACCGGGGGAGGACAAGCTCTCTGCAGAAATCAATCTTGTCCAGATGGATGGATGAATTGACAGACCGGCCGATTGGTGGTTGACTGCAGGAGGACAAAGAAGATTTAGCTGGAGAGTGGCTAGGCCCAGTAGAATCACTCACACCCTCTGTTCATCAATCAATGGTATTTACCGAGCGCTCACTGTGTACAGAGCACTGTACTAAGTGCTTGGGAGAGTACAACACAACAGAGGTGGTGACGCACACTTTCCCTGCCCACGAGGGGAGGCTCGGGTTGGGTCACGGTCACGCCTGCTCTCTGGCAGACTCCTCCTCTGCCCGTCTGACCCGGGAGTAAAAACCCTGCTCTGAAGGAACTGATATCACCCACACCGTCCCCGTCTGCTTGCCTCTGAACAGGCTGGAGTGCTTTTTACAAAGTGTTACTGGTCCCTGATAGGAAAATTCTAGTTTTTATAATCCCGTGCTGACTGACCCATTAGAGCCCAAAAGTGCTTAAGCTTCCTCAGGAAACGATCTATTCAAAGTACACGCCCATGTGTCTCAGTAACTGCCATTTCTTCACAGGGGAAAATGGTATGCTTCACACTCAATCTGCTTTAAACTGACAGCTCATTGCCCTTAAACCCTGGTGTCCCAAATACAGGGTCTTAATGGAGCTTGTATCTTTCCAAAATTATGCGTTTTGAGCTCACCTACCTGCTAAGCTTCAAGCCTCAGATAAGGACAAGATATTAAACCAGAAACAAGAGCAACATCCTGTTACCACTTACAAAAAACAACAACAAAAAACCCCCAAAAACCAGTAGGTGCAAAGTACGGTTCTAAGTGCTGGGGTAAATACATGCTAATCAGGTTGGACACAGTGTGTGTCCCACATGGGGCTCACAGTTTTAATCCCCATTTAACACATGAAGTAACTGAGGCCAGGAGAAATTAAGTGACTTGTCCAAGGTCTCAGAGCCAGCAAGTGGCAGAGCCAGGATTAGAACCCAGGTCCTTCTGACACCCAGGCCCCATCCACTTGGCCACCCTCTGTTCCCGTTTAAGGTGTTTCATTCACTAAATTAAGGGAGAAGAGCCCTGAATGGATTTCAGAAATCAAACTGAAATCAGGTTCCAGTTTCCAGGAGAAGTTCACTGAGAAGCAGTGTGGCCTAGTGGATACAGCACAGACCCGGCAGTCAGAAGGACCTGGCTTCTAATCCCATCTCTGCCACTTGTCTGCTGTAGGACCTGGGCAAGTCCCTTCAGTTGTCTGGGACTCAATTCCCTCATCTGTAAAATGGGGATCAGGACAATGAGCCCCAAGTGGGACCTGGACTGTGTCTAACCTGACTGGCTTGTACCTACCCTAATGTATGCCACATAATAAGCACATAAATACTGTTTAAAAAAATTGAGGCTTTAAAATATTTTACTGAGCAGTGACAATGGGCTGTGTTTTATATGACGATGCCAGTGGATTGCCACTTAGGGCCAAATAGAAGCTCCTTTAAGACCCTTCACATGAATGGAATTGGGCTCAACAACAACTCTGGGCAGGGAATAGATCAGTAAGGGCAACTCCTAAAGAGAAAGAGCAAAAGCACAGGGTTTGTACCTCAGCTGAGAGAAATCAATGCAGACACATTAATCTCTTCCCTTTGGGACAGATGGAAACTGTCTCCACAAGACGAACGTCACCTGAACTAGCCTCACGGGTGTTTGGCAAGTACATTCTTTTTGGGTAGTAGATTGAAGGAGGTGTGTGTTGGGTGCGGGAATTGGAGCACAAAGGTTAACAACCAAATCACATTTTCAGATTTCATTTTTTGTTCTGGGGCGGACCTGGAGAGTGGGGGACATTGAATGGGTTTGAGAAAGTGTGTGTGGGGGGAGTAAGGGGCTACATATTAAACCCCCCACCTCTACCAGAATAGCTGGAATATCCCCCCAACTCTGCTTTGCCAAACACGTGCCTTCCTTCTCCAGAGCCCCCGTCCCTTAGGTGTAGGCTGCTGTCTCAGCTATGCCTAGGAGGGCCGTATTTTTGAGGGACTAAAATGTGTTGGGGGTGGAGAGTGAGTGGGGCTACAGAAGGGCCAGGGAGCATGGAAAGAGAACACATGACAAGTGGGGAAAGAGAGAGAGGGACACAGGTAGAGGAGAAACAGAAATGAGGGAGAAATGAAGAAAAAAGAAATAGAGGGAGAACCACCAGAGAGCACTGGGGAGACTGAGGGGATAAAGACAAGCAGCAACTGACATTTCTGCACCAAAGCACGCACATTTATGTCACTGTGGTTTCTTTCAGCTGCTTTTGGTTTGCCCCACCAGTCCACAGCCTCCTAATCCCTTGGATTGCAGCGAGGACAATCGTGCCCAAGAAGTAATTTACCTGGATTTCGTCTATCTACCCACCAACCTCTCACCCAAGTCCTGTCTCTGGTCTGGAATGCACTTCTTCTTCATACCCAGACGATGACTCTCCCCTCCCTTCTTAAAAGCCTGATTGAAAGCACATCTCCTCCAAGAGGACTTCCCTAAGCCCCTCCTTTCCTCTTTTCCCACTCCTTCTGTCGCCCTGACTCGCTCCCTTTACTTGTTCCCCCCCCCCAACCCCACAGCACTGATGTCCATATCGGTAATTTATTTATTTATATTATTAATGTCTGTCTCCCCCTCTACACTACAGGCTTGCTGTGTTATATTGCACTCTCCTAAGTGCTTAGTACAGTGATCTGCACACAGTAAGTGCTGAATAAATGCAGTTGACCGACTTGACTTTCTGCTGCCAACCTAGGAGGCTGCGGGCATAGAAGAGTAAGGTGGCAGCGGAGGAGGGGAGGAGAGGGGAAGACCACACGGGTGCTCCTCGTCGGCACCATGGGCTGCTGCTGAAGGCACCGGTAGCACGACTCCAAATGCTAGGGAGAGGTGGCGAGCGGAGGGGAGGAGAAAGGTGGGACAAGGCGAGGCCCAGGACTCCGCAAGTTCCAGCCAGTCCCTGGGCTAGCGGTCTGCTCCCACAACCTCACCTGGCCGGTGGCAGTCCATCTTGACAGCAAACGTGACCGCAAAGGAGGCGCTTAGACCGATGCCAGGGGACGGACCGTTGGCTTCTGACCCGGCCGGAACGCCGTGCTCGGCTCCTTGGCCCACGGGAACATTTCAGACGACCCCGAAAGTCAGGTGACTTGCCCGAGGTCGCCCAGCGGACAAGTGTTGGAGCTGGGGTTAGCTCCCAGATCCTCAATGATAATTACGGTATTTGTTAAGTGCTTATTATGTGCCAAGCACTGTTCTTGATACAAGTTAATCAGGTTGTACATTCCAAGCGCTTAATACAGTGCTCTGCACATAGTAAACACTCAATAAATACTACTGAATGAATGAATGAATGACACAGTGCCTGTACCACATAAAGCTCAGGCTTAATCCCCATTTTACAGATAAGGTAACTGGGCCAGAGAAGTTAAGTGACTTGTCCAAGGTGACCCAGCAGACGTGTGGCAGAGCCGAGATATGAACCCAGGTCCTCCTGACTCCCAGGCCTGGGATCTATTCATTAGGCCATACCGCTTCTCTGGGATCGGAGGGGTGCAAAAACGGAGGGCAAGACTTTTGGGCTGACCCTCCCAACATACCTGAGCTAGTCCCCAGAGTTTAAGGACAACAGACCTTAGGCATCCGTCACCAATGTCCCTGCCAGATGCGCCGGCCCTACCACCCCGAAGATCCCTGGCAATAAACCTCAAACTTCCGCCACAGCAGCGGGCAGTGGAGGTCGGGGGCATGGAGTGGGGCACGGAGAAGTGGCGGGGAGAGGGCCAGTCCCTGGGCCTCCCACCTCCACTGCTTTGGACACGCACCCCTGGCGGGCTGACCGCCACCGGCTGGACCACTCTGGGCCCACGGCCACCTGGGCATAGGTGGCGGCGAGGCGTCTCTCTCTCCCCACGTGGGTGCTTGCCGCTTCCATTCCGTCACCCTCTCTCACCTTCTCTCCCCAAGGTCGACTCTTGGGCTAGGCCGCGGCCGTCTTCGACGCCAGATGACGGTCACTCGGGTCATGCTGCCGTCGTGCACGAAAGGGGGAAAGAAAGAGTAACCCCTTAAGGGCGGCATGTGCAGAGAAACGTAGTGAGCAAGATGTCTTCTGCAGCAGGGCTGTCTCAACGGTGAGATGAATCTCAGTGTCCTTTTGGCCGGCACTTTGGCCGAGAGTGAGCTAACAGCGAATGAATCTATATAAAGGGGCAGAAGTGAGCCTGGTCCCTTTAAGGGCGACCAAAGTTCCCTCGTCAGTCCTCCCACCCTACCCAGGCTCTTGGGTCCCCAGACGCCAATCCATGACACCGTTCCAGATACTGGGGCCGCTGAGGTTGGGGACCAGCCATCCACTCACCGACACTTTCCGAGAAGCAGCCGGGCCTGGCGCAAAGGCCTAGGACTCGTGAGTCGGGAGACCCAGGTTCAAATCCTGGCTCCGCCACTTGCCTGCTGCGTGACCTTGGGTGGGCCACTTCATTCCTCTACATGTAAAAATGAGAATAATTATTACCCTATTTGTTAAGCGCTTACTATGTGCCAGGCACTGTACTAAGCGCTGGGGGGGGGGGGGTGTTCAGGTAAATACACAGTTCCTGTCCCTCAAGGGGCTGCCAGTCTCAAAGCTCCATTTTACAGATGAGGTCATGGGCACAGGCAAGTCAAGTCACCACACAGCAGATAAATGGCGGAACCAGGATTAGAACCCGTGACGTCCCGACTCCCAGGACACCCGTTCTCCTTCAGACCACAAGTCCCAAGTGTCCTCCAGGCATCAGGTGGGTACCCACCAGGTACCCCAGTGATCATATCCTCACCCCAGGACTCTGAAGGTGACTTGCTCTGAGCTAGGACACAGCCAGAGCGGTCTCTTGGACAGTCTGAGGCCAAATCCCTCCTGGGGCCGGGAGGAGCCATCTCTCAGGCCACCCAGGGCGGCCAACCTGATCGGCTCTCCATGGGCGCGGTGGCCCAACCGTGGTCCGATATGCCATTGCTGGCTGACCTCCAACGAGAAAAGACCACGTGACGGTCATCAAAGCTCCAAACTCTTGGCTGAACTTCTTTCAAGTCTGAGAATCTTCCACAGGGACATTATGCAATCTAAAAACCTCCAACACGTTGTGCCAAATTTATTTGCCAGGACCTTTCCCAAAATCAACGGACAGAACGTGAACGACACTCCCCAGCTGCTGTGAGATCAACAGCCAAGAACCAGAATACTTGATTTCCACACTCCCGGACTCGTGCCCAAAGAACGTGCTTTCTTTTGTGGGATTTTTTTTTCTTTAACCCGCCTCATCTTGCCATTTCATGGCAGGTGGCTATTTTTCCAAAACACTCTGCATTCATTTCGGTCCAATGAAAAAGGACTTTTTGAAGAAATTCTGTATATGATGAGTCAAAAAGCAAATCTTGCAATATGGGAAGCTTTTTTTTTTAAAAAAAAAAAACACACCAGATGCAAGGTATAAACCTGAAACCAAGGGGAAATGCCCCATGAAAATACCAACCCGGGAAAGAAATAAAAGCAAATAAATGGATCGATTCTGTTCCTTTTAGAGCACACACAGTGGAATTCTGGGGCCAAACCCAGAGAGGAGTCCGGCTCCCAGGTCTGGTCGAGATGACGTTTCCCACTCCGCCGGAGGAGTCCCAGTGAAGCACCGAATGTTCATATTCTACAAGGTCTCATACTCCCTGAGGCGAAAATGCGTGTCAACAGCTAACGGTGGGAAAAAAATGAGGATTCCGGCAAGACGGACGTAGCCGTTGGGGCGAGAATCCCAAAAGCCAGTGCGTCTCCCATGTCCCAGCCACCCGGCTTCTTATTTGCCCGAGTTCTTATCAATAAATGGACAGACAACCGTGTACAGTCATTCCCCTTGGTTCAAAAATACCATCTTCCAAATGGAGATAAATGACTGGTACACCATGCTACCCAAGAGCCAAAAAGCAAAACAAAAACAAAACCACAGAAAGCTCTTTTCAATATACAGAGCACAGGTCCACATTGCCTCTCCAAATCCAGCCCACCCTCCCTACCATCCCTCTCCGGATATAAACTTGGGTTAGCCCTGAATTCAATCTTGCCATTAACTGAAGGTCGCTCCGATTTTACTAAGGTACACTGGCCATCTTACCCTATCAACCCACTCCTTGGGAGAATGGCAAGCTCCCGGAATTTAGTCCTTGGGTCCGCTTAATAGTCTTCCCTGCCGACGAATGACTCCCAGTTCGCCAAAGAGCAGGGCGGAACCAGAAACCACGACCCAGCTGGCGATGGCAGGTTGTTTCCAATGAAATCGTCGCTAACAATCTGCTTCCTATTGGGGACGACTGGCATGTGTGACCTTTCCCTCGCGGAGACGTTCTCCAAGTTTGGGGAAGGTTGTTTCGGAGGAAAGACGACGGACATCACCCATCTCTCTCTACTGTCAACCACTGATATCGTTCACTAATCGTGACCGCGGAAACAGAGCAAGCTCCACGGCCAAGATGATAGGCGCTGAGGTTTCCATAGAGCCTATGAGGGCCCAGTCGCCAGGCGTTTTCTGAAGAGGAGGGAATCTAATGCTCCTATCTTCCCATTCGGTCGTTTCTGACGAGGAGGGTAGAGGCCCATTTCCAGCAGATACTGCCACCCCAACGACAGTTCTCTTGCTGGGAAAGGCAGTTCCACCTCCTCTGAAGTTGACTCTTCGGCTCAGCCCCTTCCTCGAATTCCACTCTGCCCACACGGGCATCGCCGCTCCGCATGAACCAAAGCGCATCCTTACCCACCATCTGGACTGGACCACAGGAACCACTTAGCCAAAAGATGATCGTCCAGTGGCCGTTCGTCTGAACCGCTGCGACGGGTCAGGATCTCCCCAGGCGGCCTCCCGTCCGATTGCAGGGACAAGGACTCGGGCAGGGGAGAACCCGTTGGCCCGACAGGAAACTTTTAGATGTCAGGACTGAGGAAATCTAAGCCAAATCAGATCCTGTCTCCGGGATCGTGTACCGGTCAAGAACCCCGCCTGTGCCTACCCGATCATCTGGCGCAATATTCCCATTCCACTTTTCCTACTGAGCTTCCAAAGAAGTTAGCGGTTAAACGTGGCAAACTTCCTAAATACCCGTGTCAGAAAAAGGATTTAAAAAAAAATTCACGCACTCATTTTTTAATGAAATATTTTGCTGAAAGGGGAATAAAAGAACGTTTCCCTTGCATTCTTGGCACAAAATCAACAGCATACTTGCTAGGTCAAATAACAGATACACAAAATTCACTAAGTGCTGTATTTCAGAGGTTTACCAGAGGGCGGGGCCGGATGGGTAACTCATCAAATAGAACGCGATCTCAGCATCCTAAATCTAATGACCTCATGGCCAGTGATGCGCCCCCAGATAAGAGTCATTCATTTATACAGGTGGCTGTTGAAAAGCAAAAAATGCATCCTGGCGATGGCTGAACTTGGTTGGCAGAATGAGAGCCTTCTGGGCCCTCAGGGATGCTTCCCATCCCCTCTCCCCCCCATCTCCTATATCCGGCCTCTAAAATTTGGGAAGTGAATCCCGCACCGGAGATATAAAGGCCAGAGACGACAAGACTTTTACGTAGTCACGACTTTCAGTCTCCGACGTCTTTATGGAAAAAAGAAAAAAAGTGGGTCGTTTTTTGACGGCTCACAGCGTCCAAGCTTTCCCATGTCTCATAAATAGGTGGAGGAAAGGTTACCTCCTGCAGAAAGCCTTCTGGGCAGTACGCCTGGCTCCACTGCCCCCTGTTCTTTTTAGAGGTAAGGTAATTAGGTTTTTGGGAAAGATCATTTTGTTACGAAAGAAATTTAACGGAATTTCTTCAGTAATAGTCCAGTTTGAAAATCCTAGAAAAGAAGACAGCGT
The DNA here is from genome assembly GCF_004115215.2 of Ornithorhynchus anatinus. Classification (NCBI taxonomy): domain Eukaryota; kingdom Metazoa; phylum Chordata; class Mammalia; order Monotremata; family Ornithorhynchidae; genus Ornithorhynchus; species Ornithorhynchus anatinus. The sequence goes on along the minus strand of NC_041733.1, from coordinate 39,917,688 downwards.
CTTGTAGCGTTACAGAAATGATGTGCAGAAAAGTTTACATATATTTACAAGCTTAAAAAAAAAGTCAATTTTGTCATTCCCGGGGCGTCTCTGAACAAGTGGCCATAAGCTGTATATATAGAGAGGTATATATATTTGTATATATATATAGGATATCTATATATACTCTAAGGCTCGCCATCTCTGGGAATCTAGTGATCTGGTCTCCAACACGGGGCCCTCCTGAACTTTGACCACCGGCCCAGCCGGGATCGCGGGCACCACTCCTGACGGCCGTAGATGAGACCTCCACTGGGTCCCCCGACCCCCCTCCTGCTCCCCGCCGCCCCTGGGGCCGCTAACCCCAGGCGATGCTGGCGGCTGGAGACGGGGGGGGAGCGGGAAAGGAGGGCGGCTTATGCCGCCCCTTGGCTCCGAGGGGTGCCCCTTGCTCGGGAACCTGACAGACTTTCTCAGCCCTGACATGGGTCGTGAGTTCGAGGGTGAGCCAGGAACTCCCACTCCACCGGGCGGCACGTAGGGTCGCCGGGCCAAGGGGCCGATCGGCGCGCGGAGGGGGGCTCGATTCACAGCATTTCAAACTCACAGTACAACATTTGTGCATTACATGGAGCAATCGGAAAAGGGAAAGGAGGTGGCTGAGGTCGCTGTAGTCGGCCTGCCAGAGATACGATCAGAGGTTGGCACCCGCGTGGGCCCAGCCCGCGGAAACTTCAACGCCCGCATTCCGCCGGGTGCCGGCTTCGGCCGTGGTTCGCCGGGGCGAGGGAGATGGGTGGGCCGACGACAGACACTCGGCCCCGGGGTCCTTTCTGCTGCCACGACCCCGCTCCAAACTCAGAGGTCCTTCCGCCCATGGGGCCTTCTCTTTCCTTCAACTGCGATTACCTTTTCGACCCAAGAGGTTCGGGGTTGGTGACGTGACCCGGCGGAGACCGGCGAGCGCGGTCCCGTCCCGCGGTGACTGTTAGAAACAAGACTCTCTAGAGAGCTGCGATTGAAAGGGATTTTATAGCACGACAGAGCGAGGCCGAGTTGGAACCCTTCCGGCCTGGGGGGCTGGAGAGGTCTCCTCGGGAACCGATGTCTGGTGGTTCCCATGTCTTGTTGCTCGGAAGGTGCTACATGAACTGCATCTGAAAGGGACACGGGAAAGTCAGTCGGTGTTGTCAAAAAAGCATAGCTTAGTGGAGAGAGCACGGGCCTGGGGGTCAGAAGGGCCTGCCTTCTAATCCCAGCTCCGCCACTTGTCTGCCGGGATTTTGGTCAAGTCACTTCACTTTTCTGTGTCTCGGTTACCTCATCTGTGAAACGGAGATTGAGACCGTGAGCCCCACAAGGTACATGGACTGTGTTCAACCCGATTTGCTCGTACCTACCCCAGCGCTTAGCACAGTGCCTGGCATATAGTAAACCCTTTAATGGTATTATTATTATTTCTAGGCCTTGGGGGTGCCTTCCCCTTCCGTCCGGTGAGCGGTCAGCCGGCCGTGGCTTCTCTGGGCCTTTCCTCTAGACCATAAGCTCGTTGTGGGCAGGGAATGTGTCCACTGTGTCATTCCATTGTACTCTTCCAAGCACTAGGTACGGAACGACACACAGTCAGCACTCAATAAATATGATCGAGCAGGTACCAGCTAGAGATTGGCGTCTGACTGCTGCCATCTCCAGTTGAACCGACTCACGAATGCCCCCGATCCCTTAATCGCCACCTCTTTCAGTGGGGTGGGGAAAGGGAAGCTACCAGAATGCCCGTTACATGTTGGGAGGAAGAGGAGAGTCCAAGTACTGGGGATTCCTTGGAGACTTCATCTGGGTAATTGTACTGGAATTTCCCCAAGCACCCGCCTAAACAAAGCCACATCTGTTACACAATCCCTGGGTCCCCTCAGGGTAATGTGCCACATGACCGTGGAGCCGCAAGCTGCGAGACATTTGCGCTGTTGATCTCGGTTGCGTGTTTTGCATTCAAGAAAGGAGCGGCTCTTCTTCAGCGGTGGTTTCTAGAGGATCGCGAGACACCGGGGGTGAGGTGAATGCAGAGCTGGGTATGGGCATGGCCAAGTACCAATCGGGCCTGCCTCAAAGACACTCCTTTGGTACACGCAGTGCGGCCACGACTGAGGGGCCACAGGGTCAAAAAACCTCCTGTAGATATGATCTCCATTCACCAGGCAGGGTGGTCTAAAAGAAAGAGCCTGGGCCTGGGAGTCAGAGGGCCTGGATTCTCAACCTGGCTCTGACAACTGCTTGCAGCGTGACCTTAGGCAAGTCACCTCATTTCTCTGTTTTTCAGTGTCCTCAACTGTAAAATGGGGATTCAATATGTGTTCTTTCTCCTCAGACGTGAGTCCCATGTGGGACAGAGGCTATTTTTAACTCAAACTTGAACTTACCCCGGTGCTTAGAACAGTGCTTGACACATAGTAAGCACTTAAATACCATGATAATAACAGTATTATCATCATCCTTGGCACACGTCCAGTGTGAAAACCACTCTGCAGCCCCTCTACCACGTCTCTCTCTCTCTCTCTCTCTCTCTCTCATATACACACAGAGGTGCATGTCTCCCACACGTCAAGCCATTTACCACCCCACAAATGACTAAGAGAAATAAAGATTTGTTGCACATCAAGGTAGAACTTAAAAATATACTCTACAGATGCCAACTAAGGCAACCGATTCCAGTGGGAAACCTCTGCCCAAACCCTGAGTGGTGGGTTCTTTTCAAATTCTGGCCAAACCATGGGCTCGTCAACTCGGAAGGCCCCGTTTGAGGTAGGCCTGAAAACGTCCTTTGTGATGACCACAGTGAAGGAAAAAAAAGAAAAAAAAAAATCAAACCTTGAAAAATCATTTCCCAGGTCTTATCTCGGCTGGCACTAGAGAGGAATTTCTACCACAGAAACAGTTGCCTGCAAGCCCAGGACCAACTGAAAATGTAAGAGACCATGCTGAGCGGGATTTTCAGGTATCTAAACCAAAGGAACCCCAAGGTGGGTGGGTGTATTAGACTGTTGGCGACTCTCAAGATCTGAACACTTGGGAAAACGTATCACCTCAACTCAAAAGGGAAAAAACAAAAAACAAAAAACCCAGATCTAGTGTGAGGGAAATATGACAATCCCTTCTAGGTTCAAGAAAGGGACAGGTAGATCTCGGATAAACGAGGGGTCGGTCACTGAAATGTCCCTCTCCAATCGGTCTGGGGTAAGAAATTAAGCCGTCGGCCAGGCAAATCGAGTTCTGGCTGGCTTCGTTCTGGTACTTCCCGAATGAATTCTGGGGTTACAGCTATGGGGTTGATGTCAATTACGATGAGTTAGACTGATTCCCTTGCTGGTTCTTGGCCCAGTCTTAACAGAGGTAAAGACGAAAGGCGGATTTCAGAGTCACTGCTGGCTTTCACGGCGCTCGAGGTATGGTGTGCAACTGGGGTTTCAGAGACAGAAACTGACTCTTGCCCTCACTCACTGGCAGTACCTTCTGGGGGAAGAAAATGGACTGCCATATGCCCTTAGGGGTCACCAGGGGACACGGCAGTCCTTCTCAAGGCACCCGCTTCTTGAAGAGGAAGCTCCAAAACCCCAGTCCTATGGGCTGGGAGATTGGGCCAGGCCAACCCGGTGAGGACCGCTGGTGCCCGTCAGAGCTCGGCGCTTCATCGGGAGAGCCGATGCAGCCTGCTTGCGGCCAGAGCCCGGCAATTCCCTGAACGAGTCCGGGCTCCGCCATCCACTCTCCCTTTTCGTGCCCCAGCCCCTCCATTACGCGACGCCTCCGAAGTGTAAGTTTTTCACCACGGTACCCCCAACCTCCACGGCTGGGATGTTCTGGGTGGATGGAGCCAGCTGAAGACTTCTAAGGCAGCCCGGGGAGATGGCTAAAGGCGGAGGGTGCCGAACCGTAATCTGAGGGGTCTGCCCGAGGAAGGCACAGATCCGAGAGAGATCTTACTGGAGGACGCTCCCACCAATGGTCAGCCCGGCCCGATGCAGCGTCAACTCATCCCAAAGAGGAGACCGACCTGAGTTCCGGAGACGGGAGCGAAGGGGTTGGTGGGCCTCAGGCCCGGCTGCGTGTAAATCACGGGCTGCGGAGCCATCAGCGGCGTGGCTCCGAGCTGAGGCGGCACCTGCAACGGCAAACGGCAAACTTCAGCTGGGCAGAGTCACCTGAGGCACAGAACGCTGAGGTCCCAGACTCTTCCAATCCACGCCCAGTGACCTGGGTATTGCACTTTGAGCAGAGGGGAGGGAAATCCATGCAGGGACCCACAGTTTACCTACAGTTTTGTTTTCCAAAATGGGCCACCCCACGACCGCCCCCGGGGCAACCAAAGACACCGTCCTGTTGGCACCTCCTCACCAACCGAAAGTGGGATGACAGGACCCACTGGATGGGATTTGCTTCCTCTCCCTAACCCTGTTCACCTGAGGGAGATGCTCGGGAGCAATGAAACGGCTCAAAGGTAATAGCGGAGAGAAGATGATGAGGCAGAAGAGGAGAAGGAGCAACAACAGAGAGCACATCTAATTCCAAAGCTCCATGACCAGACCCCGAAGACAACCAGAGACTGTCACCACAAAAGGGACAAAGCAGGCAAAGCCGTCTAAGAGCCCTACGGTCCCAGGTCATCCTGGGGGACTCTCACCATTCCATACACAGGCACTTGGGGCGTAGTCATCGGGTAAGTCGCCGGGGCAGGCACCTGGAACGACGACGAGAAGCGAGTGAGAAACGAGAGAATCCCTGTTTTACGGATGAGGTAATTGAGACCCAGTGAAGTAAAGCGACTTGACCAAGGTCACAAAGTATCCAAGTGGCAGAGCCGGAATTAGACCTTCCGCCTCCCAGCCCCGGATTCTCTCCACTCTACCACACTGCCGACCGATCTGATTAATTCTACCCCAGCGCTTGGCATGGTGCTCTGCACATAGTAAGTGCTCAATAAATACCACTGCTTGACTCATTTGGCGACAGGGAAGATGACGGTGTGGTTGACGGGGACGAGAAAGTGGATTTGGGAGGCAGATGAGTAATTTGGTTTTTGACACGTTAAGCTTGAAGAGGCCAAAAGAAATGCAAGATTAAAGAAGCGGGGAGAGATTGGGGCTACTCAGATAGCTTGGTCACCTTCCAGGAAAATATACTGACAATAACGGTTGTACTATTTGTTAAGCGCCGGCTACTGCCAGGCGCTGGGCCAAGCACTGGGGTACATACGGATAATCAGGTCAGACCCAGTCCCTAACCCAAATGGGGCTCACAATCAAAGTACAAAGGAGAACAGGGATGGAATCTCCATTGCACCGATGAAGAAATTGTGGCCCAGAGAAGTGAAGGGACCTGCCCCAGATCACCCAACGGTGAGATGGGATTAAAATCCGGATCCCGTGACTCCCTGACCTATGCTCATTCCACCAGGAAGTCATAACTTGTGGCAGATATGATGTTGGCCTAGCAGACTGACTGACAATCCTAAGAGAGTTCCAAATCAGTCACAGAACAGCCCGGAGATGGAGAGAAGTCCTCATTCTGGCCAGCAAACCCCGGTAACATCTCCAAATGGTGGCCGGCAGGCTTGAGACTTCCTCGTTTCTGTTCCGAGAACTGAGCCGGGGGGAGAAGGATCGGGGCCAACCAGAACCACAATGTCCCAAGAGGGAGGAGAGAGCCCAAGATGAGTCAAACCGGACCACACACCCCCAGCGGCCACACCCCTTCCCAATGCCAGACACTACCGCCCCTGGGGTTAACACATTTACCATATGAGGAGCGGGAGGGATGGGGGCGGGGGTCCAAGTGGTGGTGGACGTGCTCGTCTTCGCCTGCCAGTTTGTTCCCCCGGTTAGTTTCTTCTCCGAAGGCTGACTCCACTGCATATCCGACCTGAGGTGAAATCGAGAAGAAGAGACTGAGCATCAACAATCTCGCCGTGGCCACACTCCAATTTGGAGTCGGAAAGCTTCGGCTCACAGGTGGGGAATAGAAGTGAAACAGAGAAGTGTCCCATTTTTAAAGGAACTTTAAAAAGCTCCTCGAGGAGACGCTTCAATCTATCAATGGTATCTAAGCACTTATTATGTGCAGAGCCCTGTCTATACTAAGTACTGCGAAAGACAGAATTAGCAGACGGACCAATACAGACACGCTCCCTACCCCAAATGAACTTATAGTCTAGAAGGGGCTTCTAAAAACAACTCTTCTTAGCCCCCTCCCCTAACAAGCTTGTCTCCGTTTCGCCCCAGTGTCCCATGGCGCTCAGCACGTTCAGCCCTCTCAGCCAGTTTTACAATTCTAGGCCTGGTGTTGCCCACTCCCACCCTGACTACTTTCGGCCTGCAGAGACTTCAGAAAAGTAAGATTTGCCCGCTCGGTCAGAATTCTGCTTCCGGATCGGCGGGTCCGAGGGCCGGACCGGAACCCTCTCGCTCGTCTCATGTAAAAGGAAGCACCATTTGTATCCGCTGGAGTATTTGCTCTTCCTGAAAATCTTTTGCCTGTTTTTAAACCAAGGAAGGCAGTGCCAGGACCACTCTTCACGCTGCAACACCTTTGCTATTAATTTGGGGTGACCTGGAGCTTATAATGCTCCATCATTTTTCCAAAGGCACCTGGCTAATTTTAATAATCAGCTAGGACGATTCAGACACTTCTTCCAAGCACTCCCTAGAGCCCTAGGAATTATTCCACAGGGACAACGATCTGTAGCGGTGAATTAGAGTCTTTGTCCTTCTGGTTTTTCGGAAAACAATTTGGCTAACGAATCAGCGTGGCTCAGTGGAAAGAGCCCGGGCTTGGGAGGCAGAGGTCATGGGTTCGAATCCCGGCTCTGCCACTTAGCAGCTGTGTGACTGTGGGCAAGTCTCTTAACTTCTCTGTGCCTCAGTTACCTCATCTGTAAAATGGGGATTAACTGTGAGCCTCACACGGGACAACCTGATTGCCCTGTATCTAACCCAGCGCTCAGAACAGTGCTCTGCACATAGTAAGCGCTTAACTAATACTAACATTATTATTTACTAAACACTTAGAGAACATGGAGCATGAGCAAGTCCACAATCCTTGCCCACAAAGAATTAACACTACCAGAGGGCAGTCATCTCAGCATTTGTTTCCACCTGGGCACTCCCTGCCTTTTATGTTTTAAATGGTATTTGCTGAGCACCGCTGGAGAAGATTTAAACTAATCAGCCTGGAAACAGTCCGAGTTCCAGATGGGGTTCACATTCTTAAACCCCATTTTACAGACGATGGAACTGAGGTCCAGAAAAATGAAGTTACTTGCCCAGGGTCACACAGCAGACATGTGGAAGAGCTGGGATTAGAAACTCAGGTCTTTCTGACTCCCAAGCCCCTTGCTCTATCCACTGGCCTATGCTACTTCTCACCTTAGCAATGATAGGAGAGAGAGGGAGGCCACCGGTCTGTGAAATCAACCATTCGTTTCTAACTACTTTTTCTGCAATTCCCTCCGTTGCTAAAGGATAAATGTAAAACCCAAACTTACTTTTTCGATGGGGTTCCTCCAAATCCAAGATCTGTTCAACAACAAGCAAAAATGAAAATGGGTGACTGTCCTTCAAGTACCTCTTCTCCCCTTAAACATGAAATGGAAAATCGTGACATACTTCCCACCAGGTTAGCCAGAGAAGAATCCAGGTCATTGGCTAAAATTTTCCCACCCGGCTGGACAGCGGCTCGCTGGCCTCGTGCGGCTCCTGTGGGTTGGAGCACATCATCTAAAAAAAGAGAAAACTGAAAAGAAAAGATTGAAACAATGTCACAAAAAAGTGGCCATTTGGAAAACCATGCCCCCCTGCAACAATATTTAGACTAAACATGGGTCGGGTTTCAGAGCATAGGCGGCAAGAACACCTGACGATTCCCATCTCTTAATGCCTGGGTTTCATTTACAAGCTCCACCTTTCACGCTAGAGAGGGTGTCGGTCAGTACGGTGGCACCACAGCTTCTAGCCAGCTCTCATCCTTTTGTTATTATTCATTCAATCATATTTATTGAGCGCTTATTGTCCGCAGAACACTGTACTCAATGCTCAGAAGTACTGTCAACCACTGCTCAGCTAATCCAAATGGCCGGGGCACAAGTACCGTTCAGAACAAGGCAGCCCCGCACAAAAACCATCCGATGGAAACACCACAGCACGTCCCTAGCCCCATAGCAGTATCCCTCTCTGTTGAATGTTATATTGTATTCTCCCAAGCGCCTAGTACAGTGTTTTGCACACAGCATGCACTCAATAATACGATTCAATGAATGAATTCCTGCTCCGTTTCCACTCGACTCCTAAGATTTATCCCGCTAGTTCAGGAGCGGCTCGGGAAACGTCTCCGAGGAAGTGGGATAGTTAAGAGGAGAGAGCTGGTGGCTGGAAGATCCCCAAAGCAGCATAAGAAAGAGGTGGGTGAACAGACGCGGTTCACAGAGCGGGACTCCGGTCTCGCACACATTCCTCCCATCTGCACGCTTTGTTCCCACAGGCCCCGTCTAGGGGAGGCCTTCAGCCCACAAATTCGAGTCACCAAGGAAATGTTCTGCTGGGCAGAAATCTCCTTGGCCTAGCCACACCCAACCCATCTCCAGTAGCCCCGGGTGTATGTATGTACACACACACGTACACTCACAATGCTAGGAAGGCACAAAATTTCAGTACTGCTGATGACGGGCAAACAAACCTGAATATGGTTCAGGTTATGTAAGGGCGCTGTAGACGGTAAGGGTGTTATGGGCATGGCATGTGTCTGCTAATTCTGTTGGACTGTATTCACCCAAGCGCTTAGTACAGTGCACTGCACATAGTAAGCATTCGATAATTACCACTGACTGATCGCTGGGAATTATGGCTTTTGACTAATTATGGCCTTCGAGGAAATCACACATAAGCTTATTTTTAATCACCCCAATGAAGCCGTTTTAAACTTTTCAAGACCTCTAAGTCTCAAATATGCATTTTCTCAATCATTCAATAGTATTTATTGAGCGCTTACTATGTGCAGAGCACTGTACTGAGCACTTGGAATGTACAATTTGGGAACAGAGACAATCCCTGCCCAATTGGCAAGTCTTTATGATCGATATGCAGGAAGTCACCCCAAGTTAAGGAGGGACATGATGACACGGGATTCAAAACTAGGTGAGAAATATGGTGACCCCGCTTTCCAGTTTAGCTGGGGCAGTCCTACATCCCGGCTGTTCGGGTACTTGGTCCCTGGTGAAAAAAACAATCCAAGGTCTTGGAAGAAGGGGATGGGGAACACAGCTCTGGGTTTGGCATGGGGAGAGGCCTGGACCCCGTTCTGTTCTAGGAGAGCAAAAGGGCTCCCTCGGGTCAGGAGAAGGGCTCCCGCTAGGCTGCTGCTCCTGGGTGTCAGGTAGGAGGCACTTGCAGATTCCTGTTTCTGACCGACCGTGGTTCCATTTCCGACTCGCAATGACGGGCAGGGAAAAGGATGGCTGCTACCACTGCCACTGCGGCACTTTCACGGAACCCAATGGCGCTCGGATTCCACCTCAGCTCAGTGGCCAAAGGGGAATCTGGGCCCTCCGGGGTCCTGGTCTCAGACCTCATTCAATTGCATTGCATTGCTAATGCTAATTGCTAATGCAAACTGCATTAGCACTGTACTAAGCGATTGGGAAAATATGCCGTAACAATAAACAGAAACATTCCCAGCCCACAACGAACTTACCTCAGAACAGGCTCACAGGAACTTTGCCTTCCGCCCAACCTAGGCTCAAATACAGCAACCCATCCCATCTGGACATTATTATAATCATATTTATTGAGCGCTTACTGTGTGCAGAACACTGTACTAAGTGCTAGGGAGAGTAACAGGACATCAAAAACATTCCCTGCCCACAATGAGCGTCCCTTTACAGTACGGAATCCCTGGATTCCCTAGAAAAGCTCACTTGACACTGACTTTGACCAAACTTTTTTTTTTTTTTTAAAGGTATTTGTTAAGGACTTACTTTGTGACAGGCACTGTACTAAGTGCTGGGGCAGATGCGAGATAAGCAGGTTGGGCACAGTCCCTGTCCCACATAGGGCTTCCCAGTCTTAAACCCCATTTTACAGCTGAGGGTATTGAGGTTCAGACAAGTGAAGTGACTTGCCCATGGTCACACAGCAGACAAGTGGTGGAGCTGGGATTAGAACCCAGGTCCTTCTCACTCCTAGGCCCGGGCTCTTTCCACTAGGCCAAGATGCTTCTCAAACTTATACATGGCCACTTTATCCACTGAACACATTTACCACAACTGAGAACACAAGCCCTTTCAGAGACTGGCCACATTGGCCTAGGGCAGGCAGATCTGGCGCCGAATGGAAAACTGACCAGGCTCTGCCCACTTCTTCAAAATACCGCTGCAGTAGGATCTGCTGGCCAGGCAGAAGAAGGTTGACGGGTTCCGCTTGTGCCCCTTGGACACATGGCAAGGCTGAGGTGAGGTGGAAGGGGATCTTTCTGACTCTGGGATAAATCCTTGCTAATCCCTCAGGTTATCAATTATGTTTCATAAATTATTTGTTTACATTAATGTCCATCTCACCTCCTAGACTGGGAGCTCATATCGGGCACGGAACTTGTTGTAACGTGCTCTCCTAATTGCTCAGTATAGTGCTCCGCACAGTGTAAGTGCTCAATAAATAGCACTGACTGATTGACGGAGAATCCAGAACGGGGCATTAACCATCACCCTGGTGACAGAGCTCGTTTGGGTCCTCTCACCTAAGCAGTTTCTCAAATGCTAAAGCACATGGTTTCGAAGCTCTGCAAGTTTGGGGTGGGGCCCACCACACCCTTCCCACCAGGTGCCTCATTGGCCTCGAGGGCCTGTGATGTCAGACCCTAAAGTGCTTTGAGTAAACACTCACCCAATAAATAGGCAGCAGGTGTGTTCCATCAGGAGCATATGCAAAAGAGGGGGGGAAAGAAAAAAATATATCAGAGTACTTGTTCAACACAACCAACAGATACAGGACAAGATTATAAATTCAACCTGAAGAGGCAGAGCGCTCATTTCAGCTCTGTGAATTCTAGTTGGGATTTCTGAGGGAACACCATTTCTCTACCGGAGAGGAACGCTGAATTTTATCCTTCAGGGAGGGTCGGGATTCCAGAGGTGATTCCAGGGAGCCTCTGGTGTGGTGGCCCCAGACAGGGAGGAACGCACAATGTGATATTGATGACTCTTGCAAACGTCAGCAGACAAGCGTGGGGAGGGAAATTGGGAAATCAACGGGAGGGTCGGGAAGCGCTGGCCCGGAGGCAGAACGCCAACAGAACGGCAAGGCCCGGGGGGACGACACCGATGGCTCAAGTCGTGAGTCTGGGTTGCTCTGGAAAGAGAGGCCAGTCTGTCAGAGACAACTACCGGGCTCAAGGCTCCGGGAAACAGGCCGTGCCCTACTGATCCAGGTCATGCGGGTTAAAGGGAACGCTGAAAAGACGATGGGCTACATTGTTGGAGAAAGCAGCAATGCCTAGTGGATAGAGCCCAGACCTGAGAGATAAAGGGACCCGGGTTTACCACTTTTTTTGATGCGTGAACTTGGGTGGGTCACCTGTGGACAACTAAAATACCTTGGTGAAGAACAAATCACGATTGAGGAGGAGGAATGAGAAAGAATCTAAAGCCTAGATGAAATTAGGCCTTACGAGACTCAGGCACCGGCCAGCAAAAGAAACAAATGTGCCCGCACTTCAATCAGGTGGAACTCCTTGGGGTGTTTGCAGGAGAGGCAAGCTTCAAGGGGGAGGCAAGACGGAAGCGGGGAGGACAAGGAGAAGGGCAGAGGGTTTCAATGCCTCAAGCTTTTTGAGAGGCGACACGGGTCCACACTCTAACTGTCCTAGCTGAGGCCCCGTGGTCTAATGGAATCAAAGATAAATTTGCCACAGGTGCTATGTGGAGGAGAGGGGTTCCCCACCCTTTAGAATGTAGGAGAATTCAAAGCAATCCAGGGAAGGAAGAAAACACAAGTTCTACTGCAATAGAAGGAAGTAGCAGGGCCCAGTGGAAATAGCATGGGTCTGGGAATCAGAGGACCTGGGTTCTAATCCCAGCTCAGCTGATTGTGTGCTGTGTGACCTGGAGTAGTAATTTCACTTCCCTGCGCCTGAGTTACCCTCATCTGTAAAATGGGGATTAAGACTGTGAGCCCCATGTGGGACACGAACTATGTCCAACTTGATAAACTTGTATCTACTCTGGTGCTTAAAAGTGCTTGACACAGTGAGGGGCGTAACAAATACCATAAATAAATGACTAAACAAATAAATGAATAAATAAAGACCAAATGTGAAGTAGAACTGCTAAGAAAAACCAGTAATGCAGGTACAGGATGGGGACAGATGGGTGAGGGACAATTACTAACAGACTTTAAACCGAATGAGAAGTAGCAATGGAGTGCTAATTTATTTTTTTCTTCTTACTATTATTAACAATAATAATAATAGTAATGGTATTTGTTAAGCGCTTACTACAAACCAAGCACTGTTCTGAGCCCTGGAGTGACTGGATCAGATACAGACAGTGACAAAAAAGGGGCTCACGGTCTAAGAGGGAGAGAGAACAGGTACTGAAGCCCCATTTTACAGATGGCCAAACGACTTGCCCTAGGTTGCACTAAAGGCAAGTGGTCGGGCTGCGATCGGAGGCCAGGTCCACCGGCTCCCAGACCCAGGCTTCTGCTCTTGCCGTTAGGCCACAGCAATTCCCTAAAAGAGTCCCCGTGATGTTGGGATGAATTACTCAGGACCAGAACAAACAAGACATGGGAAAAGGTTCTTCCCCGCTACCCTGCCCTAGCCAGATCCTCCATTACCAGAGCCTGCCTCCCACTCTGGGGAAGCACGCTTTTCAGAGGACCGAGTCCGGGGAAGAGACAACAAGAAAAAGGTAAGATCACTCAACGAAAGTTTAAGTTTCGTGAGGAAAGGCTAAAAGAAGTGGAGTGGTTTAGCTCCAAGAGAAGGCTTTAACCGGTCTTAAGGAGATGAAGGCTCTTCAGGAAATGGACTCAAATCAAAGCAGGAGAGATTCCGGACTGGGCCTAAGGGAGAACCGCTCGATGTGAGGCGGAACAACTAGGGAACTGACTTCCACTGGAGCCTGGAGGATGTCCGTCCAGGGAAACCCCTAGGGAGAGGAGACGGGCAGTTGCCAGGTGACGAGTTCGGACGATCTCCTCGGTCCCTCCGGCTCTGAGACGCCGCGAATGGAACGCTACTGGGCGTCGTTCTCGTGGAAGAGATGCCGACTGACCGACGGATCTGCCACCGAGAAATCACCGTCCCTTACAACTACGGAAAATATCCAAAGCACAGGAGGTCGCTATTACCGCTCGTGGTCCCGTATTCCGGCGCGACTGACTTGGCTCCAAACACGGCATCGAAATCCACGTTAATGGCTGAAGCAGTAGGATTCTGCGGGGTTGACCGGAGGGGGAATCCTAAGGAAGAAAGTAAGAGCGTTAGTTACCACGGGATGCCGTGAGGCGGTGACGGAAACAAAATGTCAAAAGAAAAGAGATTACCGTCAGATGTCACGGTGGGGTACACGGAAGCGTAGACAGCCGTAGGAGCACTAAAGTCATCTTCGTGCAGTATGGGGGAGAAGACGGGAGGAGAAGGAGGTGATGGGGAGGGAGAGGGGGGGAAAAGGGAGAGGGAGGGAGAGGGGGAGAGAGAGAGAGAGAGAGAGAGAGAGAGAGAGAGAGAAGCTGACACTGAGTCATGGCACTGATAGTCCAAAACCTTTCAAACCACCCTAGCCCAAGGCCCAGAGAGGAAGTTCTTCTAGCGTATCTTGCTGGAGACCCTAAAGAAACCAATCGGACAAAGTCTCAGGACGCATCCATTAAACAAAACATCTCCTCGGTGGGCCGCCTCAAAAAGCAGACCGAGTGAAAGTCATGGGCCCATCAGCCCACGGACCGTATTTCGCCCCAAGTTTCCGGACTAAAAACTGATTAACCAGATCTAAGGAAGCAATCCAAAGCAAAAGATTTGAGGTGAGATGTGGCAGGTTCCTTATATTAAAGGACTGTGGCAGAGGAAGAAGGGGAGGGGGAAAAAAAGGTGGCGAATCACATCTCCTACCTCCATTGGGGAAACAGAAAGGAAAGTAAAGAGTGTTTACCACTAAACAGTTCCACCGTTTGTTTGGAGGAAAAGGTAGAAGTGACGAGAGGGGAGGTGGATTTTACGGCTTCTTCGACCGGCTCCATGTCGAAGATGTCCAGATGTGGAGGAGAACCAACACATCCATTGGATGATGAGAAAGGACCTTTCGGGTAGCACCATCGGGAAAAGGAAACAGAAAAGATCATCTCGAGTACCAACGGGCCGCAGAGGACACAGAGACCATCTATCGACAGTGGGAAGTTTCCGGCAGGGGGTGGGGGGATCCGAGCGGGGGGAGTTGGAAGGCGGAAGCCCGTCTCTCCATTCTGTTCCAGTTGTGGGCAAAACCCCTTGAAATTCCAGCCCTGAGAAATGTAAACCTGGAGTCCCTTAGGGCGGCCACCGCTTTGGTTGGGTGGATGGGAAGTTTTCTAAATGAGGAGCCCAACTGAGAGCCAGACGGAGGAATCAAGCTACGGACTACCCTCCTCCCACCCCCGCCACCGTGGGGGGATAGGACTTGATCCTGAACACACGGGAGAGCCGACCGCAGACAGTCCGGGTCCCTTCTTTTGGGCTGTGGGTGGTAGGGATGTGTGAAAGGGATTCCAAGAGCTTAGTATGGTACTCTGCACACAGAAATTGCCCAATAAATACAACTGACTAACTCAATCTTTGCTTTCATGTGCCCAAGAGGCACTTTGGGGATGGGGACGGATAAGGCCGCTCTGCTAGATGAGAGGGGACGGGGAGAGGAAAAAGCAAACAAATGAAACAAAACCCACACGGCACTGCTCAGACAGAAAACCTCCTGCAGCTGGCAGAGATGTGTCTGGCTTCAGTTCCCCTTTTCCGAGGGCTTAGTACAGCGGTGCCCAGTCAACAGCATCACTTCCACTAGGGAGAATTCAGCCATTCCTCACACAGATCACACAGGTTTCCCTTTTTATGAAAAAAATAGGCCAATTCTCCCTAAAAGGGACATTTGCTTGACAGACTGGGAGATCACACAGAACCTCCCCTCTCAAAGGACACCCCGGGACTTTCTCCTGGCCCCTCAAAGCCAAAGGCATTGTTGTGTTCCCATTTTGCAGAGAGGGAAATGGGTCAGAGAGGCGAGCTGAGGAGACAGGGGCTCAATGAGGTCAGTGGGTCTAAAGGAGCTGGCGTCGGGCCCCACACGTTTTACGAAGACACAAATAAGTGGCTGTCATGCCCTTCGTCAGAACGATCGTGACAGGTAGTGTAGATTGTAACGGCAAAGAGGCACTTGCTGTGGGAGTCAATATAAAAACCCATTCCAGGGGCTGTTCTAGGGTAGGTGAGTTTCAGCCCCATGGACCACCAACCTCAGTGCCCCCTTGGAAAACTGGCAGAGCCCACTCTCCAGATAAAGAGCCTGAGGGAAAAAGCACCAATTCAGCAGTGTGATTTCTGATTCAGTTCCGGTACTGATGGTTTGGATTCGGGTTATCGCTATTACCGTGGCTCTTTAAGAAGAAGTGACAGCCCTACCTAGCAACCTCTGATCCTGAATGGGTTTGGTTTGTCTGGGAAAAATCGTTTCCTTTCTCCTAATAGAAAACGAGGAGTCCCTATGGCAAATCAGTCATTTACAGACTGAAAAATAGGCAGTTTCACAGGTGTTCTCCTTGACTGTTAAAAATCATTTTTACATATACCTATGTAGTTTTCTACATCTAGAATGCCAAAAGCAACAATAACATTAACGACTTTTCAACATCCCTAACTTCAGAGATGCCTGTAAATGGAGTACCACACTCACAATTCCCTTCTTTTTGTCAGCAGACATTGCCAACTTAAAAACTTACGATGAAAGGAAAGGGTGAAGAACAGGATACTTAGGTGTCTCGTTTGGTTTTATCGGCTTTGCCTTATAAGCTTATCGAAGCACAGAACTCAGGTTAAAATATCTGACCCCGAGAGGAGCTTCCAAAGTAATAACAGATTTTGCTTCCTCTGGGCAATCGATCGATGAGGGTTCTGCCGGCATTAGTAAGGATTGGTTCAACTCCCAGAAAGTCACCTAGTTGTCATTTCTGACAAACATTTATCTTGCCTACTTTGACAGTGTTAAAGTCACAGGAAGAGTTGCTAAAAGAGGAGACAAAGCACATCTTTTGAATCTACCTTAAGACTACCCAAAGCCATCGGTAGGTATGGGGGTTTTGGGTTTCAGAGGTAGCATCTGTGTTACAAAGGGAAGAAAAAGGAAGGTCCCGTAATGTGAATTCTGTGTCTTTGGGCACCTCGACTTACCTGTTCCCCAGGCACTGCCCAAAGAGGAGGCTATAGCCGGAGTGCTCTGGACAGTTGGAACGAATGCAGGCTGAAGGTCAAAGAGATCACTAGAGAGATTGGGCATACTGTAAAGAGAAAAAGTGGCACCATTTAAACGAGGACTCCTTAAAAACTAGAGCATTCTACCATCAACAGTCTCGGCAAACCCCTGACACAAGGAACTGTTGATGAGAAACCTTCAGGAGTCCACGAGAGGCAGACATAAAGTAGTCCAAATAATGACACACATCCAACCATACAACTGAATCCGCCTGTACCCCAAAATGCTGACAATTAAGTATGTGCTGCTAGAGGTGGCTTTGGGATTTGGGTTTCTCAGGATGGCGGGGCTCAATCTGGGGAGGTTGGTCGGACGAGGAGGGATTTCAGGAGGGTTTTCCATCGGTCCATCGACGGTATCTTCGGACGCGAGCCCCGGCCTGTCGGATTTGGGGAGGGAGTCTGTAGCCCCTACAACAACGGGAGAGAGGGAGTGGAGAGGTGGGGAGGAATCCAGAGCGACTGTGTGGGGTCGGGGACTGTGTCCAACCAGATTATCTTGGCTCCATCCTAGGGCTTAGTACAGCACCTGGAACATAGTAAGTGCTTAACAAACACCATTTAAAAAAAAAATAGGGGAAAGGCATTTTGGTTGGGGCACGAGGCCTGGGACCTGAACTAGGGGCCAGGAGCTCCCTCAACCCTGCGGGAAAGAATCACAGACCACCGGAGGAGGGGCACACCCAAAAGCCACGCAGGGCCTCAGTTGGCCCTAGCTGACACGATTATTCTTCCGCTTGTAAGGGTCGATGGAACCACGGCAGTTGGTCTCACCTATTGGTTGTGGGTGCCGGGGCTGCAGTGACATTCACGCTTTTTCCCGATAAAGCGCTTGGAGATTCGGTTGTGGAGGCAGAATTCGAGACCACCGAAATCTCTCTTAATCGCTGCTCCTGCAACGAAAGCATCAAGTCTTCACTGACCCAGAAGAGGACTTTCCATAAAATGAATCTATCTGCTCTACGCCAATCCCTCGTTTCTCTCCTACTGTGACCCAATCCGCACACTCCGCTCCTCTAGAGCCTGCCCACTCGCTGTATCCTGATCGCATCAGTCCCGCCACCAGCCCTCCCAACCACGTCCTCCCTGGGACGAGGCACTGCCCATAGAGGATGGTCCTCTGCTCTCCCCACCTTCAAAACCCTGCTAAAATCACATCCCTGAGAAGCCCTCCCTAAGCCCTCCTTTCCTCTACCAGCTCTCCCCTCTCGGTCGAGTACACATTTGGCTGTGTACCCTTTAGTACTTGGATGCTCACCCCAGCCCTACAGCACTTATGTACTAATAAGAATCATAATCATAACAGTACTTAGAGAAGCAGCATGGCTCAGTGGAAAGAGCCTGGGCTTGGGAGTCAGAGGTCATGAGTTAGAATCCCGGCTCTTCCACTTGTCAGCTGGGTGACCGTGGGCAAGTCACTTGACTTCTCTGTGCCTCAGTTACTTCATCTGTAAAATGGGGATGAAGACTGTGAGCCTCACATGGGACAACCTGATTACCCGATATCTATCCCAGCGCTTAGAACAGTGCTCTGCACACAGTAAGCACTTAAATACCAACATTATTACTTAAGTGCTGCTTATGTGCCAAGCACTCTTCTAAGCACTGAGGTAGATACAAGTTAATCAGGTAACACACAGTCCCTGTTCCACATGGGCTCACACTTAATCCCCATTTTTTGAAGATGAGGTAACTGAGATACAGAGAAGCTGTGACTTGCCCAAGTATACAGTGTTATATGCTCCTATTTCCCTGTTCCACATTTTATTTTAGTTTCTCTCTCCTCTAGACTATGCGTTCTTTGTGGGCAGGGGTCATATGTCTTCCAACTCTAATGAACTGCACTTTCCCAAGGGATTTAATTCTGTACTATGCACACAGTAAGCACTCAAAAAAGATCGACTGAGCTGAATTTTCAGATGAATCTTGAAAAATAAAGCTGCCCTGATCCCCATCCCCAGTCCTCTTATTTTAGACAGCTTTGACAGTTAAATCTGGAATTTCTTTGAGAAGAAATTGAGATGCAGCATGGCCTAGTGGATAGGGCATGGGCCTAGGTGTCAGAAGATTTTGGGTTCTAATCCCTGCTCCACCACCTGTCTGCTGTGTGAATTTGGGCAAGTCACTTCATTTCTCTGGGCCTCAGTTATCTCACCTGTAAAATGGGATTGAGATTGTGAGCCCCACGCGGGACAGGGACTATGTCCAACTCGATTTGCTTGTATCCACTCCAGCGTTTAGTACGGTGCCTGGCACATAGTAAGCACTTAACAAATACCATTATTATTATTAATAAAAGATTAAGCCCAAGTAAATTTTGCTGCGTAAACATGTCTCTTTCTCTCCTCCTCAGCCTCTGAAATCTTTTGCCTGACTTGAATAGAGTGACAAGTCCATTTCCACTGAGCTTTAGGTGACAGAATTTATTGACAGATCATCCCTCGTGCATTAGCTTAAGGATGTGAAAATCAAGTCTCTCTATAGGTGTGCACCCAAAAAAAGTGATGAAAAAAGCATTTGATGAGGGGTATAAGTTCACATGGCTGTCGATCAATCAATGTTATGTACTGAGCGCTTATTGTGGGCACAATATTGAACTAAGCGCTTAGAAGAGTACAACGTACCATAATAACAGACACATTCTCTGCCCATAATGAGCTATGATGATGATGATATAAGAATGCCTCCATGTGCTTTAAGTTCTATCATACGGGAAACTATACTTTCGCTTAATGCTATTTTTGTGGAGCCAATTAAGAGTGGTAACTGGGGAAATAAGAGTACTTTATTTTGACTGGTCACTGGAGTGCTTAAAGAATGATGTGTCCTTTCAGGGTAGCCTATAATTTGAGTACTCAGACAAGTGGTGGAGTCTGGGTTAGGTAAAATAACTTGTTTTGACAAGTAGGCCACAGCATTTGAGTTTTTAATTTTCAGAAACAGCTGTGCTAATAAGAGCTCTCTTGGCTCCGGTGCACGCTTGTTGAGTTACCTTCTCTGTGCCTCAGTTTCCTCATCTGCAAAATGGGGATTCAATACCTGCACTCCGCCCCTTTAGACGGCGGGTCCCATCTGGGATAGGGAATGCATCTGGCATATAATATAATTTACTATATGCTTGGCATATAATAAACACTTTAAAATACCGCAGTTAATAAGTGAGTATCGCTGAAGATAGTGAAAAGATCATCACTTAAAAAGCAGATGCTTTATCCCATCCTACTGAGTAAAGATATGGGAAACATAATCTTCAACTTTTTCTGTGCTGACAAATATGGTTAGCATGAAAAAGAGCAGGCTGAGCCTCAGCACAACTTTTCATAGAAAAAAATGCAGAGCGGATGAATGGGGCTCCAAAGACCCAAAAAACTGTCCAAAACAATATAAATGTATTTTCAAAAGAGATGAAAAATGCAAGATGGTTAACCCTACCATCTTAGAGGGTCTGTTATCCCACTGGCTGCTCCTTAAGTATATCTGTTGTCCCTTAGGGTAGGGATCATGTCCAGGTTAATCTTCTGTCCCAAACCCTTACTTAGTACAGTGCTCTGCACAACAGAAGCTCAGTCAATATTACCAATCAAGCAGCAATGTACCTATCAGTCAATCAATGGTATTTATTGAGCACTTACTATGTGCAGAGCATTGTTCTGCGTGCTTGGTAGAGTACAATACAATTGACAGACCCGTTCCCTGCCCCAAAATGAGCTTATAATCCATCTGCCATTAATGCCAATTTTAGTATTTAAACAATTCACTCTTAACACCTGTACTAAAAAATGTAAAATTTCTTTGCCATCAACCCCACTAAAGCAAAAGCTTGGTATACATCTATGTGACAGTCGCCCCAGCTGGGAAACTCTCGCTCAGTTCAACACCAGACTAAGAGCTCCCCCCATACCGTAAACTAGTTATGGTCTAGGAATATGTCTGTTTACTGTTACAGAGTACTCTCTCAAGCACGTAGTACAGGAAGCAGCGTGGCTTAGTGGATAGAGCATGGGCCTGGGAATCAGAAAGACCTGCGTTCTAATCCTGGCTTCTCCACATGTCTGCTGTGAGTGACCTTGGGCAAGCCACTTCACTTCTCTGGGCCTCAGTTACCTCATCTGTACAACAGGGATAAAAATATGAGTCCCATGTGGGACAGGGATTGTGTCCGACCCAATTAACTTGTATCCATCCCAGCGCTTCGAATAGTGCTTGAGACATAGTAAGCTCTTAACAAAAACCATAATAACGATTATTATTAGTGCACTGCATACGGCAAGCGTCCGATAAATATGATTGAATGGCTGATATTACACCGGTCCTCGGTCCGCCCCTCCACATGGGATGCCCACCTGTCATCTCATCTCCCCAACCAGCCCCCGGGAAAGGAGCCAGGCCCGGTCTAGACCAGACCGGATCATGCGATGCCTGTCGGGGCCCGGCCGCTGGTGCTGGGGCTTTACCACTCCCCTCTCCCCGATCCGGCTGGGATCGGAATGGTGAGGATACATGGAGGGGAGGAATTTACAGCGGAACTGTAGTGTCTGCTCACCGGCCCCGATTAGTGATGCAATGGAAGCTGATCATTATTAATAATAATAATGTTGGTATTTGTTAAGCGCTTACTATGTCCCAAATACTGTTCTAAGCACTGGGTAGATACAGGGTAATCAGGTTGTCCCACATGGGGCTCACAGTCTTAATCCCCATTTTACAGATGAGGGAACTGAGGCACAGAGAAGTTAAGTGACTTGCCCAAAGTCACACAGCTGACAAGTGGCAGAGCCGGGATTAGAACCCATGACCTCTGACTCCTAAGTCCATGCTCTTTCCACTGAGCCATGCTACAAGGCTATGGAAAACGCACCCCATGATGATACTGGTAACGGTAATTGCTAGTGTTATTATGGCATTGGTAGCATCGTCTAGTGGCTAGAGCGCAGGCCTGGGAGTCAAAAGGGTGTGGGTTATAAACCCGGCTCCATGAAAGGACTGCTGGGTGACTCCGGGCAAGTCACTTCACGTCTCTGCGCCTCAGTTACCTCAACTGTAAAATGGGGATGAAGACTGTGTGCCCCTTGTGGGACAGGGACTGTGCCCAACCTGATTACTTTGTACCTACCCCAGCGCTTAAAACACTGCTTAACACAGATCACAATAATTACTAATGCCTCCCAAATGGCAAGCGCTCTACTAAGCACCTGGGGAAGATACAAGATAACCAGGTCAGATGCAGTCCCTGTCCCACACAGGGCTCACAGTCTAAGATTGGAGCAGTAAATGATGCCCCGCCTTACAAATGAAGAAATCGGGGCCCAGAGTAATGAAGGGATGGATCCAAGGGCATATCGCAGGTTAGGAGTGGAGATGGGATTAGAACCCAGGTCTGTGCTCTTTCCCCTAGGCCAAGCCGCCTCTCAGCAGTCACTCGGGAGCCAGCACGGCAGTATCCTGGGGGTGCCCCTGCAAATCATGAGGGTTTGAACACTGAGCCACTACACGTCTGTTCCCCTCCTAACCGGAACACTTCCAGCACATGACTCAGAGTATATGCGCAGCCAAATCTGGGGGCTTCCTTCAAGTGAGAGAGCGCTTTAACCAACACTGACGTCAAGAGTCAGAAGTCCAAACACTGGAAAGCACAAAGAGAATTCTAATGGGGACAGCTGAGCAAAGCACAAAGCGAATTCTAACGAGGATGGCTAACAATAAATTGAGCTCAGAACCCCTATTTTTTTTTTATTATAAGCAGTCAGACCTGCCAGACGTTATCAAATAATCCCTTCTCGCTACCTCTTACATTGGGAGCCGTGTGAGGGGCAGGGAATGCATCCAATCTGATAGCCTCCAAACTACCGTGGTGCTTGGCGCACGAGCCCTCGGGAAATACCGAAAGTCAACGCACAGAAAGAGAAAAATGACTCCTGTCACAGGGAAACTATAAACAGAGCTCAACTTTGGAGCTCTTGGCAAAAATTCTTCAGTTCAATTCTCCTCCAACAAACTCCATTGGTTTGGTTCTGCTTCTGGCTAGAAAGCACAGGCTGCTAGGACGGCGAGGGTACATTTAAATGGTTAAGTCTGTTAGGGCGCAATCTGCTTCCTTTTGGCAGAAAAATGAACAAAGCAAGCTCAGAAGCACACAACTTATGCCTCACCTTAAGTGCTTGCAGCCTAGCCTGTTCTTCTTCTAATGCTTGTTGTTTCTCCTTCTCGTCCATTCGGCTAAAAGACATTCCTGTGTTGGCAAGGGTGGACACAGCGCTGGATAAGGTACTAGCCCTAAAATGACACATTGCAGTATTTAGAGACCACAGTGCACAAGCCAGGGGGGATTTAAAAAAAAAATCACACAAACTGTTTTCTGTTGAAAGATCCATTATACCAAGATTTTTTTTCACCCATTATTACCTGTGTCCAATTCACCTTCGGCTGGAGAGGAACTAGGCAGTGACCGGCTGGAAGCGCTAGGCCATCAGAACCAAGGCAGACGGAGAAGACAGAGCCGAGTTCAGTGGGGAAAGGAGAGGAGGGATGAGGCCTGGGGGAGAGGACCAAAGAGTCCTGGAAGCTGAAAGACTCAGGCCTCAGAGTCCAGAGCCATCAGGACAGGACGGATGGGGAAGAAGACAGGAGCAGGGCTTGGGAAAACAGACTGGCTAGGGAGTAGGCAAGGGTAGCAACAGTCGTGAAAGGCCTGCTGGGTATTGCTTTTCCTTATTTTATACATCATCCCTCGTTTCCTCTCCTCCCTGTGAGGACATCCTTCCGGCAACTCAGGCTCAACATATCCAAAGTTGGACTCATTCTCCTTCCCTCCCTCATCCTCTCCATCTAATAATAATGATATTAATTATGGTACTTGTTAAGCACTTACTATGTGCCAAGCACTGTTCCAAGTGCTGGGGGAGATGCAAGTTAATCTGGTTGGACACAGTACCAGTCCCACATGGGGATCATGCTTTCAATCTTCATTTTACAGATGAGGCCAAGAGAAGTGAAGTGACTTGCCCAAGGTCACAGAGCAGATACGTGGCAGAACTGGGATTAAGACCTAGATCCTTCTGACTCCCAGGCCCCTGCTCTATCCACTAAGCCACGCTGCTTCTAACTTTCCTATCACAGTCGGCAACACTACCATCTTATCTCCTCTTTCCAAAGCCATCCTTGATTCCTCTCTCTCAAATCCTACTTTCAGCCCACTACTAAACTCCGTCGCTTCTTCCACCCAGACATTTCCAGGATCCGCCCTCTCTTCCCCATCCAAGGTGGCCAAGGATCTTGTCGTATCCTGACTTGACTCCCACACAATGTGGCCTTGTCCCCGGCTTCACTGCCTCTGGCCTCTCTCCTCTCCAGGCTATACTGCACTCTCTCTGCTACAAAGTGGCACTCGGCACACATCTCCCCACACCTTCACACTCTCCAGTCGTCACCCACCCACCTCCACAGAAAACAGAATCTCTCACCTCCACCCCACATCTCTGACTCCTCCTTCAGATCGGCCAGATTCCCCCCATTTTCAAGACTCTACTGAATGCCACCTTCTCCTCCTGGAGGCTTGCCCAGATCACTGTTCCTGCTTCCCAGGGCAACTTCTGTTAGACCATCTTTATTTCAGTCAGTCTTTCACCACAGGTCCTGCTGAAAGCTGGCAAGGGCACCGTGAAGAGGGAAGCGGAGGTGGAGAAGGATAGAGACTCAAATCTTTCTCTTTTCTCCTGGTGCTGAGAGGAGTGGGAGTGAGGGGTTCCTTGAACTCTTAAAAGCAGAGTCCACGGCGGGGAGGAAAGTGCTACAGCCTACATCAGCTGAGGGGATGGCAGGCCAGAGAAGTGGGGGTCAGTGACCTATTCTGGGTTCGATTTCGATTTGCCGTTTTCAATCCCTGATTGAATTTACTTGCTTTGATTCATTCAGTTGCATCTCCTATCTAAATCTCTTTTTGGCATACCAATGTGTAATCAGTTTGACTATTCTTTTCTTGTCCAATGAACAGCTTGAGGAGGACAGAAGGTCCACACCCAGAAGAGCCCACCCGTGGGAGCTGAGGCTCCACTCTTGTGGCCGTTGGGCCTGGTCTTCAGGGAGAACAGCCCTTCCAACTAATGAGACAGCTTGGTCGCTGGCTTTGGACAAAGCCCCAAGTTTCCTAAAAAAAAAAAAAAAAAAATGGCTCCTCCAGTTTCTTTAAAGAAGGAGCGGAAAAAAATGGAAAAGAGGATAACCAGGCAACAAATAGGAAAGAGGACACTGATGAGAAGCAGTGTAGTCTAGTAGGTAGAGCAAGGGCCTTAGAGTCAGAAGGACCTGGGTTCTAATTCCAGCTCCACCACTTGTCTGCTGGGTGACGTTGGGCAGAACACTTCACTTTTCTGGGCCTCAGTTCCCTCGTATGAAAAATGGGGACTAAGACTCTGAATCCCACATTGGACATGGATCATGTCCCACCTGATTGGCTCGTACCTACCCCAGCGATTAGTACATTCCTGGCACATAGTAAATGCTTAACAAATACCATAAAAAAAAAAACAACCACCTGACATTCAGAAAGCAAGCAAGATTCAACTTCCTTCTGAACTAGGATGCCCATTTACCTGCTAGCAGCTGACACTTCCTTTGTTTTCTTCCCTTCCAGAGAGGCCAGATGCTGTTCCAATGCTTCAAGCAGGCTGCTCGGTGCCTAAAGTTAAAGATCTTATTAAAATCACCGGTTTGGGGACAGCGGATGATGTCAGTCCTACACTCCGTAATGAAAAATGTTTAAGGCTTTAATCTTAAGCTTTGGGAAACAAAAGAACCACAAAATTACAGAATCGAGATCAGATGAGGCCTGATCTGATAAGGCCCCCAAGGCGCTCTCATTGGAGAAACACTCACAACTATATCTTAAGTCCATCCAAGAGAAGAGGTAGATCAAACATGCAAAGGAAAAAGATTCTGAAGTTCAGGGGAAGGAAATGAATTCTATCAGGCGCTGAGCGCTAAAGCAGGTTAGTCAAGCCTAATTGGCTCTAAGCAAAGAAATGGCTCCCCCATGGTTAAATTCTTCACCAGCAGCTGGCTGACACACCACACCCACGCATGTGAGAATTTGGTACTTTGATAATGATCTGTCGGATCCTGCCGCCCAAATTTACACAAAAACAAAGATGAGCATCAGAACCCCTCAAACTAACCATGAGAAATTAGGGTGCAGTCATTCATCTGATAATGAAAAATAGCTCACGATCACAATTGGTGATTTAGAAGTGACATTTATTTGAAGTCTGAATATTATTCCTGTAAACCTGAAAACTCTATTTGTAAAGTTCAATGTCACTCCTTTTCTTGCTATTTCAAGAAATATACTAGTTCCTCAAGGTAGATATTTTGATTTTCATACTCTTCCTGTTTCAAACAACCGGTAAATTTGGTAAAAACTTTTCAGAGCATGTTCTAACCTATCCATTTCTCTAACATGGTGGGTTAAGAAAAAAAAACCTCCACAAACAAAAAAAATCAGCTAACCTGAAAAGCAATACAACCTTTCAAAGATTATTAACAGATTCAAAAACCAGCATCGGTATAGAATGAGCATTCTTAGGGCAGAACCAGTTTCCTCTCAAAAGAGCGGTGGTATATAGCCTTGTGGAAAAAGCAGGGGCCCAGGAGTCAGCCTGGTTCTAATCCAGGCTCCGTCACGTGACCGCTGTGTGACCCTGGGCAAGTCATTTCACTTCTCTGTTTCCTCAACTGTAAAATGGGGATACCTGCTCTCTCTCCTACTTAGACTGTGAGCTCCATGCAGGACAAGGGTGGTGCCTGACCTAATTAACTTGTACCTACCCCAGCACTTATAAAGCACCTATCAAATTCCATTAAAAAAAAGAAAAAATGGTCAGCTCCTGAAGGAATTAAAATTCCTCGAAAAGGACCACTGAAAATCTGACTCTGGAGAATGTAAATGGGGAAAACTAAAAATGATCTGAGAATCTGGCTAACGTTCAAGTCCGAAACTGAATTCATGCTAAACCTAAAGAAGAGAGGGTGAAAAGGAAGGACACCACCCTTGGCTCTTACTGCAACCAGTCCAAATTAGGGAAGACTGACAAAACCAGCAGGCTAGATTGGCCGAAATTCCTAAGAATTAGGAAGGGTATTTCAGTTTTCATTACGCTTTATTATGTAACAACTACCTGCCTTCAGCAGGCATGCACGAAACTACAGCCAAAGACTGAGCTCAGCAGAAAGGTCTGTGGTTTAAATTAAAAGACACTTGTAGGATCCAGCAGGTGCCTTTAGAAATAGGAGAAACAAAATAATTCTCCCCACTAAGGATCCTTAGGGCAGCACTTTGATTTAGAGATCTTAAAGGGCTCACCCTGTCTGAAATGGAGAAGGGGCGGGGAGGGAGAGTGGAGAGGAAGTGGGAAAACACAGCCAAAGCACTTAAGTCTCTTCTACTAAGGGAAAGTAGTGAGGTTAAAAGATGGTCAGGAATAACAAAGGAGTTGCCGTGAGAGATTATCTATATGTTCTTCTGGGGCTCTGATGACACTGCAGACTCATCACGTGGTACCCGCTGATTTCCCAGATTGGGATGAGCTATTTCGCCATAATTTCTGCTACTTGCTGACCCCTCTCCCACCCACCATACCCTGCTCCTGGTGGCAAGCTGGTCCATTGAGGAACAGTGAGAAGCAGCATGGCTAAATGCACAGAGGACGGGCCTGGGAGTCAGAAGGACCTGGGTTCGAATCCCAGCTCCGCCATGTTTGCTGTGTGACCTTGGGCAAGTCGCTTCGCTTCTCTGGGCCTCAGTTACCTCATCTGTAAAATGGGGATCATGAGTGTGAGCCCCACGAGGGACAGGGCCTGTGTCTAATCTGATTAATTTGCATTTGTCTCAGTCCTTAGAACAGTGCTTGGCAGATAGCATGCACTTGACAAGTACCATAATTATTATTACCATTATTCACTGAAAGGTAAATCTGGAAAACCATAGAAAAACAAACTCCAAACCTTATTATTATTATTTTTTTCCCCACTCTCACTGGGGGAAAAACCCCCCACCAGATTTTGGTTCAAAATCAAAAGGTGGGAAAGATATATTCAACCAGACAACAAAAAGAATGCAGAAAAGGCAGGGATGGGGTTAAGTGCACCACGAAAGGCAGTTACTTTGGGGAAAAGTTGTTCAAAAAGGGAAACAGGAGCATTTATAAAAGATGACCCTCAAATATCTTTCAGCTTCAGCTTCTGTATTAACAGAGATGCAAAATGGCTTAGTAGATAGAGCGCGGGCCTGGGAGTCAGAAGGACCTGGGTTCTAATCCCAGCTCCGCCACTTGTCTGCTGTGTGACCTCGGGAAAGTCACTTCACTTCTCTGGGCCTCAGTTACCTCATCTGTAAATGGGGGTTAACACTGTGAGCCTGTAAATGGGGGTTAACACTGTGTCCAACCCAATTATTTCCTATTTGCCCCAGTGCTTACTTAGTACGGTGCCTATCACATAGTAAGGGTTTAACAAATTTCTTTTAAAAATAAAGAGGGTGAGCAGGGATTATTGAATCACCATTTTAAAGATGAGGAAACAGACCTAAAGAAGTTAAGTGATGGGCCCAAAGTCCCCCAGGGTGCAAGTGGAGAACCCAGTCCTCTCACTGCCAGGCCCATGTTCTTTCCACTAGGCCACACTGCTTCTGATTATTTTATATTTAGCCTAGTGCTTAATATATGGTAAGTACTTGATAAATACAGAATAAATGAAGGTGAAACTCACTAGATATGAGTACTACATTAGCAGGAGTCATTGAGGACAGAGGGTAATGTTTTTTTTTGGGGGGGGGAGAAAATAAGAGAGATAATATCCTATTCCCTCCTTACCTGATCAGTTCCAATCCCACCAAACTCCAAGCACAATCATACAGATGAGTGGTATTCAATTATGATGAAATAACGTGCACATTTCCATATATAAATATATGGAAGAGAATGGATTCTCAGAATGAATATGATTTAAATACACCAACCGTTAAAACACAGAGGACAAAAAAAGCTGGGTTAAATAAATGTGAAATGTACACTGACCTGAGTTAGATCTGGAATGTCACCCTGATCAATTCCAACTTGCTGGGTTCACAAAAAGGAAACAAAAAGTACACATTACTACATGCAGTGGCAACGAAAAGAAAGAACTGTGGGAGCAATGTTTACATATACGCTAAAATACGTAAAAGGACATTCATGACTTTCTGAACTGGTAACTGTGCTAGCTGCCAGGCCCAAGATGAAGGTCCAGCTTAATTCGGTTTTCACAGCGACTGAAAACGCAGATTTAATATAGGATTAAAAAAAGATTTAAATTTAGAGTACGGTTCACGCAAGAGGCACCCGCCACTCTGCAAATGTGGACAACAGCTGAGTTATGTTTTGAAGTCGTATAATGAGTCCTAGAGTTGTTCTAGGATTTCCAGAGGGTTGTCTAACTAGTAGACCCCTCGAACTATTGTAGAGAGTGGGGTAATGAATCACTGAAATCAGCCAAGGAAAATCTGATTCAGGAGTGACCTCTTCCAAAGAGGAGAGGTTTCCTTGATCACTGGAATTCATTTGAGACTTGTCATTTAGTACAGCAGATTAGGTAGTTGCCAACAGGTTGGGGGTGGGAGGATGAAGGGGAAGGGGCAGTGTTAACTTTCAAAGTAATGGAGAAGATGGTAATGTACCAGTTCAGAAAGCCAAATGACAGCTCTGTCACCTAAGGAGATTACTTTACCTCTGCAACTTTCAGGAATTCGGACAATTTAGTCATTCTTGCTAGGAACTTTTTATAAATATCCAATCCTTCCCTGCACTGGTTCTTCTTCATATCAAAGTACTTTTCTGAAAGACACAAATCGCCAACATTTTCAGTATTTTCTTTAAATGAAAGAAGAGTTTGGGAACTCATTTAACATACTATTTCAGGCACAGTGACATTCCCTGCCCACAACGAGCTTACAGTCTAGAGGGCAGAGAGAGACATCGATATGAAATCATAAAATTACAGATATGTAAAGAAGTGCCGTGGGGCTAGAAAGGAGGAAGAGCAAAGGGATCAAATCGGGGTGAAGAAGAAGGGAGTGGAAGATGAGGAAAAGTGAGGCTTAGTCTGGGAAGGCCACCTGGAGGAGATGTGCCTTCAATAAGGCTTTGAAGCGGGGGAGAGCTACTGTCTGTAGGATTTGAGGGGGGAGGACGTTCCTGGCCAGAGGCAGGATGTGGGCCAGGGGTCGGCAGCGAGACAGGCGAGATCAAGGCACGGTAAGAAGGTTAGCACGAGAGGAGCGAAGTGCGTGGGCTGGGCTGTAGAAGGAGAGAAGTGAGGGGAGGTAGGAGGGGGCAAGGCGATGGACTGCTTTCAAGCCAACGGCAGTGCTCTGCATACAGTAAGCGCTCAATAAATAGGATTGAATGAATGAAGGAATGAATGAGATGGACGAGGTCAGTCCGCTGTCTGGATTTCTTTTTGCCAGCAATGCCCTGCACCTCAAGCACAAGTGGCGAGGAAGCATACAATGTCCCAATCAGTTCATAGTATTTCTTGAGCCCCCTGTGTTCGCAGTACATTCCACCAAGTCTTCTAAGGACCCATGATGCTTGTATTTAAAAACTAATATCGGGCCCATTGCTTTGAACTACACACCAACCTTCCTTTCTGTGGACATAAGGTCAAGTGGGTAAGATTAGCAGCAGAGAGGACCGTGATCATGCCTTTCCGTCACAGGACGGCAGGATTGGGGGTGGGTAGGGAACAGGAAATGGCATGAATGTCTCAAGTTGAGTCTCCATCACGACGGACCGCTCCAAACTGAGCAAAATCCAGGGCTTAGCATTGCCAGAGATTTTACCTCATTGTTTGGAACGCAAAAGACGGCAACCGCTCAAGGAGGTATGCTGTTTCCAGCCCAAAGACACCATTTAAACATCTTCGGGGTTGGCTGCCCCGTGCTCAATGACCAAAATACGGATTGCTTTAAAGCACGTTGAATTTCTTCCCGTTACTACTTTCTGCAGAGAACCACGATTTCTATTTGACTTACCTAACAGGTTAATAATCCCCTCGTTATAAGCTGCAAAAAGCCTGATGGAATCCTTAAAGAGAAGCATGAAGGCTGCATTTATTACCCCGTTGGTCAGTTCATTTGGATTTGCCTGTTAAGGAAACAGAAATAAAACTGATTGTCAATATGGGGGTGAAAATTTCCCAGCACATTCAGCCCCGCTCCCTCCGTGCCCCCAACCTCCCAGCCTAGGATATCTTGTTTCCAAACAAGAGTCGCTCTGAGATGCTTACATCAAAATCGAGAAGAGCATCGAGCTGGTTCTGTATAATTGGAAGTGTTTTCAGCAGTTTTTCCGTATTCATAGTTCTCATCACTCCATCTATCCTACAAGGTGTACAATGGTAAATGTCCCATAAATATCGGGCACGAGAAACATCGCTACGATCGCACTTGTTTTTGGTTTTGTTTTTTTTAAACGCGCTGCGCTTTGAGCTCTGCTAGGTTGGGAATCTTCCCGCAACTTGAAAAACCGAAAGAACTACCCTACCCTCTTTTCATTTTGGTAAAGTCAACTGCTACCAGCCTATATGAAAGTGCTTTTTCATTCAAGTATCTGCTGTATCGCCTGATGAAGGTAGACATATCATAACCTGAAAAGGAAAAAAAATCCAGTTATTTCACATTTTCCAACAGTCGCCATCAAATCCGACAAACAGCCGCTGGTCAACGTTCCCTGCTAAGGTGAACTTCTCTCACACATTCAATCAAACAAGGACTGTTTTTCCATCTTTCCTAGTTTCAAGAACCTTTGTGCCTGAACCCTCAAATCAGAAGTAGATAATCAAATTAAGTGGTCGCTTTTTGAGGTCCGTATATGCCGCCGTTCAGTTAGACCAAGTAATGCTTTGTCAACCTCTCCTCAGCAATCAGATGCTTCTTTTGCAAGCCTCAGGAATTGGCCACTATCTCTGATAATCATTCATACATACACACACATCTAATGGGAAAGAAGGGATCAAAAAACCTGATAAGAAACCCAAACTCCCTACAGAAATATACATGCAGTTTGGAAGAAATATTAAAATTATAAACCCAATCAAAATATGCAATAGACTGGTCCCTTTGCAAACTGTAACTATCTTTTTTCTACTGCAGTCTTATAATGTTGTCTCACTCATTTATTTTTCACGAGGAACAGAAGTTTCCACAAGAGAAATATTCTTACCCTGCATGGCACTTTTATCCAGGTAGTTGTTTAAATTGAACAAAGTATTTCGGGAAGCAAGATACTGGATAAATCGCTGTGAGAGAAAAAAATCGGGGTAATCTAAAATTAGTTTTCTCATCCAAATATAATTCCTTTACAAATTACAAACTTTGAGTCTTGGGATTTCAGAGTGTAGGTCATTTGGCTGCCTCAAAGTGGATCATGAAGGGAGAAAGGGAGTGAACAATACTACATTATCTGAAACACCCAAAATTTGTTCCAGGAGTAAATTCTTCAAAACTTAAATAATGCGATTTTTTCAAATATTATCCCTTTAATGCTTACTATGTGCCAGACACCAGAAGCACTGGAGTAGATATGAGATAATCAGGTTGGACACCGTTCCTGACCCACATGGGGCTCACGGTCTTAATTTCCATTTCACAGATGAGGGAAGTGAGGCACAGAAAAGTGAAATGGCTCGACCGAGATCACCTAGCAGCCAAGTTGTGGAGCCAGGATTAGAACCCAGGTCCTCTGACTCCCAGATCTCTGACTCTCTTTCCACTGGGCCACGCTGCTTCTCCTAAACCCGCAGCTGAGTGTAGACCGGGCCGAGAAAAATCTCTGCAATTTAAGGAGAGAGGAGAGAGTGTTTTTAGAAAGCCACTTCAGTCCAGACACTGAGGTAGCCGTACCGGTGGGGCACTTTCCTACTTCTTCCTTTAGACTCTAAGCTCACTGTGGGCAGGGAATGTGTCTACCAACTCTGTTATACTATATTCTCCCAAAGAGCTTATTCCATGCACTGCACACCATCAGCGGTCAAAAAAATACAACCGACTGACTGATTCTGAAAATGGGGGCAGTCTTCCTATATGGGCACAATGACCTCAGAGTCCAAGTCCACAATGCGGCGCTTCACATGACAGTCTTCCCAAGAGTATTTTTCTGAGGGGGGTGCTCGAGGTTAACTGTGCCCCTGCTGAAAACTGGTTGCCTCTTTTCAAGTCTACTGCCAAGATGTTTTCTTAAAAGAACAACTTGCCATATATTTTCATGGGTTTTAAGCAATTCTAAAATGAGGAGGGCACAATCTGGCATTTTAATCAACCAATGATTTTATTGAGTGCTTATTGTGTGCAGAACACTGTACTAAGTGCTAGGGAGAGTACAACACATCGTAGTTTATAGACACGTCCCCTGTCTGCACGGAGCATCCAGTCTACAGGATTTTCAACTTAAGACACCCATGACACCTATCTGTTCAGCTACAGCGAACTAAAAGGTTCAACGGGGTTAGACTGAATAATGGATTTGTGGAGAGGGACTTCCAAATGATTGCGGAAATGTCGGAGAGATCTTTCCTGACAATGAGGTCCTTTGGACTATCAACACCAGGAGTCAAATTGCAAAGCCTGCTTCGGATCTATTGTGTCTTAAAGTCTTCCAACATTTGCACTTTCTTTTCAGCTTTCGAAACACTTGCATACATTCTTTAGAATCAGAAAATGCAATGGAAACATAAAAATAACACATGCCAGAGAGAGGGAGGGGAAAGGGTTGGGGGTGAACAAAAGGCACGCTTTATATACCAAATGATCCAGGGCCAAGACTCACTAGCTAAGTGGGCAGAAAAATCAAGGCAGATGCCCAGGGTATTGGGAAAAAACCCCCACCTATTCTTGCCTCAATCAAATGGGTGAGCTCAGAAAAAAACCCAGTTTTCCCCTATGAGTCATTTATAGAATAACTACATTCTTCAACTCCAGTTTCCAAGCACATGTTTAAACTAAAAATCTAGGACCCAATTCCCATCCTGTCCCTCTCCTCCCCACTACCAAAAGAAAAAGAAAAAAAAAAAAATCAAACTACAGGCCAAGATTTTTACTCAAAAAGTGCAATCAAATGGCATTACTTAAGCAGTTCTCCTGTATAACAATAGTTGTTTCCAATTATCACATAATAGCTCTGACACTGGGAGTGTGGAAACGGTGTGCAATCATTTTGGCGGGATGATATATCTTTAGAATCCGCACGCAAGTTCGCTTGAAAAACTGAGCACAATCGGTTCTCCCACAACCTGTGGGTTCACCACCCGTTCATGGCAAAACCACTTGAGGGAATTAGGATTCGGCTTGCCATGGTGTAGAAGGAAGGGGCCGTGTGACTCTCTCCCCTTCTAGACTGTAAGCTTGTTGTGCCAAGGAATGGGTCTGTTATACTGTACCCTCCCAAGCGCTCTGTACAGTGTTCTGCACACAGTAAGCGCTCAATAAAGACAAAAGATGAACTGAGCCTCGATTCTCCCTCAATCTGGGAATTTCCACAGCCGGGGTGGACCACTGTACTCTCCCAAGCACTCAGTACAGTGGTCAGCACACGAGTGCTAAATAAATATGACTTACCAACCCTGTCCGGCCTCACACGGCAACAACGGAGGAGACATGCTGGGGGAGGATGGGAAGAGACATTCCCGTTCCTAAGAGGCTTACCTCATTTCCATACATCATGAGGTGGTGCGTTGTAATTAGAGCCTTGAATACTACGACCCAACTACTATTGGCGGTCCTCTCAAAGAGGGTATCTGCCAGCTGTGGAATATTCATATTCATTTCATTTGTGCACTGTATTAGGTCTGAAAGAGAGAGAACACAACAACCGTTCAGTTAAACCACAGGACAGAACCTGACGCCTAGAAAGGGAGCCCGAAGACTGAAATTTGCAACGGCCAATTTGAAGTTTCCAGTACTCTACGAGTCTCGGCTATGGGATGGAGAATCAAGCAGAGGCCTGTCCATTCCACTCCTAGCTGGGCCAGTGGCTAGCGAGTGGAAGGCCATCTGCTACAAGTCAAGGCTTAACAATGCTGGGCAGCAGTGGCATGGGAGAGTGTCGAGGGCGGAGACTCAGGTTTACTGCACAGAAGGAGGCAATGGTAAACTGCTTTGGTATTTTTACCAAGAAAACTCTGTGAACGCACTACCAGAACGATTGCAGGCGGAAAGCAGGGCGTTCTGGGAGAGATTCATTCATTCAATAGTATTTATTGAGCGCTTACTATGTGCAGAGCACTGTACTAAGCGCTTGGGATGAACAAGTCGGCAACAGATAGAGACAGTCCCTGCCGTTTGACGGGCTTACAGTCTAATCGGGGGAGACGGACAGACAAGAACAATGGCAATAAATAGAGTCAAGGGGAAGAACATCTTGAAAAACAATGGCAACTAAATAGAATCAAGGCGATGTAAAATTCATTAACAAAATAAATAGGGTAACGAAAATATATACAGTTGAGCGGATGAGTACAGTGCTGTGGGGATGGGAAGGGAGAGGTGGAGGAGCAGAGGGAAAAGGGGAAAAAGAGGGTTAAGCTGCGGAGAGGTAAAGGGGGGATGGCAGAGGGAGTAGAGGGAGAAGAGGAGCTCAGTCTGGGAAGGCCTCTTGGAGGAGGTGAGTTTTAAGTAGGGTTTTGAAGAGGGAAAGAGAATCAGTTTGGCGGAGGTGAGGAGGGAGGGCGTTCCAGGACCGCGGGAGGACGTGACCCAGGGGTCGACGGCGGGATGGGCGAGACCGAGGGACGGTGAGGAGGTGGGCGGCAGAGGAGCGGAGCGTGCGGGGTGGGAGGTAGAAAGAGAGAAGGGAGGAGAGGTAGGAAGGGGCAAGGTGACGGAGAGCCTCGAAGCCTAGAGTGAGGAGTTTTTGTTTGGAGCGGAGGTTGATAGGCAACCACTGGAGTTGTTTAAGAAGGGGAGTGACAGGCCCAGATCGTTTCTGCAGGAAGATGAGCCGGGCAGCGGAGTGAAGAATAGACTGGAGCGGGGCGAGAGAGGAGGAAGGGAGGTCAGAGAGAAGGCTGACACAGTAGTCTAGCCGGGATATAACAAGAGCCCATAACAGTAAGGTAGCCGTTTGGGTGGAGAGGAAAGGGCGGATCTTGGCGATATTGTAGAGGTGAAACCGGCAGGTCTTGGTAACGGATGGCGTTGCTACGAGTCGGAACCGACTCACTGGCATAAGACAATTTAAATGGAGATGTCCACATTGCCACCCCTGAGCCAGGAAGTCGGCAGATTCAATAGCTCCCTGTGCCTCGGGCGGGGATTAACGGGAAACATTCAGTGCTGACCACTAAAACGTTTTCCACCATTGACAACAGGTCTCGATTGTTTCCATAGCCCTGAAATAATTCCCACAGATCCCGTATATTCTCTCAGTGAGAACCAGAAAAATATGAGAAACTGGAAACCAACTTCTACATTATATTAAAAATAAATAAAGCAGATGCATTCCTTAGTCATGTTAGGCCTCTCTACTTCGACTACCCATCTTGAAGCAGCATAGCATATGGATAGGGCCCAGGTCCGGGAATCAGAAGGACCTGGGCTCTATTCCCGGCTCTGCCACTTGTCTACTGTGTGACCTTGGGCAAGTCACTTCACTAGGCCTCGGTTACCTCGTCTGTGAGAAGGGAATTAAGACTGTGAACCCCATGTGGGACAGGGACTCTTTTCAACCTGAATGGCTTGTATTGATTTCAGCGCTTACTCTAGGGCCTGGCACAGAGTAGGCACTTAAATACCACAACTATCATTATTATTATTATTATTGTTATAAAAATGACTTGTTTTGTGGCAAGTTGCAGCAGAAAGCCTTGGGGATTCAAATACGCGTTTGTTTTTGTTAGCTCGCTAAATACAAGGTATTAATTGCCTTAGTTACACATTATTCGGCTTCAGATGTCTATCAAGTGTTACCAAAGTAGCCAACTGCTACATACTCACTGCTCTTTAGCAAGTGATGACAGGTGATCTGCACACACACAGTAAGCGCTCGATAAATTCCACTGGTGATGAGGTTCACGACCAAAAGCAATCCATTTTTCCACAATTACAAAAGGAGGAAAACTGACACCTTACAAGCAAAACCATTCAGACCAAGAACGGTGAGGCGGGTGAAGTGAAAAAGCAAGTACAAGTCACTGAAAGGAGCACTGTAGCACGTGGGCATGCCGAACCATAAACAAACTAGAAAACCTTTTTTTTTTTTTTAAATGAATTCAGCATCTCTATTCTTCCCATTTGACAAATGAGAGGCATAAACGACAAGCCGGGGCTGAGGAACTCACACTGGGAGTCTAAACTGCAACTAGAAGGTGCAATTTTTTTGATCTCAATCATTCAACTGTATTAACTGAATGCTTACTGGGTGCAGGGCACAGTACTGAGCACTTGAGAGAGCCCACTACTATTGGGTTGATAGACCCAACTGCTGCCCAGAAGGGATCCCTGAGATCCTTTAGAAGCAGCATGGCCTAGTAGAGATACCACGATCTGGGTTCTTGTCCCAACTCTGGCACTCATCTGCTATGTGAATTTGGGCGAGTCAGTTCTCTGGCCTTCAGTTATCCCATCTGTTACAAGAGGATTAAGCCTGGGAGCCCCCTGTGAGACAAGGATTGTGTCCCACCTGATTAGCTTGTATCGACCCCAGCGCTGAGTACAGTGCTTGGCAAAGAGTAGGTCTTAACTATCATTAAGTTAATAGAAAAAAAAAACAGTTCAGCCTCCATGGTTGCATAATCTTTTGGAAAGATTAGGCAAATCGGAATGGTGTCCTGGGGCTGTTAACATTCATGAGAGTGCTTAACAGGCCAAGATTACACAGATGCAAACAAAGGCAGGTGGACAACTCGACCTTGTTCAAACATCACCCACAAGTTAAGATTTTGGGAAAGTGTACGGGAGGGGGACAGAGTCCAGTCCTGGGTTCAAATATACCACAGGAACTGGGACAAACACAATGTCACTGAGCTGAACCCCACTGGAAGACTGAAGGTTAAGGAAGGAAACTGTCGGTGTGTTTTTGTAGGGGCAGGGAAACGAGATTTCTGCAGAGGCTCTGAGAATTCAGAAATATTCATTACAGGGCAAGAACACATACCTTTCGTGCCCCTTCTCCCCTCCATCCAGGGAACAACAGAGATGTAAATTTGGGGTGGCTCTGGGCCTCCGTTTCCAGCAGCCCTCCTCCAACAACCATCCACACATCCCAGGAAGAGAGTGGAGACTGGCAGTCACGGAAGACCAAGACAGAGAAGCCGTTCCTGAGAACTAAACTAGCTGCGTGCTCCTGCTACCGACTTGCCACTCAACAGTACCTAGGAGGCAGCATCTTGGAGAGGGGGATCGGAGGGTCACGCATGGCAGAGTGGATAGACTCGGGGCCTGAGAGTCAGAAGGTCATGGTTCTAATCCTGGCTCCGCCACTTGTCTGCTGTAACCGCGGGCAAGTCACTTCACTTCTCTGGGCCTCAGTTCCCTCCATCTGTAAAATGGGGATTGACACTGTGAACCCCACATGGGACAGGGACCGTGACCAACTCACTTTGCTTGTATCCACCCCAGCGCTTAGTATAGTGACTGGCACATAGTAAGCACTTAAATACTACAGTTATCATCACCATTACTTTGGGGATGGGGCCAAAATGAAATATTGTAAAACTCAAGTGGACAGAGCTGGACTTTGAAATGCACAAAGCATGTGCGGCGGTCACGTTTTGATTAAACCCAACCTCCCTTCCGGGCATCGTCAAATAGATTACTACCAACCGATCGGAAGCTAGGCAGCCTAAGAGACACTCAGTAATTCTCGGGTATGAGCCACTCTCCAACGTGACTAGGGAAGAGTCACTTATAGGGCGGAACCCTTGCTATACCGCAGCAAACAGCTGCCACGGCAGTTTTTCAGTTCAGGAAGTGGACAAGACCACGGACTTCAGACTTCAAAAGCATTCAGAGAAGCAGAACGTTATCTCCCCAAGCAGAATTTAACACTGACATATTGGGGGATGGGAGGAGAGGGGTGGCAGAAGGTGTGTGACTCCCCCATGGGGTACTAGCTCACGTCCAAACAATACAGTGAGTCCTGGATTTGGGAGGCCCTGTGTACCACTACTTATGCCTGCCAAGTCAGAGGAGATGGATACTGGGAGCAGTATCATTGTAACATGCCTTCAAAGATGTCATTAAATACTTGATATGGGTGGCATTTTTAAAAATGCTACTCAGAGGCTGTAACCACATATACTCTATTCCAATCAATCGATCAACAGTATTTATTGATTGCTTACATTGTGCAATACCCTGTTTTAAGCACTTGGTACAGGGCTATTGTGGAAGTAGACCCGATTCCTGCCCACGAGGAGACCTTTTACATCTTAAGTGTAAGTGGATTCTGTGTGTGCCAGAGTTCACTACAAGTTGAAGACAGCTAATTTCTTTAAACAAAGTTCAGGTCTAGCAGATCAAATGGACCACAGTTTTCAAAAATTCAAAGACAGAGTAGATTTCATCATCCTCCACAATGGAAATTGGGGTTATGTTTTTTGTTTGTTTGAAAATCCTCATTGCATTTGCTTTGGGAAAAAAAGGAGAAAGCCCTTAAATGGGCTAAGGGCCAACCACATATTTCCCTACCAAAAGAACATAAAAGAACCCAGAATCAGATTTCAATTTTACTATAAGCCTCCTTCCTTTTCATCGACGACTGAAAAACTTCAGCTTTTGCCTTTTTCTTTTTCCAGATGTTATTTGAACCGCAGACCTATGATAGTGCTTGAATGATCACAAACCTACTAAGGACAAAAAGCATCCGTCCAGACCACCTATACCACTTCACCCTCGCTTCACCTCCACCGAGGCATCAACCCCGATTGCTCGGGCCCTAGCCCTCTCTCCCCCTCCCTCCCGAGCAGCCGTCTAGCGGCTGGCTCTTCTCTCTGGCCCCGCCACCAAGCTAAGCCTCAATTAGGTTGATGACACCGACGGACAAGTGCCTAGACTTGTCTGCACCTGTAAAATCTGATCCAGGCAAGATCTCTGGCCTCCTCTCAGGATGGCCTCTCTCAGGGTCGGAGACGATCTCTGGCTGGAAAACCACCTGCCCTTCTTGCTAAGATAAGCTGCTCCTCTCTGGAGGGGGTGTGGAATTTGAGGTGATTTATCCCAGGGAGAAATGAAGAGGAGGAAAAGGAACAAAGCACACCTACTTGAACCTGCCTGGCACAGCACAGCCTATAGCACTAACCACAGACAAAAACCGGGGTAAGTACTTCAATAGCTGGCCATTATGTCAGGCTGAGAAAAATCAGTGGATTAGTAATTATAACAACAATAATAATGATGGTATTTGTTAAGCACTTACTATGTGCCAAGCACTGTTCAAAGTGCTGGGGTAGATATGAGGTCATCAGGTTGTCCTATATGGGGCTTATGGTCTTAATCCCCTTTTATCGACAAGGTCACTGAGGCACAGAGAAGCTAAGTGACTTGCCCAAAGTCACACAGCTGAAAAGTGGGGGAGCCGGGATTAGAACCCACAACTTCTGACTCCCAACCCTGTGTTCTTTCCACTAAGCCATGCTGCTTGTTAAGCCATTACTATGTGCCAAGCTCTGTTCTGAGCACTAGGGTAGGGTTCATCAGGTTGGCAGCACGGGCCTGGGTTCTAATCCCAGCTCTGTGATGTGTCTGCTGCATGACCTTGGACAAGTCACTTCACTTCTCTGGGCCTCATTACCCTCATCTGTAAAATGGGGATTAAGAGTGTGAGACCCATGTAGGACAGGGACTAGGTCCAACCTGATTAACATATTTACTTCAGTGCCTAGAACAGTGCTTGGCACGTAATAAGTGCTTAACGAGTACCGTAATTATTATACATTATTACTCTCCCAAACACTCAGAACAGCACTCTGCATCCAGTAAGCACTCAATTTCCTGCCTCTGGCCTGGAATGCCCTCACTCCTCAAATTCAACAAATTACTCTCTTCACCTTTAAGAACTTTATTGAAGGCACATCTCCTCCAAGAGGCCTTCCCAGAATAAACTGCTCATTTCCTCTCCTCCCACTCCCTTCTATAAGACTGACTCACTTCCTTGACTCTTCCCCATTCCCGGTCCTACAGCACTTATACACACAACTAATTTATTTATTTGTATTGATGTTTGTCTCCGCGACTCTAGACTGGAAGCTCACTGTGGGCGGGCAATGTGTCCATTATTATATTGTACTCTCCCAAGAGCTTAGTACAGGGCTCTGCACACGGTAAGTGCTCAATAAACACAACTGAATGAATGACTGAATAAATACCACTCTTTGACAGAACTCACTAGAGCGTCCCAGGAACTCCCCAGCCATGTCGGGAGGCAGGCTGTGACAGATGCCTCCCGCTGACGGCCCTTCAAACCATTGCTGCAGCCCAAAACCATGGCATACTCCCAGGAGAGTTGGGCACCGACCAGATGCCCTTTTCGGGCTGGGCCACCCTGGGACCCCTGGAAAGTCAGCTCCTTGTGGGCAGGGAATGTGTCCGCTTATTGTTAGACTGAACTCTCCCAACCACTCAGTACAGTGCTCTGCAAACAGTAGGCACTCAATAAATACAACCGACTCACCAGCCCAAGGTGGGGAGATGTTAGCCCCCAAAACATATACCAAGTGGCATTAGGACCGTCTTCACATCAATGGTATTTATTGAGTGCTTACTTTGCGCGTGGGAAAGTACAACGCAACAAAGATGACAGACCTGTTTCCTGCCCACAACGAGCTTACAGTCTAAGAAAGGGAGACAGGCATTAATCAATCAATCAAGGGAATTTACTAAGCACAAGTGCACAGCGCTGTACTAAGCATTTGGGAGAGTACAATACAACACAGATGGCAGGCACATTCCCTGTCCAGAATGAGTTTACAGACTAGAGGGGCTTGACAAGGCAGTGAAAAGCTCATAGTGTCACTCTTGCGGTCTCGAGCAGAAGATCATCTTACCTGAGAAGTCTAAAGTCGTAGTGGAAAAACAAGACCCTTTGTAGTTTCTCCACAGAAAAAAACCCCCAAGAAAACCTCAGCACAGGACAGCTCAAGACTCTGCACATCTACTTGCCACACACAGTCTCACCTTTCTGACTGTAGTAGTCTTAATTTATCCTAAATCTCTGAAACCCAATTTAATATAACATTATGGCTGAGGAAATGTTCACTGGTGAACAGCAGTGCCAGGAAAAAATAAATCTGCATGACATTTGACGAAATTAAAAATGCACATAAAGGCCGGTGATGGATTACCTTTAGCCTGAGCCACTACCGGAAAAACTGACACTTTAAAAAAAGGCCAATCTTTGGTGTCATCTACAGAGGCTGCAATGGGTTTTGATAAGCTCAAATGTGTCACCGAAAATGACCCTGAAATGGCATTCAGCTCTATCTAGGGCAAGGGTCGACAACCTTTTCCTTCGGAAGAGCCGAACACAACCTTGGAGCACGTGGTGCTGTGCAAACACCCCATGGTATAAATTCAACACGCATGAAATCGACTTCAATGGATTCACTGTGGAGTCCCTACGAAATGCTCATAATTCAAAGGGGGTGGGGAGGGGGGGAACACTAGACAGGGAGGGAAGGAAACAAAACAGTTCCTGGTCTCTCCTTAATTTCTATTTGGGAAAGAGAGGGGAGGGCGAAGCCAGAGTGGCCATCCTCCATGTTTACATATTCAAAGGTGTTGGGCATTTGTCCTGATTCCAACTGCAGACCGAACGGCTTGGCTGGCACTCAGCTGGCGGAGAAAAGTATAAGGTGGAAGTTCCCTAATCCTAGAAGGATGGGGTGGGCAGAGGAGGGATAAAGGGGGGGGGATGGAGAGACCCAAGCTAGGCAGACAAGTTTCTGGGGACGGAAAGAACCTGCAGACCTACAACTAATCACAGCAGCATGGCTTAGTGGACAGAGCACGGGCCTGGGAGCTGGAAGGACCTGGGTCCTAATTCCGACTCCACCATACGGCTGCTCTGTGACCTTGGACAAATCACTTCACTTCTCTGGGCCTCATTTCCCTCATCTGTAAAATGGGGATTAAGTGTGTGAGTCCCATGTGGGACAGGGACTGTGTCTAACCTGATAAACTTGGATCTACCCCAGAGCTTAGAGCAGTGCTTGGTACATAATAAACTCTTAACAAGTACCATAA
Organism: Ornithorhynchus anatinus; assembly: GCF_004115215.2. Classification (NCBI taxonomy): domain Eukaryota; kingdom Metazoa; phylum Chordata; class Mammalia; order Monotremata; family Ornithorhynchidae; genus Ornithorhynchus; species Ornithorhynchus anatinus. The sequence continues at coordinate 39,874,913 of NC_041733.1, read as the reverse complement.
TAATAATAATAATAATCGAAACAAATATGCTTGCCCTCCCCCATCAGCCTCACAGCACTTATGTCCTTATCCATAATGCATTTATATCAATGTCTCTTTCCTCCACCAGACTGTAAACTCGATGTGGGCAGGGAACATGTCTATTGTACTCTCCCAAATGCTTAGTAAAATACTCCGCAAACACTAAGCGCTCAGTAAATACCACTGATTTGATTGATTCCTTGTAAATGGGGGCCAGGAGAAAGGGAAGATGAGTACTTGCAATAACAGTAATAATGATGGTATGTTAAGCGCTTACTATGTGCCAGGCACTGTACGAGTTGGACATAGTCCCTTTCCCACATGAGGCTAAGTTTTAAACCCCATTTCATAGGTGAAGTAACTGAGGGCCAGAGAAGTGAAGTGACTTGCTCAAGGTCAATCAGCAGACAAGTGGCGGAGCTGGGATTAGAACTCATGACCTTCTGACACCCAGGCCCGTGCTCTATCCATTATGCCATGCTGCTTCTCCTTGAGCTGAAAGCTTCCTTCCCCTGACGGGGGGAAGATGATGGGACCACTCATTTCCTTCCCCAGCAGGCCCTGGTTCAGCAGTCCCCTAGGGCCAGGAGTCCCTCCCGGGGCCAGGCGCCGCGGGCAAGCGAGAAGCACTTCAGCTGATCCTGACTTCTGGCAAAGACGATGGGACCCCCTGGCCCAAGGGGGGGGGGGAGGTGTCCTGCCAGCAGCGGGCAGTCACCCCAGACGTCCTCCAGGTGGCCTCTTGCCCCGAGCCAGCCTCAGGGAGCAGGGTGGACCGGCTCTTTCCCGCTCCCAAAATTGGAGGGGTGAAGTTGACAGCTTCCTCCTCCCGGTGCCAATCCCGTGGGCCCCCCGGGCTCGAGAGCCCTACCCAGATCGGAGCAGAGCCGGGTTCGGCTCGAGGGCCGGGGGTCGCCGCCCCGGATCGGATCTGGAGGCTAGGGGGATCAAGGGAGAGGATGCTGACTTGGGCTTCTAAAATCTAGATACAGTTCCTAAAGCGAAAACTGCTCAATTCCACCATCTCCTATGAAATGTAACACTGAAAAAAAGGATTTTTAAAGAAGACCGAGGTTTCTGAGAGTAGAAACTGCCTCGTTTCTATTCTCAAAACCTTCTCCATCTGGAGTCTATTTCAGCCATGAAGGGTTCTCAGTTAAAAACAAACACTCTTCCGTAAAAAAGCTCTCGATTAACAGTGGGTCCGGGATGGAACCATTTGAAACAGGTCCCTCCTTGAAATCTGGGATGTACGTCTCCACTTGAGTGGAGTTACGATATCACAGGAGCCCACCTGAAACACCCTTAAGCATTATAAAATAAATGCTATAACAGCAGCATGGCCTAGTATATAAAGCCTGGGTTTGAGAGTCAGGTGAACCCGGATACTAATCCTGGCTCCACCACTTATCTGCTGAGTGACCTCAGGCAAGTCACGTCACTTCGCTGGGACTCAGTTCCCTCAACTGTAAAATGTGGATTAAGACCGTGAGCCCTACATGGGACATGGACTGTGTCCAACCCGATTATCTTGTATCTACCCTAGTGCTTAGTACAGTGCCTGGCACATAGTAAGTGCTGAACAAATACCATAGAAAACACAACACAAAAAAGAACCAAACGTTCACAAAACAGCACTTGGGATAAACTCTCCTTCAGATGGTTCTGACCTCCATTTGGTCTTTACATCTCCACAGCATGCAAATATGAAGCATTTTAATAAAAGAATGACAGCTTCACTCATTGTAGTTCCTTCTTCCCATAAGTCTTCATAAGCAGCGTTATTTTATAACCCTTAAAAAAAATCACATTCATGAATATTAATACAGTTCCATCCCACCCTCTATTCTGAAGAGGAAGATGTCATCCCAAAAATATGGGAGGAATTAGGAAAAAACACTTCATGTCTTGACACACGGCATGTAGTGGCCTATCTTATCGCCTGCCTCAAAGTCCATATAAATCAAGACTGATGCCACTGAAATAATAGGCTACAAAACCCAACTGGAGATTTTATGGCACCAGAAATGGGTCTGCTGCATGACAAGCTGCAGATAGGAGAACAGAAAATAAATGCCTGTCCTTTAGCCACCAATAAAAAGTCAATGTCATTTCATTCGTTTATTAAGATGTCTAAGTCTGTAAGCTGCTTGAGGGCAGAGAACATGTCTACCTCCCCAACTGCATTGTACTCTCCCAAGTGCCTAGTACAGTGCTCTGCACAAACTTATGCGCTTGATAAATGCCAGGGATTGATATATTTACCCCTTTACCATTCTGTATATCGTTAGCTCTATTTCCCTTTCATCACCCTTTCTCCCCTACATCTCTGACATTCCGCCAAATCCCAGGGTGACGTTCTGCCTTAAGATTCACCATCTGCGACTGCCAAAGCTTGCGTGGCCTAGCAGAAAGTCTCTGCCACTTATTTCCCACATAACCTCGGGCAGGTCACAACCTCTCCTGGCCTCGCTTTTCTCATCCATTACATGGGGATTTGCTACCCATTCTCCCTCCCTCTTTGAGTGCCAGCCCCGTGTTGGTCAGAGTCGACTGTCTTCTCTCTGCCCCGGTAAACAATGGTATTTACTGAGCGCTTTCTGGGTGCGTGGCCCTGTACTAAGCACTTGAGAAAATACGCGACCCAGTGACTGAGTTGATAGACCAGTTCCCTGACCGCAACGAGCTTACAGCTTAGAGAGCAATTAGCAAGGTGCGTGGTATGTAGTAAGTGATGAATAAATACCATCATCATCAGCATCATCAGCATCGCAGCCTTGACTGACAAAGTCTAACTTCTAGTTCTGGAACTCTCTCTTCAAAAACATATCTGTGGCTGCAGTTTGTGAAAGAACAGTCGAAGGACGGGCAGTAAGTGGCACCTGGGCTAGAAGCACAGTCCACCCAGCCCAATAACCTAGATCTGACAGTGGTGCCGAAAGAAACCCAGAGGATAAGTGTGTTGGTATATGCCCTCCTAAAAGGCCAAGTGCATACATCCCTGGCCCATTTCTCCCCCTCCCTCTAGTGATCTTGGACAAGGCACTTCACTTCTCTGGGCCTCAGTTACCTGATCTGTAAAAAGGGGATTAACATGGTGAGTCCCATGTGGGACATGGACTCTGTCCAACCTGATTAACTTGTACCTACCCAAGTGCTTAGGACAGTGCCTGGCACTTAGTAAGTGATTAACAAATACCATTAAAAAAAAAAGCCACCCCCATTATAATGATCATTCTTTCTCCCAACAAGGAGAGAGAGGAAGAGAAGACTGGTAATTTCCCTAAGGTGTGAAGAAATGGTAAAAGGAGGAATAAAGTTTCCATCTCTCCTCAGAGGTCTTCCGGCGCCCATTAGCTATTGGTTTCTTGGACCAAGGAAGGAGCCAGCAGGCTGGGGACCACCCCAAGATGCCAGAGGGCATTCAGAGGCCATTCTTCTCTCGCGGGCTTAGCTGTCTGAGTCTGGCCTCAAAGCTGCCGCCGCTTTCTCCAAAGTCTAGTAACTGCCCACTTTTTGAGGAAAAAAAGTGACTCTATCTTCTTTCATAATACTCTTTTTATATAACAGGAGATGGAAACCGACAGAGCTCTAGAACACCGTTCTGTCAGCCACATTTTTCATGACAGAGTTGATGTCGTTCAATCGTAAACCTCCAAATGAAGGCCAATTAAAGAAGGACCCATTTGACCTTTTTCCTCAGAGCTTTGTGAATCCAGGAGCCTTTCTTAAATGCCTAATACACTGAAGGGAAGGACAGTTTCATGAGAACAAACACCAAGAATCACTACAGAAAACCATCCGAATGATCGTGAAGACTCAAGCCAACTCTAAAAGAGATCCTTTTGAGATGGCTACTGATTTTTCTCATTAGTCATGAACTGAGCCATCTCCGAGAGATACGACCTGTTTTCCAAATCAAAATCCACATCGCATAAGTTTAGAAATCTGTGAGGGTTCTGTGGCTAAATGAGGTCATATGCTTGCCAACATAATTGAATTCCCCAAAACAATGAGGGGTTCTCAATCCCTGCTGATGAGGAGGATGATCCTAGAAACCTCTTATCTTTGAACTAGAATGGACTCTCACTAACTCAACTTTTGAGGAAGAATCTTACACTAATGTCCAGCTTCAGAAACAAGAAAAAAATCCATGCTCTGCTATCATAATCATCAAGAGCACCTGGGTACCTACTGTGAACTGAGCACTCACCAGAGGTTTAGAAATGAAGCAGAGAGGTAAAAGATGGGGTGTTGACCCGCCCTCCTGAACCTCCAATCTACAGCACGGGTCTGGGAGTCAAAGGGTCATGGGTTCTTATCCCAGCTCTGCCACTTGTCTGCTGGGTGGCCTTGGGCAAGCCACTTCCCTTCTGGGCCTCAATTACCTCATCTGTAAAATGGGGCCTAAGACTGTGATTGTCATGCGAGACAGGGACTGTGTCCAACCTGATTTGCTTGATCCATTCTAGCGCTTAGTACACAGCCTGGCACGTAGCAAGTGCTTAACAAACATGGCAATTATTATTATTAACAACAAAAGGTGAGAGACAAATATGCAATAGGCAAAACACAGGAGCATGGACAATACGAACATACTCAATAGGCGCATGAAAAAAACAAGGAGGTGAGTGAAACGTATATGCAGGGGGTCTGAAAGGTTGGAATGACCAGGATTGACGGTTAGGAAATGCTCTGGGAGGAGGGAGCAATAAATTATGGTATATTTTAAGCACTTACTATGTGCCGGGCACTCTACTAAGCGCTGAGGTGGATACGAGCAAATCGGGTTAGACACAGTCCCTGTCCCACATGGGGCTCACAGTCTTCATCCCCATTTTAAAGATGAGGTCACTGAGGTAAGCTCTATGAAGGGGAAAGGCAAGAATCACGAGTCAAAGACGGGAGAGCTGCAAAGAAGGCAAAGTTCCCCTTCTACATTGTGAGTCCGCTGTGGGCAGGGAATGTGTCTGATGTTATATTGTACACTCCCAATGGCTTAGTACAGTGCTTTGCACACAGTAAGCGCTCAGTACATGCCATTAATAACAGAAGGTTGACTTGAGAGGAAAGAGGGGAGTATAAACTAGGATGCAGTAGGAGGAAGAGCAGGTGGCTAAGAAGGGTATCAATCAATAGTATCGACAAAGTTCCTACTACGGCAGAGGATTGTATTTGAGATTGACGGGTACTAACTCTACCCTCAAGGGGGTTAAAATCCAGTTGCGGGGGGAGAGATTACTAAAATATTTGCAAACAGAAGGAAGGCTAATTAGGTACGAAAATGAATGAATGCTTCGGAAATAGGGCATGTAAATCAATATGTACAGAATAACAACAACTACCAAGCACATACTTTGTGTCAAGCGCTGACTGAAGAACTGGATTGACGCGATATACACAGACTGGATACAGACCCTGGCCCCTGGTCCACATGGGGCTTCCAGTCTAAGATGGAGGGAGAACATTTATCATCACAATTCCTAAACAGAGAAACCGAGGCCCAGAAGTGAAGCGATTTGCCCAAGGTCACCTAGCAGAGAAGTAGCTGGTCTGGGATTAGAACCCAGGGTCCTTCTGATTCCCAGGCATGTGCTTTATCCACTAGGCCACGTTTTCCAGGGGAGGATTATCGGCAGCTGTGTGTCAGACAGAATGGGCAGGGGAGAGGCTAGAGTCGGGGAAATGGGTCGGGAAGCTGTCGCAGTCATCAAGCCCAGCAGTGATGAGGGCATGGGAAGGAAGAGGGAGGAGGAAGAGGAGTGGAGAGATCTGTCTTTGAGCCAACTGAAAATAACGACCAGAACAGCTCTCCACTGGCTGCCCCTTTATCTAGCCACGCTCTGCTCTGCCTGCCTCCTCCCTCTTGCTCTTTGCTCCTTTCAAATTAACCTAATTGTGTTTTCCTGGAAATGCTCCCCACCCCATCATCATCATCACCACTAATGTTATTTATTGGGAGCTTACTATGGGCTGAAGAGCACTATACTAAGCTCTTGGGTGAGCACAAGCCAAAAGAGTAGGCAGACACATTCCTTGCCAGCAAGAAGCTTACAGTTTACAGGGGAAATCAATCCATCGATCGGTGGGATTTACTGAGTGTTTCCTATGGGAAGAGTACTCTACTAAACTCTTGGGAGAGGACAACCTACTGATCGCGCCCTTGCCTGGACCTCTCCCATCCCTCAGTTTGGCCAAACTAGGTCCCTTCCCTCTTTCAAAGCTTTCCTAAAAAGTCACCACGTCCAAGTACCATTCCTGGATGAATCTCCCCCTTCATGCCCAGGTATTGAATCCCCTTTTACAGAAAGCCCCTTGGCCCCCATCAGTAATTTGGAACGGTCTTGACTGATTTTTCTATTTAGTTGCTTATTCTGTACCTTCTGAATTTTTGGTAATCTTATTTCCCCCCATTAGACAGTAATCTCACTGAAGGCAGGGACTACAACTATACCCCCTAGGCCCTCTTTAAGGGCTGTTACTGAACCACCAGGCCTCCAGTTAGAAGTCTCAAAATAAAGCTGCCCTCTTAGCAGCTCAGACATCCAAAATGATTTCCCATGCAATCTGCCTTGCTGCTCTACTCAAAATCACTCCATTAGACCATCGACCCTTGATAATGTTCTAATTTAATAAGAGAGCCTAGAACACTTAGAAGGCAAAGTCCAAGACAGTATTACCTTCAAATTCCTAATCTCTTTATTAGTGAGTGAAACGGGAGGATGGTCTTCTCTTGGACCTTCCCGGCTTCCGGGGAAGGTACGACCTCTATGTTCCAAAACGAGTGATAGAGTAATTCGAATACACTTTTCCTTAAAGCACAGGGATTCTTGAAGTGCAAAATATCGATCTCTTGGAAATCCAATTTATAAAGGGTTTCCTCCATTCAAAATTAAGTTACAGTGCAAATAAAGGAGGGTGAAATCGGGACTGAGCTTCCCCTCCCTCTCCACCAAAAAGATTTCCCCCAGTTGTTCAAAGAAAAAAAAAATCACACATTCAGACCAGCCAGCTATCCTATCCCTTTGAAATTTCACTCACCAATTAGTAATAATTGGAACTTATGAAAATGGTGAGAGACGAAAGGTTCAATACAGTCTTCTTCAATAAATGGTATTTATAGAGCACTTATTGCACTAAGCACAGGGGAGAGTACAATAAAAGAGACAGAGGACACAGTCCCTGCCCTCAAAGAGCTTACAATCTAATGGAAGAGTTTTCAATTCTAAAATCCGTTTCAGAGGGAGATAAAAGTACTTAATTTCAATGGAAGAGAATATTAATGCAAGTTGTGGCATGGGTTAAGCACTACGTACCAAGTTCTGTACGAAGCACGTGGGTAGACAGAAGACAAATGGGTTGGACACAGTCCCTGTTCCACAATGGGCTCGCAGTCTAAGGGGTAGTGAGAGCAGGTACTGAATCCCTTTTTACAGATGAGGAAACTGGAGGCACAGGGGAGTTACGTCATTTGCCCAAGGTCACACAGGAGACAAGTGTGGACAGTAAGCTCATTGTTTGCAGGGAACACGTCTGCCAATTCTGTTGCACTGTACTCTGCCAAGCACTTAGCACAGTGCTCTGCAAACAATAAACACTCAATACTGCTGAAGTGGCAGAATCCACCCGATTTCATGGAAAATGTCCAAACAGTACTAACTTTGAGTATTTACTCTGTGCAGAGCACTGTTCTAGGAGTTGGGAGAGTGCAGTTTTTTTATGGTGTTTGTTAAGTGTTGACTGTGTTGCATGCACTTAACTACAAGCTAATCAAGTTGGACATAATCCCTGTCCCACAGAGGCCTCACGATCTTAAATCCCCATTTTACAGATGGGGTAACTGAGGTCCAGAGAAGTTAAATGATTTGCCCGAGGGCACACAGCAGACAAGTGGCGGAGCTGGGATTAGAACCCTGGTCTTTCCAACTCCTAGGCCCATGCTCTAGCCACTAGGCCATGCTGCTTCTTGCTCGTTTGGGTCAGTTCACCTCGGTGGAAAGATACAGCCCAAATGTACCCATTTAAATTACCAAGAGCTTTAAACTCAATCTTTTTTTCTCCCTCACATTCACCTCTTTCCCAAATGGATTACTGCCAAACTGAAATCCACTTTCAATCCGGATGCCTAACTTTACAAGTCAGCCAAATTTATAGACTTCCTTCAAGGAAGAAAAACCAAGCCATTAATTCTTAGATATATTCTCATTCCTCACCAATGATGCCTCAGAGGACCACCAAAAGGAGCTTAGTTAGGCAAGGGAGGATCCAACCCAAAGTCTTGGAGAAAACTTTAGGGAGAAAAGGATATGTGATAGGAAGCAATAATCATAATTATGATAATAATTTTAAAAGTCATCGCTCCCAAGACAGTCATCTGTAATGGATGTTGTAGAGAAGCAGCGTGGCTCGGTGAAAAGAGCCCAAGCTTGGGAGTCAGAGGTGGTGGGTTCTAATCCCGGCTCCGCCACTTGTCAGCTGTGTAACTGTGGGTAAGTCGCTTAACTTTTTGGTGCTCGGTTACCTCATCTGTAAAATGGGGATGAAGACTTGAGCCCCATGTGGGATAACGGATTACTTTGTATCTACTCCAGTGCTCAGAACAGTGGTTGGCACAGAGTAAGTGTTTAATACCAAAATTATTATTAATAATTGTATTTATTGAGCACTTACTGTGTGCAGAGCACTGCATTAAGTGCTTGGGAGGGTACAATATAAGAGTAGACAGCACATTCCCTGCCTAAAATGAGCTTAATCTGTGGTAGTGGGGGGAGGGTAGAGAGAGATAATGTGATCGCTCCCCATATAAACACACTAATTCAGGAGTCGGCTTTGAGAGATCGAAAGCGGCTACTTCTTTCAAGGGACATCCACTGTGTGCGCCACTGTTAATATTTTAATAATTCAAAAGAGGTCTTGGCACTTCTAGGCAAGCCGAACTTGGAAAGATCTCAGAATTCGGGTTCCCTGGAGAATTCCTGGTCTACCATCACCAACCATTAATAACAATAATATTATAATTATACTTGTTCAGTGCTGTTTTAATTGCTGGGGTAGATACAAGTTAATCAGGTTAGACTCAAATGGGGCTCCCAGTCTTTAATCCCCAGTTTACAGATGGGGTAACCGAGGCCCAGAGAAGTGAAGTGACTCACCAGGGTCACACAGCAGACACGTGGCAGAGCCGGGATTAGAACCCAGTTCCTCTGGACTCCCAGGCCCGGACTCTCTCCACTCGGTCACACTGCTTCTGGTCAGACTGTGCTAAGAAATGATCAGAAAATAGCAGTGATCCGGCACCTGGCTCGAGACCGTTTCCCAAGCCCCTAGCGGGCAGCCATCTGTTGGATCATTCTGCTGGGAAAGATGGTGAGTTAGGGGCCAGGATTCCCTGGAGCCTTGGCAGGGGCACCTGGGAAGGGCGGAGGTCCTTCCTGCTCTGGGTCTCTCCGTTAACATCTAGGCACCGGGTGGAATTGCAGGGAATTTTAACCATCGACCCAAAAAGGGGTGGATGGAGCCCGCTCAGTCACTTTTCAACCGAGTTTGCAGCCAAGGCTTTTACAGGAATCCCTGATCCCTGTGCGACCTAACTGAATTCCGATACGCTTTGGCGGACGAACACCTAATAAAATGAGACCTAAAGGAGAAAAATGCTTGCGTCGGCATGTGGACGATAAGCAGATGGCAGAAGTCCATGAGTCAAGAGCACGTCCCTACTGAAGGGGAAGGGCAGCTAGCTTCTGTCCGATGAGAACTTTCCAGGAACTTTTTCCTCCTTTTTGTTGGGGATCAATATCTTCTCTTGCACAGCCTGGCGAGGTACACGCTAGTCACTAAGGCAAAGGAACGGATATTACGGGAGTTTTTCCATAAAGGCACTCCTAACCGTTTTCGAGACTGCAAGAACCTATAATTTAGGGCATAATGTCGACAGAAAAAACAAGTAACAGCAAAGGGACTATCATTTTAAGGCATAAAAGTCTCATATCGGGAATCGAGCCAAACCACTGTCACTCAAATGGATCGAGTCACGAGGGCCCACGGTAACGTCAACAGCATTCAGCGTGGAGGGTTTCGGGTCGGAATTCATTCTGACTTGACTTTTGGATAGATAAGTTAGACGCCACTTGGAAGTATTATCGGAGAGCAATTTTTACATCTACAGAGAACCTCAAATGACTGGGCAAGAATCACAGTCAGCACTTCCTGTAAAAACAGCAATTCTTGGATTCTGAATATCTGGCAAATTATGACAGAAGTAGAGCTAAAGACGGGAAGCGAAGGGGACATCAGGAGACACGAAAAAATTCCGGGTATTGCAAAAATTCCTGGCGCTGCAAAAACACGGCAGCTCGTCCTCAGCATTTATTCGATTATGAAGGGAAACACCTCGACTTTATGATTTTCAGGTCCTGTGCGTCGTTCTTTCAGACAGATACTAGACATGAGCTAGATTGGTGGTGTGCATTTTTTGAAACTCAAGTTCCTTTTAATTCACATATTTTGACTGATACGGGAAACTTCGAAAATGAAGTCTGGACTCTTTTGAGCGGAAAGACTGCCAGAACCTTTTCTAAGAAGAAGGGATGACCAAATTTCCCCCAGTCACGACTCAAACAGTCAGCTAATCTCATTCCAGGAAGGGTAATATGGTAAAGAAATACACTTCAGATTAATCGTTTGGAATAACCATCTTCTCCAACCACGGACATCACCGTTTAGTTAAAAAATACAGTTTTTCATTAACAGGAGACCCGATGGGCACACCATAAAATTACTGGAACGAAGTGTGCCTATTTTATGTTTGGCCTTAACACCTAGCCCATTGGGAATCGGTGCAAAATAACATCGCTCTTATCCAACGATTTTTAAATAACCCAAAACCTACTTTCCATTCTATGGATCTTGGCCCTCAAATTTATAGTATGAGATTTTCTGGGAATGAATCAAACTGACACTGAAGATAAAAACGGTATCCTTTCTGTCTATGAATTGTTCCACCCTAAAAAAGAGTTACCTTAACTTCAGAGGCTGTTATTCTAAGAAACCAAAGAGAGACTTTTAGATGTGCAGTCCTGTACATCAACATCTTTTCACAGGTTTCAACACTTGGCCCCAAATCCTGGAAAAGTTAATGACGAATGCCTCCGTAAACTTGAGGGATGCTTAAAAGCCCCAAAGCCTCTTAAATCGCACTTTTGGATGGTGGCCCATGACTGCAAGGCAATTTATCTTGCCCACCCCGGAGGGAATTTTTTTCTCCGTTCATTTCATTTGCTGGATTGGGTTTAAGAGGTGGGTGCTTTGATATTTTCAAAATTCGGTTCAGAGCAGTTCTGCAAGGGCCTCCCAGTACTAATTGAAAACTGCCATATACTGTATCTTCAGGGCTCTTACTTGTCATCACCGGAGGGACAAAAAAATCGTTCTCTTTCCAAAGAGAGACAGCTTGAGACACCAGCTTGGGGCTGACCTCACTTCTCGGGGTGCCTGACAAAACGCCACTTGGTTTATAATCTCGTGAGAGAGCTGTTATCGAAACCAGACTGGGGAGCGGGACCATCTGGGTTCAGTTTCGGCTTCCGGCTCCCTGGGAGACACAAGAAGACAGACTTTCCAGACCCGTCACTTCATCTGTAAAATGGGTGTATTAATTCTTCCCACCTACTTTAGGAAGGGAGCTGGGTTAAGGAACTGGATTCTGGAGTGAGAGGCGCCATAAGGGTAAAAGTGTATTATAAATACTAAAAAAAAAAAAAAAGGTGCTGTTAAAGAATCAGCCCCACTTGGCCTCGGGCTACTGCCCGTCTTTGAGTGACCGACACCAGGTGGACCAGCTTCTTGGTGGGGAGAGGGGCACCCCATCATCATCAAGCACTGTACTGTTTGGGAAAGTAATGATAACAACAATGATGGCATTTGTTAAGCGCTTACTATGTGCAAAACACTGTTCTAAGTGCTGGAGAGGATACAATGTTGGTATTTGTTAAGCACTTACTATGTGTAGAGCACTGTTCTAAGCACTGGGGTAGATGCAGGGTAATAAGGTTGTTCCACATAAGGCTCACAGTCTTAATCCCCATTTTACAGATGAGGGAACTGAGGCACAGAGAAGTTAAGTGACTTGCCCAAAGTCACACAGCTGACAAGGGGCTGAGCAGGGATTTGAACCCATGACCTCTGACTCCCAAGCTCAGGCTCTTTCTGCTGAGCCACACTGGTTCTCCAGCACCATCCAACAGAGTTGGCAGACATTCCCTGCCCACACGAGCTTACAGTCAAAGAGGGGGAAAGGGGCATTAATCAATGGTATTTACTGAGCGCTTACTGCGTGCAGAACAATGTACTAAGCACTTGGGAGAGTACAATCCAACAGAGTCGGCAGACACATTCCCTGCCCACTCTAGTTTACAGTCTAGAGGGGAAATCAGTCCATCACTCGATATTTACTAAACGCTTACTATGGGCAGAGCACTACACTACACGCTTGGAAGAGTCCATTCCATGAGAGTTGGCAGACATGGACCCTGTCCACAATAAGCTTATAGTCTAAGAAGGGGAGAACGGCATTCATCAATGATACGTCCTAGGCGCTTACTGTGTGCAGAGCACTGTACTAAGCCCTTGGGAGAGCCCGGCCCAACAAGGCCGGCTGACACGTCCCCAGCCCACAACGATCTCGAAGTCTAAAAGGGCGAGACGGGCAAGAATCAATTCAATGGTACATGCTGGGGAAAGGGGCATTAATCAGTGGTATTTATTGGGCGCTCACTGTGTGCAGAGCACTGTACTAAGCTCTTGGGAGAGCAGGATACAACAGATTCGGCTGACAGGTCGCCGGCCCACAACCATCTCAGAGGGGGAGACAGTCATTAATCAATCAATGGTACGTCCTGGGCTCTCACTGTGTGCAGAGCACTGTAGTAAACCCTTGGGAGAGCCCGAGTCAACACGTCGCCGGCCCGCAACCATCTTCCAGTCTAAGATGGGGGGAGATGGGCACAAATCAATCCCTCAGTGGTACGTACTGGGCGCTCAGTGTGCAGAGTGCTGTACTCAGCCCTAGGGAGAGCCCAAGCCAACACGTCCAGCGTGGCTCAGTGGAAAGAGCACGGGCTTTGGAGTCAGAGGTCATGAGTTTGAATCCCGGCTCTCCCACTTGTCAGCTGTGTGACTGTGGGCAAGTCACTTAACTTCTCTGTGCCTCAGTTACCTCATCTGTAAAATGGGGATTAAGACTGTGATCCCCACGTGGGACATCCTGATTCCCCTGTGTGTCTACCCCAGCGCTTAGAACAGTGCTCGGCACATAGTAAGCGCTTAACAAAATACCAACGTCCCTGGCCCACAACGATCTTCCAGTCTAAGAGGGAGGAGAAGATGGGCACGAATCAATCCCTCCGTGGGAGGTCCTGGGTGCTCACAGTGTGCAGAGCACTGTGCTAAGCCCTTGGGAGAGCCCGAGCCAAGAGGGTCAGCTGACGGGTCCCCGGCCCACAACGATCTTATAGCCCAAGGGTGGCAAGATGGGCACGGATCAATTCCTCAGGGTTACGTACTGGGTGCTCACAGTGTGCAGAGCACTGTGCTAAGCCCTTGGGAGAGCCCATACCAACACGTCCCTGGCCCGCAACGATCTTCCAGTCTAAGAGGGGGAAGAAGATGGGCACGAATCAATCCCTCCGTGGGAGGTCTTGGGCGCTCAAGCGTGCAGAGCACTGTGCTAAGCCCTTGGGAGAGCCCAAACCAACACGTCCCCGGCCCGCAACGATCTTCCAGTCTAAGAGGGGGAAGAAGATGGGCACAAATCAATCCCTCCGTGGGAGGTCCTGGGACCTCACAGTGTGCAGAGCACTGTGCTAAGCCCTTGGGAGAGCCCAAACCAACACGTCCCCGGCCCGCAACGATCTTCCAGTCTAAGAGGGGGAAAGAGATGGGCACGAATCAATCCCTCCGTGGGAGGTCCTGGGACCTCACAGTGTGCAGAGCACTGTGCTAAGCCCTTGGGAGAGCCCAAACCAACACGTCCCCGGCCCGCAACGATCTTCCAGTCTAAGAGGAGGAAGAAGATGGGCACGAATCAATCCCTCCGTGGGAGGTCCTGGGACCTCACAGTGTGCAGAGCACTGTGCTAAGCCCTTGGGAGAGGACGAGCCAACAGGGTGGGCTGACAGGTCCCGGGCCCGGCCTGCCAGTCTAAGGGGGTGGCGGGAGGGGCACGAATCCATCCGGGCGTGGTAGACGGGGGGCGAGAGCACCGTGTGCCGAGCACTGTGCACGGAGCGGCGCGCTAGGCCCCGGGGAGAGCGCCGGGCCCGGTACTCACAGTCGAGGTGCTTCTTCTTGGGGCCCATGACTTCGTGTGTGGTGGCCTTGCAGACGGCTTTGGCCACGGCCGAGCCGGTGACGCTGTGCTGGGCGGCGGTGATGCGGTCGGTGATGGACTGGCCCGACATGCTGAGGCTCGCTGCCCCCCGGGGGACCCCCCGAGCCCGGGCGGGGCGGGGCGGGCGGGACGGCCTGCGGGGTCAGAGGTCGGCGAGGAGGCCCGGCGGGGGCTGGGTCCTGCAGGGCCGGTCCTGGGGCCGCCGTCCCCGGCCCCTCTCACATCGTTTCTTCGGGTCGCACAAAATGGCGGCGGCATCAGGTGACCGGCCCCCGCCAACCCGCCCGCAGGCCCGCCCCCAAACCCGCCCCCCGACACCCTTAAGGTGGAGCCGACGCCCCACCGCCCGTCCAGCCCCCGGCCACGCTGACAGCCGCACGGCCCGGGGCACCGAGGGGCTGGGGGCCCCAGGGTCGGGAGACTGGGGAGCCTGACGGCCCGGGGAGTGGGGGGTCTAAGAGACCGAGGGCCGGGGAACTGGGGGACCCGGGGGTCCTGAGGGCCTGGAGAGCAGGGGACCGGAGGGCCTGAGGGCCTGGGGAGTGGGGGACCCTGGGGGTCCTGAGGGCCGGGAGAGCGGGGGACCCGGGGGTCCTGAGGGCCGGGAGAGCAGGGGGCCCGGGGGTCCTGAGGGCCTGGAGAGCAGGGGACCCGGGGGTCCTGAGGGCCTGGAGAGCAGGGGACCCGGGGGTCTTGAGGGCCGGGAGAGCAGGGGACCCGGGGGTCCTGAGGGCCGGGAGAGCAGGGGACCCGGGGGTCCTGAGGGCCTGGAGAGCAGGGGACCGGAGGGCCTGAGGGCCTGGAGAGTGGGGGACCGGAGGGCCTGAAGGCATGGGGAGTGCGGGACCCTGGGGGTCCTGAGGGCCGGGAGAGCAGAGGACCCGGGGGGTCCTGAGGGCCAGGAGAGCAGGGGACCTGGGGGGTCCTGAGGGCCAGGAATGAAGGGGACCCGGGGGTCCTGAGAGCCAGGAGAGCAGAGGACCCGGAGAGCAGGGGACCCGGGGGTCCTGAGGGCTGGGAGAGGGGGAACCCAGCGGTCCTGAGGGCCAGGGGAGGGGGGGGGTCCTAAGAGCCTGAGGGCCGGGGAAGTGGGGGAGCCGGGGGTCCTGAGGGCCAGGAGAGTGGGGAGCCTGAAGGAGTGGGGGGGCAGGGGGCCTGAGGGCCTGAGGGCTGGGAAAGCGGGGAGCCTGAGGGCCGGGGGAGCGGGGGACCCGGGGGGCCTCCCCGTCAGCTCTCCGCAGGTGCCTCTCTCCGGCCCGGCCCAGGCCAGGGCAGAGCAGGCCGTGGAGCCGGCCCCAAGAATAACAATAATGTTGGTATTTGTTAAGCGCTTACTATGCACCGAGCACTGTTCTGAGCGCTGGGGGAGATACAAGGTAATGAAGTTGTCCCACCTAAGGCTCACGGTCTTCATCCCCATTTGACAGATGAGGGAACTGAGAAGTTGTGACTTGCTCAAGGTCAGACAGCTGAGACGTGGCGAAGCCGGTATTAGAACCCATGACCTCTGACTCCCAAGCCCGGGCTCTTTCCAATGAGCCAGTCTACCGTCCCACCTCTCACAGGAACTGGGGTAGAGCCTAGTGGTTACCCGGTTCACTCTTCCCTACACATACATCACCTATGGCTGTCTGTCTGTGTGTGGACGGGGTCTGTATACACCCACATACATATATGTGGGTGGGGGTGTCCTCTGTCTATATGCGTAATACAAAATATGTAGTAGTATACACTGTACTTTAGTGCTGTACTTTGTGTAGATGTATGTATATACATGTGTGTACAATAATGGTATTTGTTACGCACTCACTATGTGTCAAGTACTGTCGTAGACACTGCAGTAGACGCAAGCTAATGGGGTTGGACAGGGCCCCCGATCCATGTGGGGCTCTCATTCTCCTCCCCCAACTGCCAGATGAGGTCACCGAGGTGCAGAGAAATGAAGCGACTTGCCCAAAGACAGACGGCAGACAAGTGGCGGAGTCAGAATTAGAATCCAGGTCCCTATGACTCTAGGGCAAACATATTATGGGGGTGGGGTGTGTTTGTGTGTATGTATATATGTGAATGTGTGTGTGTGAATATATATATATACTTTGTAGATGTCTGCGTGTGTGTGTGTATATATATATATATGTGTGTGCGTGTGTCAGGCTTTCTCAGGCTTTGTACTTTACATGTATATATCTGTATGTGTGTGTGTATATACATATATGTCTATATAAAGAGACACACACACACATATATATACATGTAAAGTACAAAGCCTGAGAAACACTATGGCCTAATGGATAGAGCACAGACTCGGGAGTCAAAGGATCTGGGTTCTAATCTCAGCCCCACCACTAATCTGCTGTAAAACTTTGGTCAAATCACTTCACCCCTCTGGACCTCACTTCCTTCATCTGTAAAATAGGGAGTAAGGCTAGGAGCCCCAAGGGGGACTTGGACTGTGTCCCACCTGATTAGTTTTTATCTACCCTAATGCTTAGTACAGCTCCTGGCACAGAGAAATGCTTAACAAATGCCATTTTTAAAAAAGTGGCCAAGCTGGGATTACAGCCCGGGTTTCCTGACTCTCAGCGTGCCCCTTCATGCCTCTTCTCACTAGTGGAAAGAGCAGAGGACTGGGGAGTCAGGAGATCTGGGATCCAAGCCCAGCTCAGCCACTTGCCTGCCATGTGATCAAGGGCAAGTCACTTACCTGCTCTTTACCTCTTCTGTAAAACGGTGATTTACACCATTCAGTAATCAGTTCACCTGCCCTGCTTAGACTGTGTGCCCAATGTGGGACAGGCAGCTTGTGTCCAATTTGGTTATCTTGTATCAATCGATGGCCCTTATTGAGCACTTACTGTGTGCAGAGCACTGTACTATTCTCTTGGGAAAGCACAATACGACAAAGTTGTTAGATGCTCTCCCCGCCCACAAGCAGTTTACAGTCGACACTCCAAGGCTTAGCACAAAGCTTGGCATATAGTAGGTGCTTAAATTCTACAATTACTAGTATTATGATGGGCCACACCGCTTCTCCGAGCCTCGGGTTGTTGAAGCAACAGTCAAATAAAGAATAATAGCAAATGTCAAGATGTGTGGACTTTGCTTTTAACACCTGCACTGGATTCCTTTAAAGGGGAAAAAGGTCCCTTCTGCCGTTGGTGCTCGCTGCCCCAGTACCGTGGTCTGCTGCCCTGCCTCTGTCCCCTCTCTCTGGGGCTGCCCAACCACTGCCCCGTTCTTCCACTCCTCCTCTCTGGAATTTATTTATTTCTATTCATGTCTGTCTCCCCCTCTAGACTGTAAGCTCATTATGAGCAGGGAATGTGTCCATTACAAAGCACTCACTCAAACACTTAGCCCAGTGCTCTGCACACAGTAAGTGCTCAATAAATGCAAGTGACTGACGGAGTCCAAGAGGCCTTCCCTGACTACGTCCTCTTTTCCTTTTCTCCCACTCCCTTCTGCGGTGCCTTAGCTTTCATCTTTTATCCATTGCCCCCCCATCCCCACAACACTTGCATTCATTCAGCTGTATTTATTGAGCACTTACTGTGTGCAGAGCAGTGTACTAAGCTCTTGGAAAGTACAATTCAGCAATAAAGAGAGATAATCCTTGCCCACACTGGGCTTACCGTCTTCTATCTGTAATTCATATATGTCTATTAAGGTCTAGCTCCCCCTCTAGACTGTAATCCCTTTGTGGGCAGTGAATGTGTCAGTTTCTTGTTGTACTCTCCTGAGTGCTTAGTCCAGTGCTCTGCACACAGTAGTGACACAATTACTGCCCAATTGCTCCCTCCCTCAACCCCCACTCCCTGTTCTTTTCTCCCAATTCTTCTTATATCTGGGGAGTGGGGGGTAAGAGGCAAGGGAGGAAGAAGAGAAGACTCCGGCGCTCAAGGAGGTTGAGACGTCCCCTGGGTGAACAGCTAAAGTACACAACTTTTGCAGGTGCGGGACAAGGTGAAATGCATTGTGGGAGTGGTACACTGAGGCTGCCAATATACAAATCAGGGTCACGGCTTGTTAGTATGTTAATGGAAAGGAAGATGTGGACGCGTCGGAACTCAGTGAAGAAGGGAGCCGCGGCGAAGACTTCTCGGTTGCCTTGGAGACAGTTTGGGGAGGATGTTACCCTTGCCAGTCAAGCGGTCAATCAATAATAATTATTGAGTTCCTCCTGAGTAATATGCCAGACGCTTCAGGGAGGGCAGTAATAATAATAATAATGTTGGTATTTGTTAAGCGCTTACTATGTGCAGAGAACTGTTCTAAGCGCTTGTCCCATGTGAGGCTCACAGTCTTAATCCCCATTTTACAGATGAGGTAACTGAAGCACAGAGAAGTTAAATGACTTGCCCCCAGTCACACAGCTGCCAAGTGGCAGAGCTGGGATTTGAACCCACGACCTCTGACTCCCAAGCCCATGCTCTTTCCACTGAGCCACGCTGCTGTAGAATTTGCAACGTGAACTCTGCCCTCAAGAGGTGGACAATTTAGGAGAGACAGGCACTAAAATAGAGAAGCAGCATGGGTTAGTGGAAAGAGCACGGGCTTGGGAGTCAGAGGACGTGGGTTCCAATCCTGGCTCCACCACTTGTCTGCTGCTGTGACCTCGGACAAATCACTTCACTTCTCTGTGCCTCAGTTTGCTCATCTGTAAAATGGGGATTAAGCCTGTGAGCCCCAACTGGGACAACCTGATTACCATGTATCTACCCCAGCGCTTAGAAAAGTGCTTGGCACATAGTAAGCACTTAGCAAATACCATCATCATCATCATCATTAAAGTATAATAATGTTGGTAGAGAGAAGCAGCGTGGCTCAATGGAAAGAGCATGGGTTTAGGAGTCAGAGGTCATGGGTTCTAATCCCAGCTCCTCCACTTATCAGCTGTGTGACTTTGGGCAAGTCACTTACCTTCCTGTTGCCTCAGTGACCTCATCTGTAAAATGGAGATGAAGACTGAGAGCCCTACATGGGATAACCTGATTACCCTGTATCTACCCCAGCGCTTAGAACAGTGCTCTGCACATAGTAAGCGCTTAACAAATACCAACATTATTATTTATTAATGTATATTACTGATAGAAGTCTGTAGACTGTAACCTCTTTGCCGGCAGGGATCGCATCTACCAATTCTGGTGTATTGCACTTTCCCAAGGGCGTAGTAAAGTGCTCCGCATCCAGTGAGGGCTCAGTAAATACTACTCACTGATAAGATAGGTACATGAGTGCTTAGATGGTAGCTGAGAGGGACTAAGAGTAGAGGGAGTAGAAACAAATTGGGGAAGGCCTCCTGGAGGAGGTGTGATTTCAAAAGGCCTTGGAAATTAGGGAGTGCTGTGGCCTGTCAGGTGTGAAAGAAGTTCCAGACTGATGAACGGACATAAGGAAGGGGTTTGCAGCAGGGGGGATGAGAACGAGGCTGGGTAAGTGAGCTTGAGGCAAAGGAAGAGAGCGAACTGGGGGATGGTGGGAGAAGAGAGCGGATATGCTTCTTCTCTAAGCCCCTATGCCCAGGTCTGCTCCTCATCTCTTTTCTAGAGAAATCCTCAGATTGAGGTCTTAGGTCACCTCCAAGAAGGCTGGTGGCCAGGAAGCAGTGTGCAAAAGGGCCAAGCGTTCTGGGGGCAGTGGCCGGCTGTCGCACCTTATAATATTTCGAATACGGCTCTTTTGGAATTAGAGATAATGTCGGGGGTACGTGTAGGGTGAAGGTAGCCTTTAGGGAGGATGGAAAAAGGTTGAGAAGCCCTGCTTTAGGTAGCCCAACCCTGCCTGGGGTTGCCAAACTGCTACCTTTCACTGGAACGGCACCAGCTCCCAGACTCTCCATTTAAGGCCGATGGAAAAATCAAAGCCTCCCTATTTGCAGGTAGTTCCCGCAGGGCTTGATTTGGGTTATTGATCTGGGTTATTCAACTTCCATCATATTTGTCACTCGGCTGAGGAATCCCATCTATAATCATGGTGATTATAACACCATCTTGGGTTGCCACGGTATCTTTCCTCTGAGGAGCTGAATGCCTTTTCACACGTGCATCTAAGGGGAGGGCCAGGGCCCGATATCGCTAGCCCCATTTTACAGATGAAGAAATCGAAACCCAAAATTGCAGCTGGATCTGAGGACTCTGTGGAAAGCAGGATGGCCTAGAGGAAAGGGCCTGGGAGTCCGAGGATCTGGGTTTTAATCCTGGTTCTGCCGCTTGTCTGCCGTGTGACCTGGGACAAGTCAGTTAACTTCTGAGTGCCGTGGCTTCCTCAGCTGTAAAATGGGGGTTAAATCCTACTCCCTTGTCCTTAAACTGGGGGTCCCATGTGGGACAGGGAACTGGGTCTCACCTGATTATCGGGTATCTAGTGCCTGGCACACAGTAAGCGCCTAACAAATACCACTAGCATTATCGACTCTTGAATCCCAACACAATATCCATCAGATTACATTACTTTTGCAAACTATCCACCTGTTTCATCTCCCCACTCCTGATTAGTCTAATGCAGTTGCCAAGTCTACATGGGGGGTTGGGGGCAGGGAGAGGTGCACATTTATAAATAAAAAAACAAAATTCCCAAGCCTATCTGTACCCATATGAGGCAGATGTTTCCAACTTCATTTTGAATCAAACCCAAAGCAGAGTGGCAAATCGTTCACTTTTGCTTCTGGCAAAAATTGGCTTCTGGCATGTCATCCAAATGGTCTAGGAGTTAAGCAGCTTCTGGAGAAGAAAGTCAGGGCCAACCCTGAAGAGACAAAGCGCTCTCTCTCTCTCTCTCTCCCCCCAAATATTTATTTGGTCTCAAAGTTTCGATTTGTTCTATGCAGCATTTTCTTCCTTCCCCTTTCTTCCCATCTCAATCCACCATGGACATCTGTGCTCATGATAGTGCTTTCCTTCTCCCTCCTTATAACACTCACCAAAGGGTTCTTTCCATTCCCCCATTTCTGGAAGCTTTCCCCCTTCTCCTCCTACTGCCTACCCAATCCCCTTCCCCTCCTACCTCCACCACGACAAACACTGCAGTTCATTCCCTTACTGTAATCAATCAATTGATTTTTTTATCAACCACTTACCATATGCATAACACTTAGTGCAGTGCTCTGTACACAGCAAGTGCTCAATAAATATAACTAAGTGTCTGTGAGAGTACAATATAACAGAGTTGGTAAACATGTTCCCTGCCCCCCAAGGAGCTTGCAGTTTAGCAGGGGAGACAGACATTAAGGTAAATTACGGATTGGTGGAAGAGTAGAATATAACGATATGTACCTAAGCACCATGGGGTTGGGATAATAATAATGGTATTTGCTAAATGCTTACTATGCCAAGCACACAACAAATGGCTTGACCCCCATTTTACAGATAAGGTAACCGAGGCCTGGAGAAGTGAAGTGAAGTGACTTGCGAAAGGTCACACAACAGACAGGTGGTGGAGACAGGAATAGAACCCAGGTCCCTCTGACTCCCAGGCCTGTGCTCTGTCCACTAGACTGTGCTGCTTTGATGAATATTCACTCATTTATTAATTCATTCATTCAATCGTGTTTATTGGGTGTTTACTGTGATCAGAGCACTCTGCTAAGCGCTTGGAAAGTACAATTGAAAGTGCTTAAGAGATACACAGCCAAGTGCACAGTCAACGCGGAGGGCAGGGCCGATATGGGCAGTGAGGCCCTCCTTGGTAGCTTCTAAGATCTTTTCTAAAGCCCCAGACACAAAGAGAAGCAGGGCGGCCTAGTGGATAGAGCGTGGGCCTGGGAGTCAGGAAGACCTATGTTGTAATCCTGGCTCTGCCACTTATCTGCTATGTGCCCTAGGGCAAGTCACTTCACTTCTGTGTGCCTCAATTGCCTCATCTGTAAAATGGAAATTAAGACTGCAAGTCCCTCGTGGGACAGGGACTGTGTCCAACCCAATTATCTTCTATCTACCCCAGTGCTTAGAACAGTGCCTGGCACACAGAAAGTGCTTAACAAATAGCAATTTAGAAAAAAAGGACTAAAATCCAGAATCGACTGGGCAGAATGGTATCTGTGCTTGTTCTACGGAAGATCCAAAAACCCTAAAGACCCCAATGTTTTCCCGTCTACCTCCTGGAGAAGTGAAAAGGGCAGCACCAAAGAGAAGCTAATTCCTTCCAAGACACAGACTATTCCCTTTAATCTGGGTAAGATAAACCTCCCCCTTTTCCTAGGGTGAAGAAATAGCATCTCGTCCTCTTATTCTGACTGAGGGACGAGTTAATGAGGTGTCTGTTTCTCCCTGTTCTAGAAATACTCACCTCTTATCCCCGTACAAAATAGAGTACAATGATAAAGGCAACAGGTCTTGGCAAAAAGAGAGAAAGAAACCCACTGTGTCATCTTTCAGCAATTTTCCTAGACCTTGCATCTGGGCCCTGAGGAAGGTACAGTGCCTGGAACAAGTAGCATCACCCAAGTGTTTTGCTATTATGGAGCAGTGGATTTTTTTTTTCTTTCAATTCACTGAGCAATAATGAGGCTGATTCCCCTCCCACTTTCTCCACTGCAAGAGAAAGTTTCCCACCTCATACGTGAGCCCGTTATTGGGCAGGGATTGTCTCTATCCGTTGCCGAATTGTACATCTCAAGCGCTTAGTAGAGTGCTCTGTACATAGTAAGTGCTCAATAAATACCTCTGAATGAATGATTGCAGTGTCTCGAGATCTGGACCTCAACCGACACTTGGCTAATTCAGGCCAGCAATGGAAATATTTAGGGTTCCACCTGATAGTGTGCTTCGCCTAGCTACTTATGCCCAGAACCCCTGAGTGCTTTGATGCTCATCCCACCCTTACCCCCACCACACTTCATATCCTCACACTCCTAAATGTAGTTCATTTTGTCCATCTCCCCCACTACACCGTAAACTCCTTGAAGGCAAGGATCGTGTCCGGCAACTCCACTGCACTCTCCCCAACTCCACTGCACTGCACTCTCCCCAAATTACTTAGTACTGCACACACAAAGTGCTCAATCAATTCCAGTGATGAACAGACTGACCCATTCTGGATGTTCTCTCATCATCCACGTTCTCTTCGATGTTTTCTCACACAGCTTGGAACAGGCCTATTTTGGGCCAAGGCAAAGCCACCGGCACCAGTGAAGACTGGTGAAGACTTCTCCGGTTCTGGGAAGCGAATGCTGGCTGGAATAGAGAGAAGAATCAAGTTCGTTAAGGAGCCGTGACGCTTCCGCTTCTCTGTCTTCTATGACTCAGAAATTCCCCACATTTTCTCCCTAAGCCAATTCCCCACCCAACGTTCAGCACCTCTTCCATTATATTTTATGGGCGTCTTAATGACAAACATAACTCCTAAGTAGCCTGGAGAAAAGAGGGTTGGGGAAACTTGAGACGCTCTGGCAGAGGGACGGAAGGGTTTTCGGGCCTTGAAGGTGCCAGCTTGGAAATGTTACTGGGTCTCGTCCCGCG
This sequence comes from Ornithorhynchus anatinus, assembly GCF_004115215.2. Taxonomy (NCBI): domain Eukaryota; kingdom Metazoa; phylum Chordata; class Mammalia; order Monotremata; family Ornithorhynchidae; genus Ornithorhynchus; species Ornithorhynchus anatinus. The sequence goes on along the minus strand of NC_041733.1, from coordinate 39,851,051 downwards.
GTGGAGGCAGAGTGAGAATATACTGGATGACTGGAGGGGGCCCTCTCCCCTCCTGCTGCTGAAAGAGAAGGACCCCCTGAGGGAGGGGAGGGGAGGAGAGGGCACCAAAAAAGGTGTGTCTGAGCTGGCAAGGTTCATTTGGGCATGGCCGCCCTGAAACCAAGGATGGTATAGCGGCTAGAGCACAGGCCTGGGAGCCAGAAGGTCAAGGGTTCATTCATTCGTTCATTCAGTCATATTTATTGAGCACTTACTGTGTCCAAAGCACTGTACCAAGCGCTTGGAAAGTATAATTCAGCAATAGAGACAGTTCCTACCCACACTGGGCTTACAGTCTAGAAGAGGGGAGAGTGAAGGGGTTCTAATACCAGCTCTGCTACTTGTCTGCTGTGTGACCTTGGGCATGTCACTTAACTTCTCTGGGCCTCAGTTACCTCATCTGTAAAATGGGGATAAAGAGTGTGAGCCCCATGTGAGACAGGGCTTGTGTCCAACCTGATTTGCTTGTATTCACCCCAGTGTTTAGTAGAGTGCCTGACATTTAATAATAATGATAATAATAATGGGCAGGGAGTACAGGGTATGATTCAGATCAGCCTCTCTCACTACAGTCTATGCTACTGTAGACTAATAATAATAATAATTATGGTACTTGTTCAGTGCTTACTCTGTGTCAAGCACTGTTCTAAGCACTGCATTAGAAACAAGTTTATCAGGTTGGATCCAGTCCCTGTCCCACATGGGGCTCACAATCTTAATCCCTATTTTACAGATGAGGTAACAGAGATGTCAAGTGACTTGCCCGAGGTCCCACAGCAGACATATGGCAAAGCTGGGATTAGAACCTGGGTCCTTCTTACTCCCAGGCCTGTGTTCTATTCACTGAGCCACACTGCTTCTAGACTGTTAACGAGACTCCAGACTGTAAACTCCCTCTAGACTGTAAGCTCGTGTCGGCAGGGAATGTGTCTACCAACTCTGTTGCATTGTTATATTGTACCCTCTCAATCGCTTGGTAAAGTGCTCTGCACATGATAAGTGCTCATTAAATACGAATAATTTGATCAGTTGATTACTCAAATGGATGGAGAGGTTTTCAAACTAATGCCCAGAAGTTGATGAGAATGAAGAAAGTCGGCTGTCCACCTTGGGATAGAGGAAGGAAAATGCCCTAAGAAAAGCTCTATTAACTAAGCACCTGATAGACTAAATTTGGGCCCTTTCAGACTATTTTTTCTATAGTATTTTCAAGTGTTTACTGTGTGCCAGGCACTGTACTAAGCACTAGGGTAGATATAGGCTAATTGGGACACTGTCCTTGCCCACAGGGGGCTCACAGTCTTCATCCCCATTTTACAGGTGAGGTAACTGAGGCCCAGAGAATCCAAATGACTTGCCCAAGGTCACCCAGCAGACAAGTGGCAGAGCCAGCATTAGAACTCAGGTCCTCTGATTCCCAGGCCCGGGCTCCTTCCAGTAGGCCACACTGCTAGCAGAGCATTTCCTTACTCTAGAAAATGCTGCGACTTTTTGGAGACTGTAAGCTCATTGTGGGCAGTGAATGTGTCTGTGTATTGTTCTGTTGTACTCTCCCAAGCGCTCAGTCCAGTGTTCTGCACACAGTAAGAGCTCAATAAATACGACTGATTGAATGAATGAGACATTTGAGGCTGGAGTCTTTCTTCTCCTACCTAAGGAGGTTGGCGGATGACTGAGTGAAGTGTCTCATGTCTAAGTGGCCGCGTGGGTGGGCTTGGCCTGATTCCATGTCTAAAATTCAGCCCCATGGCCAGAACCCAACGAACCTGAAACTCAAAACCCAGGTTAGGGAGTGCTCTAAAATGTAAAATGTACTCCTCCATCCCAAGCCAAACCTGGGAGTTGCACTCAACTCTGTCGCTAAGTACACCGGTCCTTAAGTGCATTCGGGAACCTATTGATCTTGTTTTAGGAATCTCAATTGCCTCTTGAGAGCCCAGCCTTGGAAACAGAGCTATGTGGGGAGTCGTGGCCACTGCTTCAGTAGAGAGAAAGACAAGATACTACTTTTTTCTAGGAACTCAATGGCAAGGAAGATGCTCTATGAGAAATTTCCTTCCCACAAACGAAGTGAGGAAAAGAAAATCTACCCCTTTCTGGCAGTGCCACCTCATGAGAAAATGTACATTAAAACACCACCCCTATTGTTTCCTGACCCAGAATATTCCAGGTCATCCTAAATGTCTTCTTTTGAGTCAGTATTCTTCCAGAAAATCAGAAATTGGGTTTTCAAGGCATTGAGTTTTTCGTCTTTTTTTTTCTAAATTATCTGGGGCAGATATATGAAATATGTGCAGGCTAAAGTCTTCTTCTCGATCCCAAACTTCTCCTCCCGCTCCGGTTAGGGCCATCCCCACAGTCCTTCACCGTGATCTTCTCCGCTTGACCCCCTTATTCCTTTCCTGGCGGGCACTGCTGCTGACCCTGGAATGCTGAGCTGATCAGGAACTGCCCAGGTCCCACCTCCCAGGGCTGAAAGCAGGACAGGGCAGGACAGGGCAGGGCAGGGCAGGGCAGGGCCTTTCCACACACTTCCTCAATTTCCGGGAGCAGAGAGATTTGTTTCAGGGGCCCGAGTCAGGAGAAATTTCTTCCAGCTCTTAGCTGATCCAAGCTGCCAGTCCAAGAACACAGTAGATGCCCCTCTTCTCCAACCCCAACTCACGTTCAGATGGTCTTTTGCCTCTTAAATGTAACTGCTTTTCTCTTACCCACCTTTTTTATCTGCTCACTTGTTCTCTTATCCTGGAGAGGCCAGGCCCCATTTGACCAGAGCTGGGAACTCTCTCCATTAAAGCTTTTCTCAAAAGCTTTTGAGTACTTGCCAAACAGGAGGCTGGTCCTTTATTTCCCTCTTCTAGATTTTTATTCCATCCTGAACTTTCCCTTTAGTTTCCTGTAAATTTGTCTTACCGGAGAAACCACTGTGTGTCTGGGGTTCGGCAGATAAATGGAACCCATGCCTGGGTGAATTCTTATTTTCAGAAGTCAGGTCAGGCCAGGCCTGACTCCTTGCTCAAACATTTAACATCCCAAACTAGATTCTCTCCCTCTAAAATGGTAGTGGCGGAGGTCAAAACTACCCCTACCATGAAAATAATCCATTCTCCACTTTTATTTCATCACGGCAATCCCACATGTCCCAATCATTGTAGGATGTTTGTCCATGTGATGTGCCAACAGAGCTTCTAATACATACTCTGTTATATTTTATTTCTTTGTTTTCATCCTGCGTCACTAAGAGCTCAATAAATGCCACTGATTTGCCGAATGATTTGGTTTTGTGTGGGTGCATCTTCGGTGCATTTAGCAGGCGGAAATTGAAATTTGCTATAAAGTCATATGTTGCTTCAGTTCTGTTTGAAAAACATCAGGGCTGATAGGGCAAAATGTCTACCTATAGTTTTGCATACATTTGCAGACTGGGGTCCAAAGGTAACTAGCTCCAAACAAGTAAATTAAAATAAATTTGAAAAGGCAATTTGCTGATATTGGAGCCTGACCCAATGTCAATTCATTCATTCATTCAATCATATTTATTAAGTGCTTACTGTGTGCAGAGCATTGTACTAAGTGGTTGGGAGAGTACAACAAGCTTACAGTCTAGAGGGGACTGCAATCACCTGTCAGCGTCAAGATTCCTGCTGCCTTAATACTCTTATAGAAATGTTTATCAGTCAGTCAATGCATACTATTTATTGAGCTTCTACTAGGTGCAGAGCTCTGTCCTAAGCACTTGGGAGACTAAAATAGAATTAAGAGACATGGTACCCAGTGGGAGAGGGGTAGGAGAATGGCATTCAATAAAGTCTGTGGTCTAAAGTATAAGACTGGGAAATAGAGTATACAGGAGGTATACTTGAAAAGCAGCAGGTTTTAGTGGATAGAGCAAGGCTTGGGAGTCTGAAGGTCGTGGGTTCTAATCCCGGCTCTGCCACTTGCCTGCTATATGACCTTGGGCAAGTCACTTCACTTCTAGGCCTCAGTTACCTCATCTGTCAAATGGGGATTGAGACCGAGCCCCACATGGACTGTGGACTGTGGTCAACCCGAATTGCTTGTATCCACCCCAGCGCTTAGTACAGTGCCTGACACAAAGTAAGTGCTTAACAAATACCACAATTATTATTGCTATTACTTAAGAGGTGGGGGGTAAGTACTCATGTGCTTAAGTGGTGGTGTGAAAGTATTGAAGAGACACTTAGAGGATACAAGTTTGAGATAAATTTATCTGGAAGGGAAAGGTTTTTTTGGAAGAGATGAGGTCTCAGAAGGTCTTTGAAGATGGGGAGAGGTGTAGTCTGGGTCAACAGGAAGTGGGAGAGAATTCCAGTTGGGAGAACAGAGTGAAGTGAGTAGGTTAAGCCAGAGTGGAATGAAGAAAGCAGCTGGCAGCTAGTAGGGGAATCAATCAGTGATATTTATTGAGTGCTTACTGTGAGCAGAGTATTAAGCGGTTGGGAAAGTACAATTTAATAGAGTTGGTAGATGTGACACCTGCCCACAGGAGGCGGTCTAATGGGGGAGGCGGACATTAGAATAAATTGCAGTGGCGGGGAAAAGTAGAATATAAGGGTATTTTCAGAAGTGCTGTGGGACTGGGGTGAGTGTCAGAGGGCTTAAGGGGTATACAGCCAAGCGCATAAGCACTCAGATGGGAGGCAGAAGGGAGGAATCTATCAATGGTTTTTATTGAGTACTTACTATGTGCAGAATACTATACTAAGTGCTCGGGACTTGTACAATACAATGGAGTCAGCAGACACTTTCCCTGCTCACAGTGAGCTTACAGTCTAGAGCGGGAGACAGACATTAATATAAATAAAAAATTTAGAATACATCATTTAAAGATATGTACATAAGTGGGGTGGTGCTGAGGGTGGGGTGAATATCAAATGTCCAAAGGACGTAGGTCCAAAGGACTTTGGATGATAGAGAGGGGAGAGGGAGGCAGGGGGAAAAGAGAGCTTCATTGGGGAAGGCCTCTTGGAGGAGATGTGACCCTAGAGGAAAAGGGGGCTTTGTCACAGAGAATAGAGTTGCTAAGTAGAAGAGTTGATAAGTAGAACACTGATGGAAGTGACTTAAAACCACTGGTGAGGAGTTTCTGATTGATGCGGATAGAAATGGGGAACCATCGGAAGTTTCTGAGGAGTGTGGAGATGCGTGCAGCCTGACCTTGGAGAAAGATGATCTGAGAGGCAGAGTATGGACCGAAGAGGGGAAGTTCCCAGGCTTAGAGAAGTTCTGATAGAACCCGAAAGCATAATGCTCCGATGGGAGATTTTTAACAGGCTTTGAAGAGTTAAAACCTGCTAGGAAAATAATACTATACTTCATTAGTTTATTCATATTCTTCCCTGGGTATGGGTGCCTGGTTTCTACTAGCATTACAAGCTCTTTTTTTCCGTTCTATTTGTTAAGTGCTTAGCCTTTGTCAAGCACTATTGTATGCTGGGGTTGATACAAATTAATTAGGTTGGACAAAGTCCCTGTTCCACATGGGGCTCACAGTCCAAGTGGGAAGGAGAACAGGTATTGAATCCCCATGTTACAGCTGAGGAAACTGAAGCACAGAGAAGTTAAGTGACTTGACTGAGGTCACCCAGGAAACAACTGGCAGAGCAGGGATTAGAACCCAGGTCTGCTGACTTCCAGGCCTGTGCTCTTTCCACTAGGCACGCCGTTCCTTGTCGGGAGGGAATGTGTCTCCCAACTCTGTAGTATGGTACTCTCCAAAGAGCTTAATACAGTGTTCAGCACATGGTAAGCACTCAATAAATATGATTGATTGTTGCTTACATATAGAATGCTAAGAAAGAGTAGTTTGGCTGAGAGACGAGATTGTGTCTTCAGGCTTTGCGGCACACTCTTGGTGATGCTTTTGAAAGAAAGCCCATCTTTTATGGGAAACCTGAAAAATTTCAGTTTTTCCTGAACTACTGTTTCTCAGCCTCCTGAACCAAGGATGTCGTGATATAAAGTTGGGGCGAAGCGGAAACATCCATGCTTTAAGGCATATATATTCTTGGGGATGACCGGAAAAGAAAGCCCTGCCCAACTACTTTTATGGGTGAGAAGGAAAACATGGGCTGGGAAATCCCCACTTTTCTTTCTCCAGACACCCGTTTATCGTACGCTGCAAATAAATGGTCAGATACAAATATTCTGTAATGAACTACACACAGAGACATACCCACGAATCCAAAGCAGGGAAAGGAATTGGTAAAGTTGTCCGTATTAAAAACAAAGGTTAAGCAATCTAGCCAAGGAAGGAAAGAGAGGGGTTGCAGATGAGGTTTAAAAGTAGATGGGGAAACGGAGAGATGGAGCAACTCTCTGCTTCTCCATTCACACTGAACAGCCTTGTTTATTTTGAAGGAAGTGGTATCAGCAGAGTAATAGAAGGAGCACAAGACAGAAAGAGTAAGGAAATGTCGACGAACCGGTGACATGTACGTGTATTTTTTTAATGGTACTTGCTAAGCGTTTAGCATGTGCCAAGGACTGTGAGCCCCATGGCTCCAACCTGATTTGCTTCTATTTGCCCCAGCCCTGAGTACAGTGACTGACGCGTAGTAAGAGCTTAACGAATGCCATGATTATTATGACTCTTATTACTGTTTACGCCCGCAGTTTGGGATTTGCTGAGCCAGCCGTTCTGCATTTGCTAGAAAACAGTGTCACGAGATACCCCCCTTGGTCACCGCTCTAGGCTTGCTGCTCCTTCCTGCACAGTGCTTCCTGGTATTAGGTACTGAGAGTCTCCCTTGCCGACCACTCGACAAGCTCCGACACAGTCTCCAGAACATAGGCCCTCGGGCCAGAGCTGGGAAAGCAAGAGTGTATGCACTCCTAGGCCTGCGTTCTTTCTCGGACATTCAAGAACTGTGTGGACCCTTGACAGCTGTCTGTTTTTAATATATATTTTCAGCTTTCCTCTCTTCTCTATAGTAATATAGGATCGCAATTGTGATATTGTTAAGCGTTTACTAATAATAATAATAATAATGTTGGTATTTGTTAAGCGCTTACTATGTGCCGAGCACTGTTCTAAGCGCTGGGGTAGACATAGAGGAATCAGGTTGTCCCACGTGGGGCTCACAGTCTTAATCCCCATTTTACAGATGAGGGAACTGAGGCCCAGAGAAGTGAAGTGACTTGCCCACAGTCACACAGCCGACTACGTGCCAAGCAGTGTACAAAACACTTCAGTAGATACAAAATTTCAAGTCAGCCACAGTCCTTGTCCTACATGGGGCTCACAGTCCATGAGGAGGGAGAATGGGTATTGAATCCCCATTTTACAGATGAGGTCACTGAGGCCCAGAGAAGTTACGTGGCTTGCCCAAGGTCACACAGCAGACAAGTGGTGGAGCAGGATTCAGATCCCAGGTCCTTCTGAGTCCCAGGCCTGTGCTCTACCCATTAGGCCATGCTGCTTCTCTGTGTCCCTTATGCTCCACCAAGGGCCTAACTCTATCTCCTCACTCCTCAAAAAACTTCCAATTGTTGTCCATCCTTCCCCGCATCAAGCAGAAATGCCTCACTTTGGCTATAAGGGACTCAATCAGTTCTCTTCCCACTAATAATAATAATGGTAATAATTACTGGGGTATTTAAGTGCTTACCATGTGACAAGTACTGTTTTAAGCACTGGGGTAGATATAAGTTAATCAGGGACATAGTCCCTGTCCCACATAGGGCTCACAATCTTCATCCCCATTTTAAAGGTAAGATAACTGAGGCACAGGAAAGTTAAAGGACTTGCCCTAGGTCACAAAATGGACATAAGTCCTCTGACTCCCAGGCCCATGCTCTGTCCACTGGGCTACACTGCCCTCACTTCTCTCTCACTGCCACCCAGCTCATATATTTCATTCCCCTCAAGGAACTGACTCACTGGGCCTCGTTCTCAGCGTCTTCCTTTTCCCTGGAACTTCTTCACCCTGCACATTCTCAAAGCACTGCTTCTCCCATCTTGAAAGCTCTTCCGAAAGTCACATCTCCAGGCACTGTATTAAGCGCTAAGGTAAGTACGAGATAATCAAGTTGGACACAGTCCATATCCCACATGGGGTTCTGTCTTAATCCCCATTTTATGTATAAGGTAACTGAAGCAAAGAGAACTGAAGTGACTTCCCAAGGTCACACGGCAGATAAGTGGCAGAATTGGGATTATAATCCAGATCCTCTGACTCCCAGGCCCAGACTCTATCCACTTGGCCATGCTGCTTCAGAGTTATCCAACTATCTGTGTACTTCTTTTACATACCAAATGCTTTACATACAACAGTATCCCTGAAAGAAAACACCCAGACCCAGCCAGGCCAGTGGCTTAGCTTTCCTCATACTAACCTCATTTCAAACTATATTTCTTCAACTTGGGAAAGATCAGAAGAAAAGGGAGGCAGAGAAGATAATGCCCCAGTAACAGAAAGTCAATAATGCTTCGGGTCCAAATTTGTTGAAGAAATTAAAAACATTTCAGAGGAACTGGGCCTGGTTCATGGGTAAATTTCTCAGCATTACTTTGAGTAAGCTCTGTGGTTAACATGACAGAGAGGGAAGTGAAAGCCTACATGGAACATCCACATAAACTTCCTCGAATCTGTTAGCAACGCATGAGAGGAAGGAGTGAGACTGCAATGTACAGCATTAGCTGTACATTTTTTGTTGGGTTGTAGTTTTTTTTTTAATTTGTTGAAGTTCTTTGTCTAAGTGAGACCAGGGCAGAAAACCTCACCAGTTACCTTGATAGCCAATTAACGGATCCAGTTCTATATTTCCCTGAAAGTTCCGATATGTAATTTCAGAGGATTAGCATGCACCCTAAGAAAGGAACCAAGGTCGCTCGATGAGAGAAAAGGGTGTAACTATACAGAAACAGCATTGTCCTGGGAGGCAGAAGACCTGGATTCTAATCCTGGCTCTGACACTTGCCTGCTGTGCCACCTGGATCGATTCATTTAAACTGCTCTGTGCCTCAGTTTCCTCCTGTGTCATATGAGGGTGAAACACCCATTCTCCCTTCCTGCTGAAGTCGGTGAGCCCCATGTGAGACAGGGATTATGTCTGAGCTGACTGTATTGCATCTACCCCCAGTGCTTGGCATATAGGATAGGCTTAAATATTGCAATAATAATATTATAAGGTGTGAACTCTGGGATCACATCATAAGTGTCAGGCAGGCTAAGGAGTGTCACGCTACAACCAAAAGAAAGGAAATGAAACCAGGGTTTTAATCCACCCTGGCTTCCGGTCAGCCTTAGGGCACACATTGCCCATGGTCACTCTGGAATTTTATCCCCTCCCTAATAGCAATCGTTGTAGTCAACAGGGAGGGTTGTCTCTGTTTGAATATGTGTGTGTGTGTGTATGAGGGAGCTTATTTTTAGTGACTGTTAAGAACAGAGAGTCACATGAAGGAGAGATCATTTCTTAATTGAACAGGTGCCTACAGATTAACAAGTGATGACCACTGAATAAACACAATAAAGATCTTAAAAAATAATAGTTGGGCATAAAGACCTAAAAAAATAATAGTTGGGCAATGTAGATTTTTGGAAAATCCACCAGAGAGGAAGAGCCCTCCATAGATATTATAATCCAATCACGTGAAAGGTATAATTTTTTTTATGGCATTTGCTAAGCCTTTACTATGTGCCAGGCACTATTTTAGTGCCGAGGTAGATACAAGTTGATCAGGTTGGACACGGTTCATGACCCATGTGGGGCTCACGGTCTTAATCCCCATTTTACAGATAACTGATGTAGCGAGAAGTTAAGTAACTTTCCCAAGGTCACACAGCAGACAAGTGATGGAACTGGGATTAGAACTCAGGTCTTTCTGACTCTCAGGCTCATGTTCTCTCCGCTAGAACACAAAATTCCTTCCATAAAATAGGTTGGGCAGGTGAAAACTGAGTAGCCCAACTTCACGGATCTGATCAACCAGCCGTTTCCAAAAAAGATGCACGTTTTTCCAGTGGATTTTTGGACACAAAAAAAGCAACGGGCCAGAATCTTGACAGAAACCCATTTCAGACTTCATCCCGTGAGCCACGCTATTGCCTAAGTGGATCGAAGGTCAGTTGTTTTAGTCCTTGGTTCACCTTCCGTGAGTTCTAAGCTTCCTCTAGACTGTAAGTTCATTGTGGGAAGGGAAAGTGTTACAATGTACTCTCCCAAGCACTTAGACAGTGCTCTGCACACAATAAATATGATTGACCGATTGATCGACTGATTAAGCATACGCAGCTCGTAGGAATGTTCAGCAGTCTACTTTGCCCTCAAGGCGTTTTCAGGTGGTGAAGCAAATCCAATGAACTTGTTCTGTCCTTGCCCAGAATATATTACTACCCACTCTGGGAAAGTGGAACATGTTTGCCAACAATGTTATAGTGTATTCTCCCAAGTACAGTGCTCTGCACACGTTACACGCTCGATAAATACCACTGATGATGAAGAGAAAGCGTGCTACTAGATTGGACTGTATGGCTGTCCTCAAATAGCCACCAGGAGACTGAAACTGCTCAATTCCCCACAGTGTCCTTTCCTTCTGGTCGTATATATTGACAACCTGGTCTTTTATACTGTTTCTCTGTGTGTGCTGCTTTATCCCTTATGTGTCTGTTGCTTCTCTTCCTTAGATTTACCATTCATGTTCACGCTAGGAGGCTTTAGAGAGTCAGGTGACCGCGATTTCACGTCCCCTACTTGGGGTGCATTAGTTTAAGCAGAGAAGACGCTAATGGTTTAAAAATAGGCCCTTTCCGAATTCCACGGTGAATCATGCTGCCATTATTAGATGATTTTTTTCTGTCATCAAGCAAGAGGGCCGTTGAACTGGAGAGAGAAATATACCCTGCGGGCCAGCGGGGTCACGTTCCTGGAGAATTGGATCACAGGGGTACTTTTGCCAGGGACTTAAATGGTAAGAATTAGGATTCGTTCCAGAAGCAGCGTGGCTTAGTGGAAAGAGCGGGGGCCTCGGCGTCAGATTAGAACCTGAGTTCTAATCCTGGCCCTGCCGCTTGTCTGCTGTGTGACCTTGGGCAAGTCACTTCACTTCTCTGGGCCTCCATTTCCTCATCTGCAAAATGGGAATTAAGATGGTCGGCCCCACGTGGGATATGGACGGTGTCCAACCTGATTAGTTTGTATCTACTGCAGTACTTTAGTATACAGTGCCTGGTACATAATAAGCATTTAACAAATACCATAAAAAACAAACAAGGAAAACTCTGTGGAAGAGTCATATGAAATTCCATTGTCTGCTGTGCTCCGGACCTATCGCTCACCTCCCTGTACCTGCGAATTCCTCCAAAGCTCACTGCACACGAGCCTCAGTCCCCTTTGCTTCCTAAATCCCTTCATACATAATCAGTAAATGGTATTTACTGGGTGCTTGCTGTTTGCAGAGCAATGTACTAGGTGCTTGGAAGTTGGGAGACACAGTCTTTACCCACATCAAGCTTTCAGTCTAGAGGACGGGGTGGGTTGGTTAAGTAGTACCATCCCAACCCACCAGTTCTACCCTGCCTGGTCCATCTCGGTCTCGGCTTTGCCTGAAAGGGTCAATTAATCAATTGTGTTTACTGAACACTTACTGTGTGCAGAGTACTGAAGTAAGCACTTGGGAGAGCACAATACAACAGAATTAGGAGACAAGTTCCCTGCCCAAAACAAGTTTACAGACTAGAAGGGAAGATGGATATTAGAGAAGCAGCACGGCCTAATGGCAAGAGCCCCAGTTTGGGAGTCAGAGGACGTGGGTTCTAATCCTGCCTCCGTCACCTGTCTGTTGTGTGACTTTGGGCAAGTCACTTCACTTCTCTGTGCCTCAATCACCTCATCTGTAAAATGGGGGATTAAGACTGTGAGCCCCATGTGGGACAGGGACAGTGTTTGGCCTGATTACCTTGCATCTACCCCAGTGCTTGGCACATACTAAGAGCCTAACAAATATCACAATTATTATTATTACATTATTATGAATAAATGAGTGACTTATGTGATTCAAAGATACATACATAAATGTTGTGGGGCTGGGGGTGGAGCAAATATCAAACGTCCAAAGGTCACAGATTGAAGTGCAAAACAGCCCCCGACCGCGAGGGAAGCCCCTTGCCTTTCGCTCTGGGGTCCACCCGCCTTCTCATCTGCTGGCTTAGCTTCCATCCCTCTGCCCTCCCGAGGGTGGAGAACACCTGCATTCATTCATTCATTCTATCATATTTATTGAGTGCTTACTGTGTGCGGAACCCTGTACTAAGCGCTTGGTAGAGTCCAGTAAACAACAGACAGATATCTGCCCTCCTGGCCCCTGACAGCCCTCCATTCCCTGATGGCTGGTGGGCTCGTCTCTGATGTCCCGGCTGGAGAACGGATGGGGACCGACGGGGCAGGCGATGGGAGGCAGGGCCAGTAGTGCCGGATGTGGAGACCTCCCGCTGGGCCGTGGGATGTGTGTGTGTGTGTGTGTGTGTGTGTGTCTATCTGTGTCTGTGTGTGTCTGTATGGAGAAGAAGCCAGAAGAGAGAGTCGGGGACGAGGGGAAATGGGGAAGCCGGGAGAGGTGGAGCAGGGGAACAGGGGAGCGCGAGGGAAGGTGGAGAAATGGTGCAGGGGTGAGGAGGGATGGAGCAGCAGGGGAGAAACAGGGTGTAGGGGAGGAGAGAAGAAGCCTCCACCATCACTTCTCCTTCTCCCCAAGGATCTTCACTACTACCCAAGCCTGGCTACAGCAGCTCTGGCTTTCAGTTGTTCCACAGGTATGGCCGTGGATGCTTCCAATCGGAGATCAGGCAAAATGCACTTCACCAGGGTCTTCTACCACACCATCAGGGCTCAACTGAGGAGCAGCAGCATGGCCTAGTGGGTAGAACCCAGGCCTGGGAATCAGAGGACCTGGGTTCTAATCCATGCTCTGCCACGCATCTGCTGTACGACCCTGGGCAAGTGACTTCACTTCTCTGGGCCTCAGTGACCTCATCTGTAAAATGGGGATGAAGACTGGGAGCCCCATGTAGGACAGGGACTGTGTCCAATCGGATTAGCTTGTATCTACCCCAGTGCTCAGTACAGTGCCTGACACAAAGCAAGTGCAGAACAACGACCGTAAAAAGAAAAAAGAAAACTGGGTCTGTCAGAGACCTCATCTTCTCGGGGCCTGGCGTAAGGGGGTTTACCATCCTTGACACCTGTCCTGCTCCACCAAGCATGGCAATGAGCCAACGGCCGGGAGGGGCGGTTGACCGGTGCTGGGGGCAAAGGTACCCTGGGAGAGGATGGCTTTGGGTTGAAGACCACTCATGTGACCCAAACTTTCTGTCATTGATCAGTTCGCCTGATGATGGGATTTGTTAAGCACTTACAAAAAAGGAAAAAAAGGAAAGGAAAATCCAAGGTCAAACACTTAATTTTGGGACGGGAACTGGGTAGGTCCCAGGACTCAGACATTCCACCTTAAAAAGTCGCTGGGCGTTGATGTTGAAAAAAATGAACGCCCTCAGCAAAAGTTTCTTGCCTGTATGGCACTCCTCTCCAGCCGGCACAGCTAGCCCGAGAAAGGCTGATGATTGCACACCGCAGACTGCCATTATCTAGTCCAGACGAAGTGTCCGAGAAACATCACTAAGAATGTCTATCCAGTATTTCTCCAATGACCTCGTGCCACATGCTAAGTGCTTTTTTTCCTTTTTTTAAACGGCATTTGTTAAGGATTGACTATGTGCCGGGCACTGTACTAAGCACTGAGGTAGAAACAAGCTAATCATGTTGCACACAGTCCCCGTCCCTCATGGGGCTCACAGTCTTAATCCCCATTTTTTTGAGAGGCACAAAGAGGCGAAGTGACTTACCCAAGGTCACACAGCAGGCACGTGGTGGAGTCAGGATTAGAACCCAGGTCCTTCTGACTTCTAGGCCCATATTCTATCCACTATGTCAGGCTGCTCCTTAAGTACTTAATAAATAACATTACTACTTGAGTTACTTGCTATGTAAGAGAGTTTAAAAGTTATTTTCGGTCATATTCTGGCACTGCTCCTTCTTTAATGGATATAGCACGGGCCTGGGAATCAGAAGGTCATAGGTCCTAATCATGGCTCCGCCACTAGTCTGCTTGGGCAAATCACTTGAATTCTCTGTGCCTGTGTTACCTCATCTGGAAAATGGAGATTGAGACTGTGAGCCCCACCTGGGACAGGGACCGTGTTCAACTCGATTTGCTTGTATCTACCCCAGTGCTTAGCACAGTGCCTGGCACACAGTAAGTACTTAAAACATACCACAATCATCATCATCATCATCATCATTATTGAACCAGTCTCCAAACCTGCCACCCATACCCCAAATTCAGTCCTCTCTGGAGCCTGGGTCTGCTCTGCCAGACCCAAGTTGCAGTAGTCGTGAAGTAATAATGATAATCGTGGTTATTAAGCACTTAACTGTACTAAGAGCCGGTATAGATACAAGATAATCCACGTGGGGCACACAGTCTAAGTAGGAGAGAGAAAAGGTATCAGATCCCCATTTTGCAGATAAGGGAACTAAGGAACAGAGAAGGGAAGTGACTTGGCCTAAGTCACACAGTCGACAAATGGGAGAGCCGGGGTTGGAACCCATGTCTTCTGACTCCCAGGTATGGGTTCTTTGCACTAGTCCGTGCTGCTTCCCTCTCTCAATATCCATATAGAGAAATAGATATCACAGGCCATCTATCTTCCCAGCCATCTCTCCCCTCCCTAGATACCGAAGTCCATGTTCGCGACTTTGCCCTCTCCACCAAAGTCAACCTCTTCCACCGCCCCTGCAGTTGAGTGAATCACTCACATTCTGCCTGTTTCGCTCAGAGTGTAAGTGCCCAGAAGGCAGGGACCATGTCTTCCTTCAGCTTCTAATGTTCTCTTCCAATCATTTGGTACAGGGCTCCACATCCAGCACATGCTCAATAAATACCATTGATTGTCTGACAGAAACCTGGCTCTCCCCCAGGGTGTAATCCATCAGTTTGGGGTCAAACGCAAAAGTGACACGTTGGGCTCTGGGTAAGTTTCAAAATTGAATTATCTTCACTTGAAGTTATTCTTCTCAAATTACACAGATTATTATTTCAGATCATTTCTGGGAGGAAGTCAGAGGATTTATTCCCTTTCCTCCTTCTGCCAGGGCACAGGGAAGGAGGGAAAACGCCTTCTGTTTTCTTCAGATAATGCATCTGAAATACTCTTAAATGTAGTCAGTCTGCTCTGGTCCCTCCAGCAGAAAGGTCAGGGTAGAGATGGTCAAGTAGCCTTAAAACCCAGGTGCAGGGAGGGAGGGAAAGAGAGAGAGTGTGTGTGTGTGTATGTCTGAGAGAGAGAGAGAGAGCTCTCTCTTTCCCCCTTTCACCAGTATACAGAACAAGAATGACCCATTGTACCTTTGCTCCTGCCTGGAGACAGTGCAGAGCATTGTGGAGGACCTGGCTGGGGTGATGCAGTGATGGTCAGAGTCTCAGCTGGTGGAGGGAGAGGAAGAAGGGGAGGAGGAGGGGGAGGAAGAGGATTAGGAGGAAGAGGAAGAGGAGGTGGAGGGGAGGAGAGGGAGGAGGACGGAGAGGAAGAAGGAGGAAGCTGCTTTGACTGTTTCAGCCTTCTTCTCTTCATCTGCAGCCCTGCCCGGCGAGACTCGGGGCAGAGAGGCTGGGCCGATTGGATCCCGCTCCTCTCGACCCATCGGCAGACAGAACCGGGAAGCACATTCATGATCACGGTCGTCGTAGTAGTGGACTGTAAGCTCGTTACGGGCAGGGAACGTGTTGACTAATTCTGCTTAATTGTACTCTCCCAAGTGCAAAGTCCCGTGCTCTGCCCATAGAAAGCACTCAATCAATACTCTCGATTGATTGATTCATTACTTCCCGATTAGACTGTAAGCCCGTCAATGGGCAGGGACTGTCTCTATCTGTTGCTGATTTGTACATTCCAAGGGCTTAGTACAGTGCTCTGCACATAGCAAGCGCTCAGTAAATACTGTTGAATGAATGGTGGTGGGAGCATTGATGGCGTGCCCAAGGGGTGCTGTGCAATGTGCCAAGTACTTGGGAAGTACAGAAACAAATGAAATGTTCTTATCCCAGCTCTGCCACGTGCTGACATGTGACCTTGGGCAAGTCACTTAAAACTTCTCTGTGCCTCAGTTATCTCATCTGTAAAATGGGGACTGTAAGCCCCATCTGGGACAGGGACTGGGTTCAACCTGATTGCCTTGTATCAGCTAGAGAAGCAGCGTGACCTAATGGAGAGAACACAGGCCCGAGAGTCAGAAGGACCTGGGTTCTAAGCCTGGCTCCGCCACTTGTCTGTGACAGTGGGCAAATCTCCCCTATTTAGACTGTGAGCCCATCATTGGGCAGGGAATGTCTCTAATGGTTGCCAAACTGCACATCCCAAGAACTTAGTACAGTGCTCTGCACATAGTAAGCACTCAATAAATACTACTGAAGTCGCTTCACTTCTTTGTGCCTCAGTGACCTCATCTGTAAAATGGGGATTAAGACGTGAGCCCCATTCATTCATTCATTCAGTCGTATTTATTGAGCACTTACTGTTTGCAAAGCACTGTGGAACAGGGACTGTGTTCCAATGGATTACCTTGTCTATACCCCAGTGCTTAGAACAGTGAATAGCACATAGTAAGCACTTAACAAATACCATTCTATTAAAAAAAGAAAAGAGCCAACACAGCATCCGGAAGAAAGGAGCACAGCTTTGGATGCTCAACTAAGCAAATCATCGCAGAGATTGTGAGGAGGCTGCCTGGGGAGGCCAGAACATTTGCTACCTGGGGTGTGGCCTTTCAAAAGAGCCCAGGCCTGGGAATCAGAAGGTCATGGGTTCTAATCCTGGCTCCGCCACTGGTCTGCTGCGTGACCTTAAGCAAGTCACTTCACTTCTCTGTGCCTCACTTACCTCATCCGTAAAATGGGGAATAAGACTGTGAGTCCTAGAAAGGACAGGGATTGTGTCCAACCCGATTTGCTTGTATCCACCCCAGCGCTTAGAACATAGTGCCTGGCACATAGTAAGCACTTAACAAGTACCATAATTATTATTAATTCCAAGGTGGCAACATGCTTCTGAAAAACCTTCTGCTAAAGTGCAAGCTCCCTGAGGCTGGGGATAGTGTCTACTAACTCTATGGCCCTCTCCCAAGTGTTTAATACACTGTTCTCTGCACGTTATTTGATTGGCTCATTGATGGGTTGATTCATAGCCCACAGGACAATTACCCAGGGGATCCGGAGCAAGAAACTCTAGGTTTGACTTGTCAGAGGCCTTTCAGAGCTCTCTGGTCACCTTCACAGGAGTCGATGCAAGAATCCCCCAAAGACAGGCCTCGCTCTTGAGAGGAAGCCCTGACTTTTCCCGTTACCTCCATTCCAGTCCAGCAGTGATCCAGTTAGGGTCTCTTGTTGTCTTCTTTCGCTGTGATCTCCAGGAAGCCTCCAGGCACCACCACCTTAATGAAGAATGGAACTGAAATTCACTGTCTAAAAGCCATTATTTTGTTATTTTATGATTCTATCTTAAAACACCCTTTCTAGTATCCAGAAATGGCATTAGTGGAATATTTGATCTTTTCATCTCGGTAACTCAAACTCGGTACGGTGACTAGGGAGAAGAGACTTCCTGCTGGCTTCCTGAGATACTACTATCAGAGTTGGAGAAGAGAGTTTCAGGAATTTAATAGGCACATATGATTATGTAAATTCTGGGCCAGGAGACTGGTCCGTTGGACTCCATATTTCGTTTTGACAGTAGCAATGGGAGGAACTGCAAGAAGCGGTGTGGCCTAGTGGAAAGAATACAGACTTGAGAGTCAGAGGTACCTGGGTCCTAATCCCGGCTCCGCCACTTGTCTGCTGCGTGACCTTGGGCAAATCACTTCTCTGGGCCTCAGTCACCTCATCTGTAAAAATGGGGATTACGGCTGTGAAAATTGTGTCTAATCCAATTTTCTTCTACCTACCTCAGAGCTTGTACAGTGCCTGGCACATACTAAGCGCTTAAAATGCATTGACCATAGCGAATCCCGGAATTCCAGGAGTGGGTGTGCCATATTTTAAAACAGTAGCAAAGCTGTGCAATTGATTTAAATTTGGATCCATTCCTGATATTTACCTTGTCCCTAATGCACTGTGATTGTTTTTTACTAGAAACGTTTTTACATCACTTCAATTCCAAATTAACAATGGACAATTGGTAAGTCCAGTTACTAAGACACTTCTACCGGGGCATGTGAGGGGGGTCAAATAAATAAATATATAAGCTGCCCCGGCAGCCCTCTCAAGTCTAAGGTACAAATAGAAAAATCCCCATTGGCCATCTAAGAAGTCAGACCTAGTTCACACTTTAAAGACAGAGTAGCTTCCGTCAAAGTGGCGCGACCACTGGAAAGAGCACAGGCTTGAAAGTCAGAGGACCTGAATTCTAATTCTGGGTCCACCAGTCGCTCATTGCATGACCTTGAGCGAGTCACTTCTCTGCGCCTCGGTTTCCTCAGCTATATATTGGAGAGGAAATGCCCATTCTCCCTCCTACTTAAACTATAAGTCCTATGCGGCACAGGGGCTGTGCCTGCCCTGAAGCTTCCCCTGACACTCAGTACAGCACGTGACCCAAAATACCCAAACATCCTTATTATGATGACGCTTTTTCAATGTCTGTTACGAGCTCATTCAATTGTATTTATTGAGCACCTACTGCGGGGTGAGCACTGTACTAAGTGCTTGGGAGAGTACAATACAACAAGAAACAGAAATTCCCTGCCCACAGTGAGCTGGAGTTGTCCCTTGCAGATCTGCAAAATGGTGGGGACCAGGGACTCCATGCCCAAAGGACGTCTAACTTTAGAACACTGAAGTGAGATCGTCTAACTTTAAACTGCCACTGAAGGAATTCATGAGTAAACACCCAGCCTGGAGGGAGCCCATGCAAGCAATTTTCCGATAAGATCATGTGTAGCAAGAAGATCAAAGCAAAGTCTTATCCCCGTTTATTAGAAAAAAGGGTACAGAGTTCAATGTGCAAACATATACAATGAACACCATGGTGAAATGACAGGAAGACAGCATTATTATGCCCACTTTCAACTCTTCCTTCATACAGAGATGGGTGCTTTAATGCCTTCCAAAGACTTACATACAAAAAGTTAATGCTTCATTTGCACAAAACAATCACGGGAAGATACAGAAAATTCAACATTTCTGAAAAAATATTCTTGATTTGAAACATCAGAGTCTCTCCTTATTTTGGTGGCTTTGTAAAAAACCTGAGCATTTCTGCAGAACCGGGAAAATTGGGCTTTATTCCTCTATCACAGCATTTAGTGGTCTGTTAATAAATAAACCGCTGAATGGTTTCAAATGGGTGGGGATCCAGACGTATTCCAATTGGGTAACAGGAGGTCACCAGACCGGGAACGAGGTATCCGTCAGAAACTGGTGGAGCCAACATTTCAGGCGGGAGCCGTGGGTCGCGATTGACACTGTGAGGATCGGACGATTGACTACAATACATCAAATGCCACTGCAGGACACGCAGAGAAGAAATCCACGAAATGTAATCGCTCGGTCATTGTATTGTTGCAAGAGGAAGAAGCAAGGGGTTGCATTTTATTTTTTAATGGCGTTTGCTAAGCCCTTCCTATGTGCTATACTAAGCGTTGGAGTAGTTACAAGCTAATCACGGTGAACGCAGTCCATATCCCATATGGGGCTCACAGTCTTAATCCCCTGAGGTCACTGAGGCCCAGAGAAGTAAAGTGACTTGCCCAAGGTCACCCGGTAGATAAGTGGCTGAGCCAGGATTAGAACCTAGGTCCTTTTGACTCCCAGGCCCGTGCTGTATTCACAGGCCACACTGTTTCTCTGTTCATACAGTAGCTGAAGGGCGGCCTCAATGCCCCTCTTGGACCAGCAACTTCCCAGAGAAATTGGACGGGCGAATGAACCATTTTTAAAGCTAAACCTCCCCCTCTGCTTTGCTGGATTTTCACTGTGACTGTCCTAATTAAATGCCACCCGGTGGAAAGGCACTAGATGGTGCTACTTCTGAATGGGTTCTCTCAAAACCTGTGCCAAGGAGAAACCCACAAGTTCAGAGGAGAGAAAACACCGCATTGAAGAACAGCAGATGCGAGACTGTGAGCCCCATCTGGGCGGGGACTGGGTCCTCCCTGATTATCTTGTATCTACCCCACCACTTAGTATGGTGCTCTGCACATAGCAGGCGCTTACCAAATACCACCGTCATCATCATCCCTGCGACCTGGAATCGTCCCCTAGCTCGGATGAAGCAGCACCTCAGTCTGCTTTCTCAGAGAAGTGGGAACGGGAGAAGATCCCAGCCGAGGCCCTGGTCGTTCCGGCTCCTCGACGTGGGGTTCGGGTTGGTCTGGGAGAGGCGGGAGGGCAGGTCCCATCAGCCAGAAACAGAAGGCTCCACCCCAACCAACCTACAGCAAAAACGAACATCCGGCTTTGGATCCGACACGGAGCTAAAACCCTTGATGTGGAAAAGTCCGTTTGGGAAACCCCAACAGAAACACCACGGAACCCTTGTGACATTTTCCAAGGTGCCAGCAACCACGCATGTCCTCGGCAAGGAGGATGGACCTCTCCATGGGACCTGAGGGATTCACTGGGCCTCCTGGGGAAAGGGTCCCGCACACGGGAACTCCATAACGGGGTTTTGCGTTAGTTCCAAAGGGAATAAATATGGAGTAGGGGGTGGGTGGAAGAGATCATTTTACATTCCGCCACGCTGGGGAGTGGGATCCCAGCTTGGGCATATGGGCCTGAGGAATTTCTAACCCCAAGGAACGGCCCGAGTTAGAGCTGGGTGATGATCTGAGCGTCGCGGGCTTCTCGACCTCAGAGGGCGCTTGGTGTCTTTATCAGGATGGGGGCAGCTGTGCCTACTGGATGCCCTGTTCCGCCTTGTGAGAGAACAGAAACGCTTCTCTGGACACAAGTCTCAGCAAAGGAACGGAAGGGGGGAAAAAAAAAATCAGTGTAAAAAGTCAGCTCAAGGCCGGGACTGGAGAGCGCCAGGCTTTGATCTGTTTCAGGTGGTTGCTTCTAGGTGACGCTCGAGTTGGCGGGCGGGGGCGTCTCTCCCACCCTGTTGGATAGACTTAACCCTCCTCCAGTGCCGAGGCCAGGTGAATCCCTCCGGTGGGCGGTGGTCACCGGCAGATCTGACGGCATCTCCCGGTCCCTCTGTCCAGTATCGGGCCAAATTCCACACTCCCTCAGGGAGCCGGGCCGGACTAGAGTTGGTACGTTCACCGGACGTTCCGAGGCCCGCCCGCCTCTCAGCTCTCTCTTGGCATCAGCCCATCTGCTCTTCCATTTCTGCCCCAAAACGCTCTGGTGATTATTCGGGTAGGGCCTGAGGGAGTGTGAAGGGAAAGGCGCTTCATTCAGCGTCACACACAAAAAGGTTTTTGGCTGGTGGCTTGCCACCTTCTTCGAGAAACGAAAGGCAAGATGAAGGGCTCTTAACTTTTCCAGCAGTCCCACGAGGGTGACACCGTTGTGAAAGGTTTTCACCCGGGGGTGTGCCGGTGGATAATGGGGCACCCAGGACAGGTTTCCCTTAAAAATACATCCAGCAACCGGTCTCCAGGTCGGGGTACTAGGGAAACCGGGACCCGGAGATGCACTGTCATTTCTGCACGTGGTTAAATGAAAAATGGACCCAGGATGGGGAGGAGGCTGCCTCATTCTGAGAGCAGACGGAGGTAGCACGGACATGCCTGTGAAAGTACATGGTTCAGAATGTGCCCGGAGATAGCGTGAGTCCTGCAAAGCAGACGGGGAGGGT
The DNA here is from genome assembly GCF_004115215.2 of Ornithorhynchus anatinus. NCBI lineage: Eukaryota > Metazoa > Chordata > Mammalia > Monotremata > Ornithorhynchidae > Ornithorhynchus > Ornithorhynchus anatinus. The sequence continues at coordinate 39,829,134 of NC_041733.1, read as the reverse complement.
TGAGTGGGGGCGAGACTTTAAGACCCATTCCGTTTCTGACCTGAGTCGGGTGGGGGTCGCCGTTGGTGTGACGTGAGCGCGTCAGCGTGGGCGTGAGGGGGCCCATCCACATCCCAGATCCACGTCGCGGGGATTCCGCCCCTTATGCCCGGAGGACCAAGCACCCCGTCCTTCTGCGCCACTCTCAATGGAGAAAAAAAATTCTGCCTCAAGCTGCGCTGGCTAAATCAGCAGGAACTGCCAGGGCGCTGAACACCTTGAGGTAGGAGCGGACACGGTCTCGGTCAGCTTGGGGAAAGGGGAACCGAGGATTAAGATGCAGGTCCACAGAGTGGGAGGGGGGAAGGGAGGATGGGGGTAAAGGGAGGAGGACCCCAACCCCTGAAAAGGGGGAGACACTTCTGCCTAAATACCACTCACTCCCAATTCCATTTCAAGAGTCCACTGATTGACAAGCAGGGAGGGAAGCCTATCAGGAGATGTTCTGCGGCAGAGGGCAGGTGGTCTTCCCAGAAAAGTCCAGAGACTCTGTCGCTCTTCAGAGACACCAAGTGCCAACTGAGGAGGAGTGCTTGGAAAAACAGACTCTGGAGCGGGGCTGGGGTGAGGGACAGGGAGCAGACCAGCGCGCTTGAACACATCGTGAAATAACACCCTTATCAGATCCTGCTCCGATCCAAATTCCCCCAAGCCAATGCCAAGGTAAATAAAGCAATTTTTCACCCCGCTGAAGTGTGTTCTCCTGCTGCTTGCCAGAGGCCATGTGGTGTTTCCGATATGGCCGCCTCCCTCTGAAGCCTTGTGGATGACTCTCCCGGAGAGCAACTTGCCGCTTGCCCCTCATTTCACGATGGGCGGATGTTAAACTGATCCGCTAGACAACTGTTGCTGGAAATTCCAAGCCCATTCTTCCTCCTGCGGTTCCATGGAAAGCATTTTTGATCCACTGCCAGCTGGGCAGAGACCTGCCAAAACCTACCTGGGGCGTTTGGGGATTTTCTTTTGTTGTTTCTTTGTTGTTTCTCTAGACAATAAAGGCTTGTTGGTGGGTGGTTTTCTGAGGCGGGGAGGGAACTACTTCTCTGTGCTGTGAAGCTCGCTCCAGAGGGACCTGCCTCTGGAACGGTGGTGTTGGCTACGGCAGAAGCATTAGGGAGCTGAGGGGTGGGATAAGGTCGGAGCGATGGAGAAAGGGAGGCAAGGGAAAGAAGTTCTGTAACCACATGGAAAATGAGGTGCCGTCACTGGATGTTGGCATTCCTCGTCTTGCCCAAACCATCACTCCCAATCTCTTTCACCCCAGATAGCGGGGGGAAATGGTTTACCCCAATTTGGCCTTTGTTCTGGGGACTTCTGGGCTCTCCCCCTTTCCGTACTCTGGGAAATCTTTCCATTATTGCAGAGGATGAATCCCAGTAGCTGCCACCTTCCAGATCCTCTCACAGCCTTCTCGGAGGGAGTGTTTCCAGGAAACCTTTCTGTTATTCCGGAGGAAGGAACCCAATAACTGTCGCCTTCCAGATCCTTCCACAGCCTTTCCAGAGGGACCGTTTCTAGGAGATCTTGCCATTACCCCAGAAGATGGATCCAAAATGGTGCCACCTTCCAGATCCTTCCATAGCCTTCCCAGAGGGAGTGTTTCTAGCAAACCTTTCCGTTATCCCAGGAGATGAATCCCAATAGCTGTCGCCTTCCAGAGTCTTCCACAGCGTTCCCGGAGGGAGTGTTTCTAGGCCTGTCAAGCCTAGTGGGCTCCAGGATATCCTCAACCCCAGGAGAGTACGTGGCACTCAACAGAAAGAGGGAGGAAGCGTGGCTTGGGACCGCTTGTGCAAATGACGCTACTGATGCCTGTCTACTTGTTTGGTTGTCTGTCTCCCCATTCTAGACTGTGAGCCTGTTGTTGGGCAGGGATTGTCTCTATTGTCGAATTGTACTTTCCAAGCGCTTAGCACAGTGCTCTGCACACAGTAAGCGCTCAACAAATACAACTGAATGAATGAATGAATGAAATGGGCCAAAGACTGTCCCTTGAGGGGGTGGAGAATGATGTGTAAATTCCACAGTCAGTAGTCATTCGTCCATCATACTTCTCGCATCGAGCCATAAAAACGTTATCGTCGAGGCCACCGAGACTGTCCGTTTGTCCTGGCTCTGAAATGCACTGTCGCATCCAGCTGCCTCATTAACAGTGCCGTACTAGTGCAAAAAAACCCCCCCCAAAAAACAAAAAAAACCAACTCCACCCCAACCGTCCCCAGTGAGCCCGGACTCCCTCTCTCTCAGACTTTCGATTGCCTCTCATCGGTCCATTCCTGCTTAGTGTTCTGGAGGGCTTGGGTTTTCTGTTCGTCTACTTGGACGTAGTCCACTCTCTGCTCTTCCGAAAGAAAAGGCTTCTACAAGGGAGGAATGAACAGGTTGGCATTAGGGTGATGGAAAACTCTTTCCGGCTCCAAGTCCCTCCCCTGACCTCTTCTAACAGCCCCGCCCTGTCAAGAGTGACGGGGAAAACAGCATGGCCCAGAGGAAAGAGCATGGGCTTGGGAGTCAGAGGAACTTGGTTCTACTTCTGGCTCTGCCACTTGCTTGCTGGGTGACCTTGGAGAAGTCACTTCACTTCTTTGCACTTCAGTTCTCTTCTTCTCCCTCCAGCGAGGCTTAGTGGAAAGAGCCCAGGCTTGGTAGTCAGAGGATGTGAGTTCTAATCCTGGCTCCGTCATTTATCAACTGACTTTGGGCAAGTCACTTAACTCCTCTATGCCTCAGTTACCTCATCTGGAAAATGGGGATTAAGACTGTGAGTCCCACGTGGGACAACCTGATTACCTTGTATCTACCCCAGCACTTAGAACAGTGCTTGCCACATAGTAAGTGCTTAACAAATACCATTATTATTATTATTGCTTAGACTGTGAGCCCCATGCAGGACAGGGACTGTGTCCAACCTAATTATCTTGCATTTACCCCAGCGCTCAGAGCAGTGTTTGACACAGAGTAAGCACTTAAAGATTATTTTTTAAAAAAAACAACTTTCCCAAAAAATGTGAACATTTCCTTAGCTCCAGCGGTCTTTGTCATAAAAGGAATGCGGCACATACTGGGGAAAGATATGTGCCCCCGATGACCACCCATGTCATGACCTATCTAGACTGTGAGCACATCGTCGGCAGGGACTGACATTGTTTATCATTGTACTGTACTTTCCCAAGCGCTTAGTATAGTGCTCTGCGAACAATAAGCGCTTAATAAATACGACTGAATGACTGAACCCTACTGTAGGGTACGAGGCGGGTCCCCAGGGGGAGAGAAGCCCTGTGGTGGAGGGTGGAGAAGTGTCCCACATGAAAATATCTCCCTCGGGACCAGGATGGGAACCTCTATAGACTTTAGAGTTGTCAAGAAAACAGACAGAAGAAGAGGTGTACCTTTTGTACAGGGGACGGAGAAGCTGAATTAAAATCCAGTGCTAAGTAGTCCAAGTTGAACTTCTTCGGCCATGGGAAAGCACCGTTGCAAGGGGAAGTCGCCTGCCTGTGCTCCTGCTGGGAAACGCACAATCAGGGGGCTCAAGTTAACAATCCCCCACCCACAACAGATTTCTCAGGGCAAGGAGGAGAAACCCTCGGGGAGGACTGACTCTCAGGTGGTCCTAAACCGTAACTACAGCCGGAGAGTTCTGGGCGTCATTCCTCACGGAGGAGAGATGAAGGATGCCCAAATGATCCACGTACCGACGACTGTCCAGATCGGGCAATCCTAAAGCGTATTAATTCCCAGAGTCCTTTGGTAACTTTTATTTCTTAACTGAGAGTCTCCCAGCAGTCCTCTCCCTCCTTAGGAACCAAATCCATTTTTTTTTCTTTCTGCTCCCAGTGGAGAGGGAGAACAGCTTGCTTGATCTAACTAAGGTCTCAGCGGTAACTGGTCAAAGACCAGTCTTGGTCTTGTGCAGGTTGCTTAACTTCTCCGTGACTCAGTTACTTCATCTGTAAAATGGGGATTCGATACCTGGTTCTCCTTCCTTCTTGATGTGATTCTGTGTGGGACAGGGACTGAGTCTGACCTGATGATCTTGTCTCTTCCTCAGTGCTTAGGATATTATTAGAATAATAATAATTATTATTGTTTTTAGGATTAAACAGTAAGGAGGGCCACTAGGGTATCTGCATATACTCTGCATCTGATTTACAAACAGATGCACAAAGAATGACGGAGTCTTCTTCTGGGCATTCTCAAGATAAAAGGTTACTATTCCTCCCCATAAATTTGACCTTTTTTTAAAAAAAAAAAAAGAAAATTGATTCTGTTCATCTCTCGAGCACTCACTAATGATGACAGAATGATAGGGACACTTTGTTGGGTCACAGTTTGGCCGAGTAATTTAAGACCGAGTAAAACTCCCTTCACTGCTCAGAAACTTCCTCACAGCCACAGTCAATTGACCGTCTGGAAAAGAGGAGGCATTTCTTCGACCTAAATAACATTGGCTCCCATCTCCATTTCAAGAATCCCAATGCCGACAATGGACCACCAGGAGCGAAGCTTAACAGTGGATGTTCTGTGGGAGGAGCCAGATGGCCTTCTCAAAAGATCAATTAATCGTACTTATTGAGTGCTTACTGTGTGCAGGGCACTGTACTAAGCGCTCGGGAGAGTACATCACAACCAGATAAGACGAATTCCATGCTGGCGAGGAGTCAGGAGACTCTGTCGCTCCTTGGGAGACATGAAGTCCCAACTGAGGAGGACTGCTTGGAAACACAGGCTCTGGAGACGGTGGGGTAGGTAGAGGAAGCCGACCAGTACGCTTGAACACATCGTGAAATAACACCCTTATCAGATCCTGCTCTAATCCAAGTTCCCCCAGCCAATGCCAAGGTCAATAACCCTCCCGGATAACATGATTTTTCACCCACGCCTTGATGTATTTCCTTGAAAACCCCCTTTGCCCACGTGTTCGTCATCTCTGTGGTGCTAATGCAGGCTCTAATTCCCACATCGCCATTTCACCTGGAGCTCCTGACCAGAGCCGGAGGGGCCGGCACGTCCCATCCGCCCCCTCCCCGGCCGCTGGGGTGCAGACCAATCTCCCAGGAAAGGAAGGAACCAAGAGGGGGGAGGCGGTTTTCCCACGTGGGCTGGCTGGGCCGGGACCCCCACAGGGCTCTCTCAAACAGGGGTGGCATCTTCGATCAATGCGCTTTGTGTGTCTTTTACGGAATTACTCCCAGGACTGTTGGCATTTCACTTCCTACTAGACACTGAACAGAGGATCCTAGTGAGAAGGTGAAAAGCTTTACTGTAATTTCCTTTAACAAGTCTTCCTGTAAATGTCCGCCCAGACCCGGGTTCTCTTAGACTAGCCCAACAGCATTTGTGTATGAGCAGCTGAAGGCTACGAGGGAGTAAAATAGCTTCATTCAGTTATTTATTTATTTGGGGGGGTCAATCAGGCCTTGTGTCTTTAGCTTCGAGCCGTTTGATTCTCTCCCCCCAAAACCCTCCCCGCAAAGGGCAGAGGACGAACGCGAAGGACACGTTTCTTAGGAAACACACTTGTGAATATTCTGCCCACGTGGAAGAGCAGAATGGCGTGAATGCGGATTGTGTGAAATTCGGGATTACCATTTGAATGTAACTCTCTTCCTCTTCTCCGGAAACCGAACTGGCAAATAATCTCGCTGAATTAATACCGTCTCTCTCCGGAGAGATGAAGCTCGTTCGATTGCTGAGAAGGGAAATACAGAGGCGGTCAAGGAAGTGTTTTACAGATGCCCTGAAAACCGGCCAAAGTCTGACGGGGCACATATGGGGGTAGGGGGGTGGTGGTCTTAATCAGAGGCTCTATGGGGACCACTGATCCCGACCCACAGACTGCACCAGGACCTTGGCAAAGGAGCCAGCCACCCAACCCACACCTCAGGCTAGTTTTGTTTCTGGGGGTCCACCTCAAAGCTGGGACCGGGTTTTTTTGGCCACGACCTAAAGCCCCGAGCTGCGTCTGATGTCTCCAACGAGACGGACGTCCCGCAGCTGTTGGGATGGATGGAGCGGCGATCTGGTTTCTGAGGCTGAGGTGAAGTCGTCAGCTCCCCCCGCAGCCCTCCCAGTCCACCTTGCCCTTCCACAACCCCAGCAAACTGACCAGGCCTGGGGCTGTTCCCCTGTGGCCACAATCTCCAATCCTCAAAGACTTGAGTAGTGCTAGAGATGAGAGTATTTATTATAGTATTTGTTGTGTGCAGAGCACTGTACAAGCATTGGGAAAGAGAACACAGGAGGGAATTAAGTACAGTCCCTGTTTGAAGGGGGGTTCACAATCTAAGATTATAAGTGAGGAGAGGGGAAGTGGGGCTCAGAATAATGAAAAAAAAGAAAGAATTAGTGGCTCTCTCTTTACGGTACTTCGAATCCTCAAGCAAGCCATCCATAGGATTTAGCCTGGGAAGCAGCGTGGTTTTAGTGCATAGAAAATGGGCCTGGGAGAACACGGGCCTGGGAGTCGGAAGGTCATGGGTTCTAATCCCAACTCCACCACTTGTCTGTGTGACCTTGGGCAAGTCACTTGACTTCTCTAGGCCTCGGTGACCTCATCTGTAAAATGGGGATGGAGACTGTGAGCCCCACGTGGGACAGGGACTGTGTCCAACCCAATTTGCTTCTATCCACCCAGTACTTAATACAGTGCCTGGCACAGAGTAAGCGCTCAACAAATACCATTATTATTATTACTATTGACACCGCTCAAGTTGTTAGGCAAGTCATTCCAGGATTCAGAAGGCAGGTTCTCAGGAAGAGGATTTCAACAGGATTCTTCCACTGCTTTCTTCTCACTGCCGCTATTGCTATTTTTCGCCTCCCCTCGTCCCCCCTCCCCGCCATAGCTTTGGCCTTGGGAGTCTGCAGCCTGGAAGCCCTGTCCATCCATGACTCGATCAATCCATCCATCCCACAGGGGGCCCTGCACGAGATGCACTACCAGAAGGGTCCCACGTTCAGGTCAGGGGTCGTAGGTGTTCACCTTTCCCCACCTGTGGCTTCCTTGGGAGCCAGGTGAGGTTGCGGGTGACCATCTGAAGTTGACATCCCGGCCATACTATCTCTGAGACAAGAGGAGAGACTCGGATTCTCAGCTGGAGAGAGTGGTGGAGAAGGGATTAACGGTGATTCGGTTGGGAACGAGAGTGGAGGGAGCAGGCAGCCATTGCCTCCGCCCGTCCGTTACCATCTGGGTCTCAGTGAAGGTTGTAGGGTAAAGGAGGGGTTCCTGACAACCCTGGACCAACAGTCCCCTGGAAGATCTGCCCTCTATCCTCAAGTCTGCCTTGAGCCACAGCCCTTTGGCAAACACCGCCCAGAGCAGTCAGGGCTTGGCTTTCATCCCCTCCGCTGGCTTCGGCCCAACCCGAACCCCAAGCGCCTGTGTCCCTCGACTGAGGAAGAACTCCACGAGCCGGCTCTCTTGTCTTTCTGGGGTCACACCCTGTCCTTGGAAGAGCAGGCCCTGAGCTGAGAGAGCTGACCGCGTGAAAAAGTCGATCTTTAGAAGGGAGTCTCTGTGAGCGAGTGCGTGTACATGTAAATTGGTGCGTGCGCACGGAGTGGCAGAAAAGGGTGGTGACCCCTGAAAGAAATCCCATGGAATCTGAGTGGCACTTTCGCCTTGGGAATCTACCAACAGAATGTCGCTTGCCGAAGTGGAGACGCTATTCCTGTCAGCCTCCCTGGCGCAGTTGTTGAAAGACATCAGTGTCTATCAGTGACTTACTAAGGCACGGTCCAGGTCCTGGTCAAGGCGGCGTGTTCCCGGATGGTGGACAGGTTCCTCAGGTCCAGCGGGGGTGGGCGTGCTAGGAGGAGATGGTGGAAACTGAAATGGGCCGCTCTTGGGGTGGTGGGCCCCTGGTAGCCACAAATAACGCAAAAAACTTCATCTCAGTTTCCACCTCACAAAATCTAGAACTGGGACGGCGAGTAAAGAGGTGAACTTCATAATTCTTCTCCTCTCCCGGTGACACCAGTGGCCAATGACCTGGGCCGAAGAGGAGGAGAATCGGGTGGAGGCCCTGGGTAACCACCTTCTTGGAAAAATCGGGATTTGTCGGATGGCTCCAAGGAGTTGGAGAAAACAAAGTGGGGAGGCTGGAGCTTTACTGGAGATCCCCTCTCTTAATCGATGATATTTATTGAATGCTTATTGGGTGCAGAGTGCTATACTAAGCGCTTGGGAGAGTACAATATAACAGAGATGGTAGCCATGTTCCCTGCCCACAACAAACTTCCAGTCAAAGGCATTCATTCAGGGCCCAAATCTACCTCGCCTCACTCATCTCCTACCACAGCCCAGCCCGGATGCTCGCAGGCAAAGTTGCCCCGACATGGGCCTTTAAGCTACAGCAACTCCCGGGCTCCCCGTCCCAGCCTGCCCGTATGGAAATGCCATCTGGGCACTGCCCTCTCTCCCGAGCTTACACTTCCGGCGAGGCTTGAGGTCTCGGTTGACCGGTGGGGGCTCCATGTCCTTGGGGAGGCTGGGCAGGGGGCTGGAGAGCTTCTCGACGCTGACCACGGGGAAGGTGAACACGGTGGACCCGGGGCTCATGGGGATGTAGCCGTCAGGGTTGCAGTCCAGGCCCGGCACAGGGGACGAGGCGCTGGGGTGCATGGGGACGTAACTGTCTTCTGAGCTGTCCGACGTAGAGGAGTACAGAGGGGTGAACCTGCATGGCTGTGAGGGGAACAGGGAAGGCACTTGGAAGACCCGCTCGTGGTGGCGGGAGAAAAGGAGTTCGTAGTTAGGAGACAAAACTGGATACGGGATGCCTGTCTGCACACATGCTTTGCCCGAAAAGAGCAACTGAGTTCAATAGTGATGAAGCGCTAGAGCACCACATGGGGCCAAGAGGTTAACTAATAATTACGGTATTTCGTTAAGCGCTTACTACGTGCCATGCACCTTTCTAAGCCCTCGCCACAGAACACACTGGAACTGGCTGGAGAAAACAGGGGACGAGGAGAGCGTCCGCAAACCCGATTGGCACTGGCAGCCCAATGGCCAGTTTGACGTGACCGGCCAGTGTGGCCCCATCACAGGGCCGAGGTTGGTGTCTTTCCCCAACCGTGGCAGGGTCGGGGACAGGGGGCTGGGATCGGGCAGCCGAGGGTAAGGAGCGCCCCCGGGCTGGGAGTCGGGAACCCAGGCGTGACCTTGGGGCAGATTACAAACGCCGGAGGCAGCCTGATGGTTGGTGGGTCAGGGGCTCCTCACCGCAGCTGGGGGTGTTCCCACGCCCGTGGTCACGGCGAGTGGGTTTGGTCGTGCCACCGTCTGCCTCTCCCCCGGCCACCGGGAGCACGTCGACAGCGAGGACAACTCACTGCAGGGGGGATGACTGAGAGGCGGCTTGCGTGGGCATTTGGGAGCCAAGAGGGAGGGTCTTTGAGCCTTAACAAGGGTGGCAACCCGGACTGGGGCTCAAGCTCTGGTGCTGCCGAGGATGGGGAGATCTCCCCGAGGAGCCCTTGGGGATTTCGTGCCATTTCTGCACCCGTGGTGCCCTGAAGACTGGCTTCCCAACCTGCTCAGCGGGGGGGAACCTCACGCTGCCCTGCTGGGCCACAGCCTGGCAGTGTTGGAGGGAGGAGGTGCTATTGCAAATGATGCCTGGGCCCCGTCCTCTCCCCCTTCCCCAAAGAGGCTGTTGTTGCCCAGACTGGAGGCCGAGAGTGGAGGGGGGTGGGGGTGTGTGTGTGTGTGTGTGTGTGTGTGTGTGTGTGTGTGGTGCGGGGTGGGAGCTGTGTACCAGCCAAGGGTGCCCACCTGCCCGCTCCTGCCCCCCACTGCACACCTGTTCCTTCTAAAGGGAAAAGGAAGCATCTAGATATCTCCTGCAATGGAGACAAAGGTGCCCTCTCGCCCGCCTCCTCCCAACTACTTGCCATATTGTAGTTGTGCTCTGCAAGAGGAGAGAGGAGCAGTGACAGGGCCCAGGCTGAGGGAGAGCCCGGCCCCATGTGGAGGAGGGAGAGCCCGGTCCCAATCTGAGGTAGAACCAGAGCCCAGGCTGAGGGAGAGTATGGCCCCAGGAGGTGGAGAGAGAACCCGGCCCATATGGCAGAGGGAGGGAGGGACGGCCGAGGGAAGGGGATGGGGTGGGAAGCCCCCGACAGTCCTCACAAGGATGCCCTGGCGAAGACGAGGAACTCATCTGGAGAGCCACTTGGACTTATCTGGATTCTATGGTTTGAGAAATCCACTTACCAAGTTTAAACTTAGCCTCTTGTCTCGGCTTCTTAGGCAACTGCCTTCCAGATCAGCTGTAATAGAAGCAGTACCGGTTAGGGGATGTCAAACGGGCCTCTATAAACCTCTTTCAATTACCAGATACAAGTCAGTGTCTTAGTGTGAGCCAGAAATGACCCTGATGCTGAGTTCAAGTCACCGGAATGTGGGGGAACAACCCTGTCTCTGAGTTCAAAGCATAGGGGTGGGTGGGTTTATTATTATTATTATTATTATTATTATTATTATTACTACTACTACTACTAGAGAAGCAGCATGGCTCAGTGGAAAGAGCACGGGCTTGGGAGTCAGAGGTCATGGGTTCCAATCCCGGCTCCACCGCTAGTCAGCTGTGTGACCTTGGGCAAGTCACTTAACTTCTCTGTGCCTCAGTTACCTCATCTGTCAAATGGGGATTAAAACTGTGAGCCCCACGTGGGACAACCTGATCACCTTGTATCCCCCACTGCTTAGTACAGTGCTTTGCACATAGTAAGCGCTTAACAAATACCACAATTTATGACTACTACTAATAATAATGGAATTTGTTAAGCACTTACTGTGTGTCAAACACTGTTCTAAGCACTGGGGTACATACAAGCTAATCAGGTTGGACACAGACCCCACTCCACATGGGGCTTACAGTCTTAATCCCCATTTCACAGATGAGGGAAATGAAGCACAGAGAAGTTAAGTGACTTGCCTAAGGTCATACAGCAGACCAGTGGCAGAGCCGGAATTAGAACCCAGGTCCTTCTGACCACAGAGCAGCAGGAGATGCCTAGAGATGACAGACACAGGAGGGCTTGACTTGATGGAAGCTCCCACCCTCCAATATTCTAATAAATATAATGTATGTAATATATAAAACCTTCTCTCTCGTATACTTCCGTTCCTCCCTCATCATGCTCTCTCTCTCTCTTTCTCTCTCTCTCTCCCCCTCTCTCTATCACCACCACCACCAGGAAAGCTCACTGCGTTCCTATGGCAAACTCTCCACTTGAACCTTTTTCAAAAGGCAGCAGAGGCAGAACCAATCCCAGAGTGAAGCTTGATGGAGGACGGGGGAGTGAAAAAGGCCAGAAGGCCCCACTTGGAGGCGGGTGGGATCCTAGTTGGCTGAAATGTCAAGCACGGAAACGAGTGATTTCCCCACGAGCCCGCTTAGGAAGCAAAAGAGCAGCAGTGGACCGAGGCGTCAATTACCTTACGTCAGGACAGCTTTCCAAAATGTGCACATCGCACCTGCTGCTTAAAAGTTGGCCTGAAATCTGGAAACCCGACGAACCGAACTAAAAGAGCTACCTGATCTGCTGAATTAATCACAGGCAAAAATGGGCGGTGGGGGACCTTGGGCGCCTGTATGCTGTCTTGGGGCCAAATCGCTTCCTGAAACCGGGAGGTTATTTCTCACCCGAGGCGGTGCTGGGGAAACGGGGGTTAAGCTGACGGTTTCTTGAGGCTGTGAGGTATTTCTCACCCTAGGCGGTCCATGGGAAATGGGCAGCGGAGGGTGGGTGGGTTGAGACTTTAAAATAATTCGAGGAAGGGAGGAACAGCATGTCGGCCAAGCTGAGAGATGGAGCGGTTGCAGATGACCGAGGGTGTGGCCGCTGCTGGGGGTGGGGGACCAGTTTGTTAGTTCTGGTGGAGAGAGCAGCCTTCCTTCTGTTTCAAGACACACCAGATGGCTCTCCAGTTGGGTCCCACTTGGGGGCTTCTCCAAACCGCATGTTCATTCATTCATTCAATCGTATTTATTGAGCGCTTACTGTGTGCAGAGCACTGTACTATGCGCTTGGAAAGTACAATTCAGCAATAAAGAGAGACAATCCCTGTCCACACCGGGCTTACAATGCTCCGACTGGGATTGTCCACGCAGTTCCTATGAACGAACCCAGACTTGGCCGTGGCAGGCTCTCAGTTTTGAGAGTTGAGGAGGCCATTGTCCATCTGGGGTATGATCCTAAATGTAGCCGTGCCCTTTGCCCGTATCTACCCCAGTGCTTAGTAGAATGCCTGGTACAGTGTAAACACATAAATACCGTGGAAAAAAAAGTCACAGAGGGATGGGTCAATGAGTGCGATTCCTTAGCTTGCTTTCCACCGTGCCTCTTTCCCTCCCTCTTTCCCCCTTTTTCCCTTGCCTTCCCTGATTTCTTCCCGAGATGCTGGCAGAGCCAGAATTAGAACCCAGATCCTTCTGAACACAGAGCTTCAGGAGACTGCCTAGCGATGCCAGATGTCAAGGAAGGCTTGACTTGACTGAAACTCCCACCTGCCAATATCTTTTAATATGTATAATATATCTAATATATAAAAACTCCTATGTCGTATACTTTCCTTCCTCCCCCATCATGCTCTATCTCTCTCTTTCCCTCTCTCTCTCCCTAATCTCAAACCTGGACCAACAAACCTGGGGAGGACAATCATTCCCTATCACTGGAATCAGGACTTGGGCCGTCATACGGGTTTCCACAGAAATGGCCAACCCAGCTGAGACCAGTCTCCTCAGGCCCCCTGTCTACCATGTGGTAACTTTCAAGGGGGTGGGGAGGGATGTCTCAGTTCTGGTTATGGGGTTAGAGGACGCCCCCAAACCAAGGGCCGGAGTGGTCAGTCCCCTCCTTTCCACACCCTAGGGCTATCAAGCCCCCCGGAGCGAGGTGTGGTGACCCCAAGGGACAACGTGGAGCCCAGTGTCTGCTACGGCCGGGGGGTTAGTAACTTGTTGCTGCCCAGGCGGAGCCAGAAGTGCAACCCATCCATCGCCCTACACGGTCACTCCTCTACTCTAACACTTCCACTCCCACTGGGGTGGGGAAGACATTAATGCTCCTAAAATGCCATGAGGCCCATGCGCGGTTTGAGGTAGAAGAGGTCTCTATTCTCCCCCAACCTTCCCTGTCCTCCCGCTAGGGGCCACAAGCAGCTGCAACTGACGATGATGAATTTGGAAGCAGCGTGGCCTATCGGAAGGCGCCGGGCCTGGCAGTCAGAAGGACCTGGGTTCTAATGCTGGCTCCCCGGCTTGTGTGCCGGGTGACCTTGGGCAATTCACGTCACTTCTCTGGACCTCAGATCCCGCATCTGTAAAATGGGGATAAAGACTGTGAGCCCCATGTGGAACAGGGACTGCGTCCTACCGGGGTTAGCTTGTATCTACCCCAGTGCTTAGTACAGTGCCTGGCACAGAGTAAGTGCTTACCAAACACCATTTAAAAAAACAACAACAAAAGAACCAAAAACAACCACTAAGGAGTAACGTCTGCAGCTGTGGCCGGGTTGTGCCAAGAACCCTTGGCCTTGCAGCGAACAAGCTGGTGGCAGCTGCAGCCTCTGACTCTGAATTGTCAGTAGACGGGGAGCCTTCCAACCTCGCCGACCCTCCTCCCGGCAGTGCAGGGTGGCCTCGGTACACCGCTCTGCACGCAGTAAATAAGTACCACTGACTGACTGACCGCCCTAACACCACACCCATCTGAGGGCATCTGAAAGACCCAGAACTGTAGGCTTCCTTGTTTTCATTCATTCATTCAACTGTACTTGAGCACTTATTGTGTGCAGGGCACTGTGCTATTTCCCTGAGCCCCTTTCTGTGGATGGCTCCACATGTCTTCTACTGATTCTGTATCTTTCCCTTCTTCCTTGAAGACGCTCATTTCCTCTTTCTCCACTCCCTTCTGCTTCTCCCTTGAACTGGGATTTGCCCCCTTTATTCACCTCTCCCTCAGCCCCACAGTGCTTATGTGCACGGCCGTGATGTATTTACATTAATGTCTTTCTTCCTCTCTAGACTGTAAACTCACTTTGGGCAGGGAATATATCTACCAACTCAGTTATACTGTACTCTTCGAATCGGGTTGGACACAGTCCCCTTACCATATGGGGCTCTCCGTCTCAATCCCCATTTTACAGATGAGGTAACAGAGGCCCAGAAAAGTGAAGTGACTTGCCCAAAGCCACATGGCAGACAAGTGGGGAGACAGGATTAGAAACCATAGCCTTCTGACTCTCAGGCCCGTGCTCTATCCACTAGTAATGACTACTAATTACGTATTTTTTCAACGCTTACTACATGCCGGGCACTGTACTAAGCACTAAACCACGCTGCTTCTCTGTTAACTCGCAAGCGCTCAATACAGTGCTCTGCACACAGTAAGTGCTCAATAAACACATCTGATCTATTGACTGAGTGATATAAGAAGCACCCTAAAGGTCAGAGGTGGTCATGAGGCCCCCAGCCTGTAGAGGGTGGGGTGAGTCGGAGGGAGGAAGGGGACTTACCTCTCCAGTGCTTCATGGCATCTAAACTGGACAGGGAGATTCTTCTGGGTACCACGATGCCCTTGAGACCCCGGCTGCCTGCCCCGTGCCCATTCTGCAGGAGCTGCTCTTCCTGGCGCCGTTCGGAGAAGTGGCTGGGCTTGGGGGGCCGTGGTGGCGGGGTGTTGGACATGACGTCCAGCTCCGTCACTCCGTAGGGCAACTTGGCCTGGCTCTTCTCCACCTGAAAGGTGGGGGTCAGAGGCGGGACCAGCGACGGGGAGGAGGGCGGGAAGTCGCCGGAAGGTCCGCTGGCGTCTAGAGTCCGGGCCGGGTGAGCCCCGGGGTGGCCCGTGTCCGGGAGGCCGTTGCCGCTGCCCGGGGGTGGCAGGGTTAGGGCCGGTTGGCATGGCAGGGGGTCGACGAAAACGTCGTCCGAGGAAGTCTGCTCCAGGGATCGGTCGGAGTTGGACCAGCTGTCGCACCGGATGGGGGCCCCAAGGGAAGGGAATTCCACTCTAGAATGACAAGAGACACACCCGTATGGGTGACTTGCGGGAGTCGGAAGGATTTGGGTTCTGATGCCAACTCCGCCACTCGTCTGCTGAGGGACCTTGGGGGAGTCACTTCACTTCTCAGGGTCTCGGTGATCTCATCTGTAAAGCGGGGTTTAAGACTAAGAGCTCCATGTGGGGCAGGGAGTGTGTCCAACCTGATCAGCTTCTATCTACTCCAGTGCTTACTACAGTGCCTGGCATGTAATAAGTACTTAACAAATGCAATAATGATAATAAAACAAGTCTGTTGACTACCAACTTTCTAGAACCCAGGGTTACAACCCAGGTCTCTTGAGTCCCAGACTGGTGCTCTTTCCACGTAGGCAATGCTGCTTCAACACGATCTGTTCAGCGGACAGATGTACTCTGCCTCTGCTTATCCATTTGTCGTTGTTTTTTAGCTGGTTGTCCTCTCTTGATTCCCCTCTGCTTCCTGCTAATTACACGGAGGATGAAGTGTGAAGCCCCGCCCTCACTATTATTACTATCATCATTATTATTATTATTATTATTATTATTATTATTATTATTCCAGCGTGGTGTCTTTAGCACCACCTAGCCAGTGGGCCCACTTCCATCTCCAGAACCGGAGACAAGAGGTCGCAGTCGCCCACAAGGAATGTCAGATTCCGACTGAGCTCGAGGGCAGAGGTCCAGAGCGATGAGGTCACTGCGACTGCTTGGGAAGCAGCACAGCCTAGTGGATATAGCCCGGGCCTGGGAGTCAGAAAGACCTGGGTTCCAATTCCGACTCTGCCACTTGTCTTCTGGGTGACCTTGGAAAATCACTTCCCTTCTCCTGGTCTCAGTCACCTCACCTGTAAATTGGGGGTTAAGACTGGGAGCCCCATGGGGGGACAGGGACTGTATCCAGGATGATTACCTGGTATCTCTCCCAGCGCTTAGTACAGTGTATGACACGCTTAACAGATACCATTAAAAAATACCCAAAACTGTCCCCCACCACAGCCAAGATGGTCCCAGGGTGATCCAAGCAAGCCAGAGGAGAACGAGCCTAGAAGCCAACACCCAAGGTGAAGCGGGAAGCAGCGGTGACACTCTTACCTGTTGGGGTTCAGTTTCCCCGTCTCGCAGTTGGACAAGAAGAGATAATCGGGCAGAAGCAGGGACTCGGACTCACTCGTGGTTTCCTCGGCGGCTAAGGCTTCCGCCGCGGAATTGTCTCCTGAGAAGGAGGGGTCGGTATCCCGGGAAGCATGCAGGGAGGTGGCAGGAGATGGCTGAAGAGAAGAGTTGGTGTGTGAGAGGCTCTCCACAGAATCTGTTGTGGGGGGACAAAACGGCCTGCTGTAAGATCTTTAGAAAAGTGTCCGGGATCACCCCCAGCCCCGTCACCCACTCTCAAAATCTCAAACGGGGTCCAGGAAGTCAGAATTCAAGTTGCCAATCGCACCAGGTGTTTATGCTGACAGAAATGACTGTTTCCACCACCGATAAACAGTGTCTGGGGAAGAGAGCCAAGAAAGTAACGAAAGCAACGTTCCGCGTCCTGAAGTGTTTACTTAATGAAAGACTTTACGGCCTGAAATTCTGCGGCCAAACAATCTTCACACAAACACTCTCCGAGGACATCGCCACCACTCCGTATGACATTCGACTGAACCGGTTTCACAAACATGAGATTCCTGTGAGGGAAGATGCTACGATTTATAAAAGACGATCAAAACATCTCCCCATTCTGCTTGGCCAGGAAACCCCGAATGCACACAAATTTGGTTCCCTAACCTCCTGGAAATTCAGGGCTGTTCCTCTCGCTGTGGAAATCCCCAGTGAAAAGTCCATTTTTCCCTTCCTCTTTTGGGGCTGGGGTGGAGGGGAGCTGTTGGTTCCAAGTCTGATGGAAAGGTACCTCAGGCCAGAGCCCAGGTCTCAGGGAGAACTAACAAAGCAAAACCTAACTCCCGGTTCCCTATGTCCAGAGAATCACTCCCTAGCTATCCTCGCCCGATTCCTTCCACTAACTAGGACTCGCCTCTTCTTGTTTATTGCATTCGGTGAGCACCTACATTACGCAAACCCTCAGCTAAACGCTGCAGAAAGGAACTGATTCAAACCCATTCCTGGACCTACACACATTGGGCTAGGAGAATGAAGGGATGTGGTCTAGTGGATAGAGCCTGAGCCCGGGAGTCAGAAGGACCTGGGTTCTAATTAGGGCTCCATGATTCAGTAGAAAGAGCATGGGCTTGGGAGTCAGAGGTAATGGGTACTAATCCCAGCTCTGCCACTTGTCAGCTGTGTGACTTTGGGCAAGTCACTTCTCTGTGCCTGAGTTACCTTATCTGTAAAATGGGAATTAAGACTGTGAGCCCCCCATGGGACAACCTGATTACCTTGTATCCCCCCCACCCCAACAGTGCTTAGAACAGTGCTTGGCACATAGTAAATGCTTAACAAATACCATGATTATTATTATTAGTGTCTGCTATGTGGTCTTGAGCAAGTCACTTCACACCTCTCCACGACCTCATCTGTAAAATGGGGATTAAGACCTTGAGCACCAGGTGGGACATAGTAATAATAATAATGTTGGTATTTGTTAGAGAAGCAACGTGGCTTAGTGGCAAGAGCCTGGGCTTGGTTGTCAGAGGTTGTGGGTTCTAATCCCAGTCTGCCACTTGTCTGCTTTGTGACCTTGGGCAAATCACTTAACTTCTCTGGGATGATTACATTTGATTACCTCATCTGTAAAAATGGAGATTAAAAAATGTGAGCCCCACGTGGGACAATCTGATTACCCTGTATCTACCCCAGCGCTTAGAACAGTGCTCTGCACATAGTAAGTGCTTAACAAATACCAACATTATTATTATTAAGTGCTTACTATGTGCAGAGCACTGTTCTAAGCGCTGGGGTAATAATAATCTTTTATTTAAAAAACCACAGTTCCAAATCAGGTTGTCCCACGTGAGGCTAACAGTCTCAATCCCCATTTTACAGATGAGGTAACTGAGGCACAGAGGAGTTAAGTGACTTGCCCACAGTCACACAGCTGACAAGTGGCAGAGCCAGAATTCGAACCCATGACCTCTGACTCCCAAGTCCGTGGTCTTTCCACTGAGCCACGCTGCTTCCATGGACTGTGTCCAACGTGAATAGCTCGATTCTACCCAGCACCTAGTACGGGGGCTAGCACATAGTAGGTGGTTAAGAAGTACCATTAAAAATTAAATAAAATATAATGAATAAAAGAATAACTCACCTCATTTCCCACCTGCAGGGGGCACTGCAGTTATCAATCAGTCACTCACTCAATGGCATTTGTTGAGCACTTATTGTGTGCTGAGTTCCTAAGGTGAAGTGACTTGCCCGAGGTCACAAAGCAGACACGTGGTGAGACCGGGATTAGAACCCATGACCTTATGACTCCCAGGCCCGTGCTCTATCCACTAAGCCACGCTGCTTCTCCGGTTTGGGAGGGGTGTCCAGAAAGCAATACTTTTTATTCGGCTTTCATTCAGGGTTCCCCCTGATCTAAGATATGGACCTGTGGTGTGTGTGGGGGTGGTCCACCCAGGGAACTGAGCGGAGCATTCCCGAGAACTGGGCTGGCAGAGGGAGGAGGTGACCTCAAGACCCAAGCTAATCCACAAGCTCCCATCATCACCGAAGGTTTAGGAACCTGAGATCTCCCACCTGCCTTTCTGTCACCCATCGGGGGTCAGTGAAAAGATGGGCATGGAGTTTAATGTTATAGTAAAAGCAAATGACGAACTGGAGGCAAGCTGCAGGTGACAAATGTTATCTTTTAGAATACGTCCACAATCTTTCTGGTGTTTAGAGAAGCATCCCACATCAGAGAATGAGATATAGAAAGAAACCGGGAGCTAGAAGGACAGGGCGACAGATCTAGAGCCAGCTCCAGGAGAGAGAATCCTGTCTCAAACAGAGATGTGAAACCTGGCCAGATTTCCAGCCTGCGCCTTCTGTGGTTAGATTTGAGCTGCAGAATTTGTGTGATTTATTGCTTTCCTGTAGGGTATATCTGCCATCTTTGGGCCCCCAAATCTGTACTGCATATCTGTCGTAGATGATGGGTTTGTACCCCTCACGACACCTGTAAAAATGCCCTTAGTACTTCACTCTGCACACAGTGAATGCTCAATAAATATCATCGATTGACTGATTTCTCGTTATCTTCTTGCCTGTGCAATTATCCCAAAGTCCTTTTAGAGATTAATTGTTCCCTAAAGTGATCACTGTACATGCAATCGCCAGGAATATTTTGGAATATCTTCCCAGGACAAGTGAAGGTGCCGCAAAGTGGTAGTCTGGAAGAATACGGTCTGGCCTGAGAGGTTAAATGGTAAATCAGAAACGGGGAAAGCTGATTGTCGTTTGAGCTTTGCTTTTGACCTATGTGACCACAGACAAATCACTTAAATAAACCATGGTCAATCTGGCAATGTGTGGCCACAGGATTCCTTCAGTGGACTGCACATCCCTCGGGGGCCAAACCAGTACCCGCCCGCTCCCCACGCCGCCGCATTTTGTTTAGCTCCCCACGCCGCCGCATTTTGTTTAGCGGTATTTGTTAAGCACCGACTTTGCGTCAGGCACTGTTTTAAGCGTGGGGGTAGATACTAACTAGTCAGGTTAGACGCGGTCCGCGTCCCACGTGGGGCTCAGAGTCGTGGTCTCCCTTTTACAGGTGAGGTCACCGAGGAACAGAGAAGTGACGTGCCTTGCCCGAGGTCACACAGCAGACAAGTGGAGGAGCCCGGATTAGAACCGCTCTGCACATAGTAAGCGTTCAATAAATACTATTGAATGAATGAATGAACGCAGGTTTGGGCCCGGGCTCTTCCTGCTAGGCCAGGCTGCTCCTACCCGGATCCTCCCGGGGCTTCCACCAAACAATAGCGGGTTGTAAAAACAGAAATTCTTGGGGGTGGGAATGAAGACGTCGGGAGTGTGTTTTTGAGAAAATAAAACAAATCTCACTTTCAATATGGCCTTGAATCTTTAGCGTGAAAAGAGTGCGGCCTGGCCCCGAAATACAATGAAATAGGATTTCTTTTATCCGTCTCATCAGAACTGTTTGGGAGAGAGCCACTAGATGGCACCAGCCTCGGGAGCGTCCAGTCAAGCATCGGGGAGGGAGGGACGTGCGCGACTCCTTCCCAGGACACTTGAGAGAGTCACCCTCCAGCCACGATCAAAAATAAAATAAAAATCACGTCCATTAAATGATTAGAGTTGAAAAAAATAATCCCGTAAAACTCGTCGCTAAATTCAACCACCCCCAGGATGCATTTATAGATTTAAGGGCTGAATCCCTCCAAAGGCAGTGTTTGGGAGAGTGTCCCATTAGGTTGGAATTCAGTGACTAATACCTCCGTGCCCTTGATAAGAGATGGCAGCAGAGGCGGAGGCGTCGGGTGTTCTTCTGCAAGCGCGGCCCGGTTCTCTGGCAGTCTCTCCCAGGCCCCTCATTTGCGGAACGTGGTCCGGAACGTGGAGGTCTGGGGAGTCCAGGGCCTCAAAAGACCTCAGAGTCCGGTCGGGGGTCTAGGGTGACCTGGGGTCCCTGGGGGCATCGACACCGTAGTCCTAAGGAGATGGGGCACCCTCTCCGACCCTCCTTGGGAAGCCCCTGGGCCTCGCAGGCCTGCGAGGCCGGACGTGAGCCAGAGAAGGACGGCCTGGGGACAGGCGGCTGTCTGTGGTGTGACCTAGGGCAAGTCACTTCTCTTCTCTGGACCTCAGTTCCCTCATCTGTAAAATGGGGAATACGACTGCGAGCCCCGCGGGGGACAGGGATGGGGTCCAACCTGACTCACTTGTATCTACTCCAGTGCTCGGTACATAATAAGTGCTTAACCAGTACCATAATTACGATTACTATTGTTCTTGGGTCGGAGCTATATCGGGGGATGTGGATGGGGATGTATTTTAGGCATCTGTTTTGCTCCTTGCCACAGAGCGGTGTATGTACACAGAAACACACACACAAACACACTCACACTCTGGCCACCGCCTCTGGCAGGAAACGTGTAACGTCGGCAGGGCCCGGTGCCTGCCACATCACGTGCCATCCCCATGGCCGCGGTCACAGGCCGGGAGGAGCGGAAGCAGTTCTGCCTCTCCTACTGGGCCTACTGGGTATATAAGTGCCTTGGAAGATTGGGAGGGAGGACTTAATTGCTCAGTGGCATGAAGATGCTGAAATACCAGCTGGAAGGATATGAAGCAGCATGGCCTAGTGGATGGAGCCCGGGCCTGGGAGTCAGAAGGACCTGGGTTCTAATCCAGGCTCCTCCCCTTATCTGCTGTGTGACCTTGGGCCAGTCACTTCCCTCCCTCTATGCTTCAGTTACCTCATCGGCAAAATGGGGAATAAGACCGTTAGCCCCACGTGGGTCATGGACTGTATCCAACCTAATTAGGTTGTATCTACCCCGATACTTGGTACAGTGCTTAGCACATAATAAAGACTTAACAAATACCATAAAAAAAAAAAACCTGGGGAGATTCCAGATGAACTGGGGAAGGTCTCCTGGAGAAGAGGTGACTTCAGGAGGGTTTGGAACTGTTTTTTTTTTTGGATATGAAGTGTGAGATTCTGGCAGGGTGATGACGTGAGGGATAGGGTGGAAGGAGAGGCAAGGATGGGGCCAAGTAGGTAAGACCTTTTTTTAAAATAAACGAAAAATGGTAGGCCACATGGCTTCTCCAAGACCTGACTTGGTTTCACAGGGTGAGTGCTAGATTCAAAAGGGCTTAGTACAGTTCCCTGCACACAGTAAGCGCTTAATAAATATGACTGAATGAATGAATCTGTTGGCACAAAGCTACCTGCCTTGCATCGTGTCTAGAAAGGGCCATGGGTCTCTGGGCAGAAAGGAGCCTTCTCTATAATTCATTCATCAGCAGAGTGTGAACCAAATGTGGGACAGGGTCCAATCTGACTACCTTGTACTACCCCAGCGCTCAGAACACTGCTTGGCACATAGTAAGCACTTAACAAGTACCATAATTATTATTATTTTTTAAGTGGCAAAACTAGGATTAGAACACAGGTCCCTTTGACTCCCAGGCCCAGGCTTTAGCTACGAGGCCGTGCTGCAAACCCAGGCAGATTTGGCTCTGGGTACCAGCACCTTAGATCCACCTGCCATGGAGCCGTGGAGCAGGAGAGGTGGAGGGCTGACTCGATGAGAGGCCCTGTTCTTTGAGATTCCGCTCTCCTTCCCCCGAGCCCGGCACTACCAGTCTGACAGCGAGCAGGCCTTCTGGCCCCGGGTCAGATCTCCTTCCCAAGCCTGCAGTCCGCTGCCCACTGCCTACACAAGGGAACTCTGATCCCCATCCTACATTATTCATCGTGCTTCGGCCGATTCTACAATACCACTGCCTTCCCCTCGGAGCTCGGAGTGTTCATGGGCGGCTCCGATCGATCCCCCCCGGGAATACTCTCCCCATTGGAGAGATGGGAAGGCAGCGGAACGAACTGCCCCGGTCCAAAGTACGAGCCCTTCCTGGATGCTCCGGGCAAGGGGCTCACGGGACGGACCAGGGCCCGGCTCTCTCCACCACGGGCCGAGGAGTCGACCAGATGACGGAGTGAGTTCGCGGCTGTAGCTGCCCCCGGCCCGCGATGCCTCTGGGCTGGGTTGACATCTGGAGCTCCCTCTCTGGGGTCAAGGGTTACCTGTCTGGGGACTCTGCTCGGGGGCTGGTAATAGAATCGGGGAGCATTAGAGTTAGGTGGCAGCATCTGGGAAGAATCAATAATGCATGACTGGTTTCTAAAGTGAGACTCGGCTCTTCTCGCCGCCCTCTCCCAACTGTCTTCCCCTGGCCCCGGTACCTCCCTGCCTCACAGTACCAAGCCAGTCGACTTGTTTTGTTTTCGTTGTCTGTCTCCTCCTTCTAGACTCTCAGCCCGTTGTTGGGTAGGGATTGTCTCCATCGGTTGCCGAACTGTACTTTCCAAACGCTTAGTACAGTGTTCTGCACACAGTAAATGCTCAATAAATACGATTGAATGAATGAATGAATGAAAGACGGCAGTGGGCACAAGCACTATTACTATTGATAATAATGACAGGATCTGTTGAGCCCTTACTAGGTGACAAGCATTGTTTTAAGCGCTGAGGTACACACAAGTGAATCAGGTTGGACCCAATCCCTGTCCCACATAGGGCTCAAAGTCCTAATCCCCATTTTACAGATGAGGTAACTGAGGCACAGAGAAGGTCACAGAGCAGACAAGTGTTGGAACTGGCATTAGATCCCAGATCCTTCTGATTCCCTGGTCTAGGCTCTACCCACTAGGCCACGCTGCTGTTCTACTAGCCTGGACTCAGCCCCAATTCCTCTTAGTCTGGGGCTACCCAGAGAACTGCCAGCATTTAGAACAGTGCTTGGCACATAGTAAGCGCTTAAGAAACATCATCATTATTATTATTATTCCATACGCCGGCTTGGTTCCAACTGGATTCAGCGAAACCAGGCCATGCCATTCTCTAGCCCAAAAGGGAAATTCCTGATGAAATGGGATTGGAACAGCCCTGGGCCACTAATGAACACTCTCCGCTTCAGTGAATAATAATGGGAATTAAATACCTGTTTTCCCTCCCACCTAGACTATGAGCCCCATGGAGGGAAGGGACTGTGCCCAATCTGATTATTATTATTAACAATAATAATAAAAAATATTTGTTAAGTGCTTACAGTGTGCCAGGCACGGTAGTAAGCATTGGAGTGGATACAAGCAAATTGGATGGGACACAGTCCCTGTCCCATGTGGGGCTCACAATCTCAATCCCCTTTTTACAGATGAGGTCACTGAGGCCCAGAGAAGTGAAGTGACTTGCCCAAGGTTATTGCTATTATTAAAGGAGTCCAGAAGCTGCAGCAAGAGGGAGGCGATTAGGAACTGGTCTTGGGGAGGCGGGAGAATCTTTGCTCTTTCTGTGAAAGGAGATGAGTTGGCTCTCCTCCCGTGAGGGGAGTGGACGAAAGGCCACCTGTGGGAAAGCAGACCGACCACGGCCCGGGTCAGCGCAGGGGTGGGCTGCGGGGGGCCCCTTCTCCGGCCTTGACCGGAACGGCATCCCGCTAATTTTGCCCGGTGACCCTGAACACGCTCTCCCAGTTTCTGTTTGTAAATCCCGCCCTAGACCTCTTCTCCGTTGATCCAGACCCTTTCAGTATCTCCCAAGGTTATTGACACTGGCTCACCAAAATTCCTCGCAGAATGGAGATAACTAGCTGCTCTAAGGCAGGAGGCTGGACTAAATGACCTCTTGAGGTCCCTTGGGTCCTTGGATTCCCTAACACTGCAAGGTGAGGGAAAATAGGGACGCCAAAGAGAAGGCAGATCAGCTGCTAGTGACAAGACAGGATTCCCTCTAGCCTGTAAGCTCATTGTGGGTAGGGAATGTGTCTGGTTTTTGGTATATTATACCTTCCCAACTGCTTAGTACAGTTCTCTGCACACAGAAAGCGCTCAATAAATATGATTATTTAGGACTTCCTAAACCAGAACATTGACTGTACAGCTCCTGAAATTCAACCTGATGGACCTTCGGAGACCTGTCCTCCCCCTGGAGCCAGGGAACCTAACAGAGAAGAGACACAATCTCTTGCCCTCGGATGATTCCACTCAAACATGGGTGAGGTGGACGGCAAAGACCTAAAATGGCTGAACACGTAAATGTTCGCTTAGTACAGTGCTCTGCACAAAATAACCGCTCGGGAAATACCATCGATTGATTGCTGTCTATGGGTTAAAGAAACTGATCACTGGAACCATGCATTCCAAGACTTGGTGTGGCTATACCCACTCGGTTTTCTTCCGTGACCCTCAGTGATGCCACTCACAGATGTCCTCCCAGCTTTCCTCTTGAGGATGGGAAGGTGTGTACAGGCCTGCGTTAAGGTCCTGTCGAATCTCTGGAATAATACCCCCTGCCGGGGTTGAAAGTAACAAAGTTCCGGCTTCCTGGAAGCAACCATCAGTTCCCTGAATGGGCCAGGCCTCTGTTCTGGTCATCTTTTCGCAACACTGTACAGTGCATGTCTCTCCACCCCTCATATTGTACTCTCCCAATCACTTAGTACAGTGCTCTGCACACATAAGTGCTCAATACATGTGACTGACTAACTCAAAAGTCTCCAATCACTCCTCTCAATCGCGAACAACTCCTCTTAATCAGTGGCAAAAAAAAAACTCCCTCTTCCTCATCCACTCTCTTCTCCCACTACACCCCAACTCACACTCACTCTCCAGTCATTCAGTCAATCGTATTTACTGAGCGCTTTCTGTGTGCAGTGCACTGTACTAAGTGATAAGGAGAGTAAAATAGAACGATATAACAGACACATTCCCTGCCCACAACCAACTTACATTCTAGAGGAGGAGACAGATATTAATCCGAATAAACAAAATTACAGATATGTACATAAGTGCTTGTGGGGCTGGGACAGGATCTGAATGAAGGGAGCAAGTCAGAGAAGGCCTTTTGGAGGAGTTGTGCCTTCAATAAGGGTTTGAAGAGGGGGCGAGTCACTCTGTCGGACATGTAGAAGGAGGGCGTTCCAGGCTAGAGGCAGGATGTGGCCAAGAGGTCGGTGACGAGATAGACAAGATCGTGGCCCAGTGAGAAGGCTGGAAGTAGAGGAGTGAAGTGTGTGGTCTGGGCTGTAGTAGGAGAGTAGCGAGGTGACGTAGGAGATGGCGAGCTGATTGACTGCTCTTGCCTCCCGAGCTCACCTTGTCACTGTGCCTCAAACTCAACCCTCCACCTCACACTAGACTCACGTCCTTCCCGCTGCCTGTCACCTCTGTATCATCCACATCCCAGCTCTCCCTATCTTTAAAGCTCTCCCGCATACCAGTGTTCTCATGAAGCTTTCCCCAGTTAGACTGTCGTCAGTCATGTGATCCATCAGCTGCCCTGTACACTTGGGTATATTCCATCTGTGCATCCACTGACACCCATCCATACTTCTGCCCTCCACAGCAATCGCATTGGTCCTTTCTCCTTCGACTGGCTTGTTTCTGCCCGTTTCTTCCTGTAAGATCAACAGCTGAGGAGCAGCATGGCTTAGTGGAAAGAGCATGAACCTGGGAGTCAGAAGGCCTAGGTTCTAATCCCGCTCCGCCACTCACCTTCCGTGTGACTCTGGGCAAGTCCCTTAACTTTTCTGAGCCTCAGTTTCATCATCTAGTAAAATGGGGATTCAATCCCTCTTCTCCCCGCTACTTAGACTGTGAAGCCCATGCGAGACAGGGACTGTTTCCGACCCGATTAACTTGTATCCGACCCGGTGCTCGGAAGTGTATGACACATAGTAAGTACTTAATAAATACCAAATTTATTGTTAGGCCAGTCTCCCCCTGTAAGATCATTAACTAAGACGCAGTGTGGTCTAGTGGAAAGAGCCCGGGCCGGGAGTCAGAGGACCTGGATTCTAATCCGTGCTCCTCCACGTACCTGCTGAGGGACCTTGGGCAGGTCACTCTACTTCTCTGTGCCCTCTGATGAGGGCTCTGATGAGAAGCAGCGTGGCTCAGTGGAAAGAGCATGGGCTTTGGAGTCAGAGGTCATGGGTTCAAATCCCGGCTCGGCCATTTGTCAGCTGTGTGACTTTGGGCAAGTCACTTAACTTCTCGGTGCCTCAGTTACCTCGTCTGTAAAATGGGGATTAAGACTGTGAGCCCCACGTGGGACAACCTGATTCCCTTGTGTCTACCCCAGCGCTTAGAACAGTGCTCGGCACATAGTAAGCGCTTAACAAATACCAACATTATTATTCTCTGTGCCTCAGTTCTCTCACCTGCAAAATAGGGATTAAATACCTGGTTTCCCTCCTACTTGTGAGAGGCGAGTGGGTACTTGTGTGTTTAATATCATTGTTTCTTCCAGAAACCCTTGCTCAAGGAAAGAAACCCATCTCCTGTTGCTAAATGACATATTGTCTGTCCTCAGCCACTCTCTTCCAATGGTCCACTACTGTACTCTCCCAAGGGCTTAGTACACTACTCTGCCCAGAATAAGCACTTAATAAATACGACTTATGGATAGACAGGAGGTTGCAGAGCACTGGACGTCTCTCGGGATCTCTTCCAGCTAAGGGAGCCGAGGAGAGGGCACCAGTAAGTTCTGAAGGGAGAATCTGAGCGCTATTTCCAATAATGCACTCAATGCCATGACTCCGGAGGGTAGAGGAGGGATATGGGAAATCCATCTGAGTGCACTGATGGCAGAGGGGGAAGGGATGGAGGGCCCAGAAGGGTCTCTGAAGAATTCTACCCTAAGGCTAAAGCCAGAGGCTTCCTCAAGCACCAGGAACACTGAGATTCGGCTAGGATTCTGATGCATTCATTCAACCGTATTTATTGAGTGCTACTGTGTGCAGAGCACTGTACTAAGCACTTGGAATGTACAATTTGGCAACAGATAGAGACAATCCCTGCCCAACAAGGGGCTCACAGTCTAAAAGGGGGAGACAGACAGGAAAACAAAACAAATAGGCACGTCAGCATGCATGGGACTGCAATAAAAATGACCCACCCGATAAATAAACCTAGCTTGTATAATAAAAGTGGTATCTGTTAAGCTTACTCTGTGTCAAGCATGGTACTAAGCACTGGGGTGAACGCAAGATAATTAGATCCCACCTGGGGCTCAGAGTCTAAGTAGGAGGGAGAAGAGAAATTCAATCCCCATTTGGCAGATGAAGGAAGTGAGTGCAGAGAAGTGACGTGACCTGCCCAAGGTCACCCAGCAGGCAAGTGGCGGAGCCAGGGTTCAAACTCAGGTCCTCTGACTCCCAGCTCGTGCTCTTTCCACTAGACCACGTGGCTGCCAATACATCCCTGACAGGACCAATCACCGATGACGAGTCGACGTCAACCTGCCAAGGCTCGTCAGAAACTGGGGCACGGTGTTTCGACAGGGTCTAGACTGAACGGCACAGTGATTTCGGAATCGATTTTCCAGGCACTAGAGGTAAACAGCAGGCAGGGTTTGGGGCTCCAGCTACCCGGCCCAGAGGATCTGGGGAAAATTCCACCTGGCGGGATGCAGGGCAAAGTGAGCTCGCACCCGGCCTCTGTAGGGCTGTTGATCTGCTGAGGAAGCCTGGAGGAGCGGTGGAGAGGGAGGGATGTCACTTAACTTCTCTGTGCCTCAGTTACCTCATCTGTAAAATGGGGGTGAAAACTGCGAGCCTCACATGGGACAATCTGATCACCCTGTATCCCCCCAGTGCTTAGAACAGTCTTTGCACATAGTAAGCGCTTAACAAATGCCATCATTATTATTTCTGAAGTCAAAACTCAGCACGGCCTTGTGGATAGAAATGGGCCCGAAAGTCAGAAGGACCTGGGTTCTAATCCCAGCTCTGCCTCTTGTCTGCGGGGTAATCGTGGGCAAGCCTCTTCACTTTTCTGGGCCTCAGTTCCCATCTGTAAAGCGGGGGTGAAGACTGTGAGTCCCACGTGAGACAAGGACTGGGAACAGCCTGACTAGCTTGAACCTACCCCAGTGCTCAGTACAGTGCCTGGCACACAGTAAGCGCTTATCTACAACCCCCGATGCGGTCAGCCCCTGTTCCTCCGCCTACCGTGACCCAGCAAGGAGCCGCGAGGGGGATTTGGAGGCAGAACACCCAGAAGATGTCAGAAGGTCATCGGGGCGTGCAAGTTGACATGTGGAGTAACTGCCTTGTGGTGGCTGAGGGCTGGGCCTTTCTCACATTTGTCTCCCTTGCTCAGATCTCTCTGGCCGGGCGGAGGAGGGAAGAGGGTGTCTCACAGCTCACCTCCGTTTGGGCCCCATGGCTGCTGCCTGGTGAACTCATCACCCGCTTTCCCAGCTGGACACTTGAGAGCGTGCCAGCTTCCCAGATGACATTGTTGTCTATGGAAAGCAACCAAGACCCCACCCCTCATGTAAGCAAGTCACCAGAGATCAGAGGAGAGTGGTCAGCGGGGCGGGAGGGAACCGGCAAGGCACCTCTTGCCTGCTCAGAATTGGGCAATTATTGCAATTTTAATTATTACTGTTATTTTCCATGGCATCTGTTCAGAGCTTACTTTGTGCCGGGCACTGTACTAAGACCTGGGGTAGATACAAACTACTACTACTAATAATAATAGTATTTTATAGGTGCTTACTATATGCCAGGCAGTGTATTAAGTGCTGGGGTGGATACAAGCAAATCGGGTTAGACACAGTCCCCATCACTCATAGTCCCTGTCACTCATAGGGCTCAGAGTCTTAATCCTCATTTTACAGATGAGGTAACTGAGGCACAGAAGTGAAGTGACTTGCCCGAGGCCCGAGACAAGTGGCAGAGATGGGATTAGAACCCATGATCTTCTGACTCCCAGACCTATGCTCTATTCACTTCTCTGCTATTCTATTAATATCATTAATAACAAGGATGGCGATGATACTAATAATCACACATTATGGTGCATATTAAGCAATTATTATGTCCCAAGCACTGAATTAAGTACTAGGGCAGACACAAGATCATCAAATCAGATACAGTCCTGAACCAACCTGGAACTCACTGTCTAAATAAAAGGGGAAGCAGATATTTCATCCTCATCTTAAATATGAGGAAACTGAGGCTCAGAGATGTGAACTGACCAGCCTGAGGTCACACAGCAGGCAAGTGGCAGAGCTGGGATTAGAACCCAAGCCCTTGCTCTGTCCACTAAGCCAGGCTGCCAGCACCGTGGCTTCCGACGTACCGCAGATTCTGGGATTTGTGCCCCGCAATTGCACACCGCCACTACCCCACCTCCCCTCTCTTTCTCGAGTGCTGGGTTTGGGTTCTTAGAGCACAAGCCTCAGAACCTGGTCGACACAGGGTGAGAGGAGAGCAAGGGCGGCTCTTTCCTCCCTGGCACTACCACGCCGCCCCGTCTCGCTGACATCCCATCTTGCCCTCATCCCCGGAACTCAGTCAGCTGAACAGGAGGGTGAGGAGACGGAAGGGCCTCTGAAGTGGACAGGCTTGACGCACAAACACACTTGGAGTCTTGGAATTTTAGGAACCATAAGGAAACTGAGCGTGACCGGCGATGGAGCCCCCATAGCACCCGGCCTGGAGATCAACAGAGTGCGGCGGTCCCCGAGTTAGCCAGATTCCCCCGACACAGCCAAATTCCGGCAGTTGGTTTTGGCCGGAGTTGGGGAGGAGGATGGTGTCTGGGGCCCAGTAGTCAGCTGGGAAAAGGGCTGAGTCCGGAAGCTGCAAAGCACCCGGGGAGGACCGTGCTGTCAGCTGACCCGAGTTCCATCTCCCATTGAAGGTTCTCGGTTTGCTCTTTGCCCTGGTCGGGGATTGCGAGAAGGAGGCCCATTTTAAAATAACTTGCCTCGAGGGGAAAGTACTAAAAAATGTTCCCGACCCCGCCCACTGAAAACAAGATTTAGACAAAAAAGGTTGGGGAGAGGGGATTGTTCCGCCTGGGGAAGAGAGGTTTGAGAGGCTTCGGATTAGCCGCAGTGACCGAGGCGGTTGGCACTGGACTTTCGCTGCTTTCCGAGACCCCACTGGTCCCCCTCACCGGACTAGCTGGACTCTGAACTTGGTGTTTTGTGGTGTTTTATAGGTATCACCTTTCTCGGCGTGTCTGTCGCCATCCCCACCCGATTCTTAGGTTGGGAGTCCCTCAAGGTTTAGGGACCGAGTCTGATTCTCACTTGTGTTTTTTCCCCCCTGAGCTCAGGTCAGAACTCTGCACACAGCAGATGCGTAATAAACACTAATAACAGTGGTATTGGTTAAGGGCTTACTTTGTGTCAACCACTGTTCTGAGCAGTGGGGAAATCAGATCAGATACAGTAGCTGCCACACTGAGGGCTCACAACCTAGTACTACCAGAATTACAAAGAATAAAGATAATAATTACGATACTTGTTAATTGCTTACTTTGAAGTTCTGGGGTAGATACAAGTTAATTGGGTTGGACACAGTCCCTGTCCCACGGGGGGCTCCCAGTCTTAATCCCAATTTTACAGAGGAGGGAACTGAGGCACAGAGAAGTGAAATGACTCGCCATTATCACCCAACAGACGAGGGACCGAGCCGGGATTACAAACCAGGGCCTGAGACTCCCAGGGCCACTACTTTCCAGTAGGCCACACTGCTATCCCATTTCTGCCACTTGCCTGCTGTGTGGCCTCAGGCAAGTCACTTCACTTCTCTGGCCTCAGTTACCTCATCTGTAAAATGGTGAATGAGACTGTGAGCCCCACACGGGATAAGAACTGTGTCCAACCCAATCTGCTTGCATCCACTCCAGCGCTTAGTACAGTCCCCAGCACATAGTAAGCACTTTACGAATACCATAATTATTATTTTATTCTCTACCATTAGGTGGCCACCTCAGAGGGGGCGAGGGCCCCCACAATTCTGGCCCCTGGGGGGTGATGCCACCAGCTTTCTCCCCAGGGCTTTTTGGGAAGGAAGGTATTCACTCAACTGAGCGCTTACTGTGGGCAGAGCACTGTACTAAGCACTTGAGGTAAGGTAAGGTAGCCAGAAAGGGGAGAGAGGTATAGCCAAGATGGTCAGTCGATTTGGTGTCCACCACTGAGAGGCCGTGGGCCTTGCCCTGGTGTCCACGAAACTCTGGTTCTCCCTGGTGGTCATGGCATATCGGGGGTCCTGGACATGCGGGGGTGACCTGTCCCCTTCTCGATGCCCGGTAGTAAGCTGAGCCCTGAACGCCACCTTGCCTGCCCCTCAGCAGGAGGCAGTGGAGCTGAAAGCGAGTCAGTCGGTCGGAAGCCCATATGGGGCCGCTGAATGGGAAGGGATCTGGCCTTGGCAGAAGCACAAGGCAGTGGAGCAAGATATCGCTTCCGCCATGGAGGAAAGGGAGAGGTACTGGTCAGTCTCATCTCCTTCTTACTCGAGGAGCGGCGTGGCTTAGTGGATAGAGCACAGGCCTGAGAGTCAGAAGGGCCTGGGTTCTAACCCCGGCTCTGCCACATGTCTGCTGTGTGACCTGGGGCAAATCATGTCACTTCTCTGTGTCTCACTTACCTCCTCTGTAAAATGGGGATTAAAACTGTGAGTCCCATGTGGGATAGGGACTGTGTTCAACCTGACTGACTTGTATCTACCTCAGAGCTTAAAACAGTGCTTGGCACATAGTAAGCGCTTAACAAGTACCGTACTTATTAACAAGTGCCATAATTATTACTCCTTCTACCCCTCCTCTTCCCTTTCCTTCCCTCCTCACCCCAAGTTCACCGCCCACCCCATCCTAAATACGTAAAAAGGGGCATCCACTCTGAGCGGAAGAGTTATTAGAGTTCACAAGGCCTCTTTGGGAGCCTGTCAAGGAGAGGGGAAAGGTGGTAAGAAGGAAATCTGTTGGGGGGCTGGAAAAGGAAGCAGGCCCCGGCCCCACCGCCACCCGCCTCGGCCCCAACTCCCTGCCTACCCGTGCCGTCGTCCAAGTGTCCGAAGTTACAGATGTGACTGATGTGACGCACCCACGTCTGCATCTCCTCCTCCGTCTTGGCCACCAGGTAGAAGGTGCGGTAGGCCGTCTTGACGATGAACACGAAGTTCTTCTGGAATTCCTTCCGGATGAAGCTGGGCCCGGCGTGCTTCTGCACCTGGCATTCATTCAGGTCGATGACCCGGATGGGCTTCTTGGAGTGGTTGTTCCGGTAGTATTCCAGGACGTCCGGGTTCCCGCTCATCCGTCCCCGGCGCAGCACGAACCAGCGCTTCCGCCAGGCCTGTTGGGAGACAGGGCAACGAGTTAGGCGGGGGGCAGTCGATCGGGACACCACCAGATCTCCTGGGGAACTCTGGGTCGTCTCTTCTCTCTGCGCTTCCGCAATCCAAGCCTTCCAACACGAAAGCTTCAATCGTTATCTCCAACTTTAGGCAACTATTTAGCCTTCCTCTTCTTTTTATAATGGTATTTGCTAAGCGCTTACTATGTGCCAGGCACCGTACAAAGAACTGGGGTAGGTACAAGCTAATTAGGCTGGGCACATTCCACGTCCCACACGGGGCGCAGAGCCTCAGTCCCTATTTTACAGATGAGGGAGTAGAGGCCCAGAGAAGTGAAGTGACTTGCCCGGAGTCACACACCAGACAAGTGGCGGAGTCGGGATTAGAACCCAAGTCCGCTGACTCCCAGGCCTGTGCTCTATCCACTAGGCCACAATGCTTTCCTACTTGAGTTGAAATGGAAGGCGTTCCTGTCCATGCCCCAGGAAACTTATCAGCCAAAGAGCTGAGCAAGACTACAGAAGGACAGCTAAAAGTCCAAGGAGAACACAAGTCCAGAAATATATTCAGCCTATATTCACAGTCTTAATCCCCATTTTACAGATGAGATAACTGAGGCAGGGAGAAGTTGAGTGACTTGCCTCAAGTCACACAACTGACAAGCGGCAGAGCTGGGATTCGACCCCAGGACTTCTGACTCCCAATCCCGTGCTCTTTCCACTAAGCCATGCTGCTTCTCATTAAGCCTTTACAATGGGCCAGACACTGCACTAAGCGCTGGGGTAGACGCTTGCTAATCAGGTTGAACACAGTCCCGGTACCGCATGGGGTTCACGGCTTTAATCCCCGTTACAGACGAAGTAAATGAGGCCCAGAGAAGTGAAGGGAATTACCCAAGGTCCCACTGCAGACAAGTGGCGGAGCCAGGATAAGACTTGAAGGCCCATGATCCTTCCACTAAGCCACTCTCCTTCTCCAATTATTTGTATTAATGTCTGTCTTCCCCTCTAGACTATGAGGAGGGAACATGTCTGTTATAGTCTCCTCTCCTAAGCGCTTAGTACAATGCTCTGCAAACGGTAAGCACTCAATAAATTTGACTGACTGACTCTAAGATGCTGGAGTCGCGATATAGCACTCTTCACCGTATAACTTGAAACAACAACCCTAATATCAAAATAAGGCCAGGGAATGTGGACAGCATGGAGCAGTGGGATCGAAAAATGACAGACAGAAGGGTTTTTCCTCGGGTGGGGTAAGGAGAAATATTTGAAAGAACATCATTTTCCTAGGATTGCAGGCTTGCACAAGGCACTTGGGTTTTCTCCAGGCAGGTCTAGACCTAGTTCAGTCTCAATCAATCAATTAATCCAACAATTGTATTTACTGAGTACTTACTCTGCGCTGGGTGATATGCCATACTAAGCACTTGGGAGAATATAACAGAGATGGTGGACCTGTTGGGTTTTTTTATGGTATTTGTTAAGTGCTTACTAGGTGTCGGGCACTGTACTGTGCTCAGTAGACACAACATAATCAGATTGGACACAGTCCCTGTCCCACATAGAGCGCACAGCACTTATAATAATTATGGAACTTGTTAAGCGCTTACTAGGTGCCAAGCACTGTTCTAAGTGCTGGGGAAGATACAAGGTAATCAGGTTATCCCACTTGGGGCTCACAAGTCTTAACCCCCATTTTCCAGATGAGGTAACTGAGGCACAGAGAAGTTACGTGGCTTGTCCAAGGTCACATGGCAGACAAGTGGGGGGGCTGGGATTAGAACCATGTCCTCTGACTCCCAAACCCACGCTCTTTCCACTTAGCCAGGTTGCACTTACGTACATATCTGTAATTTATTTATTTATATTATTGTCTGATTCCCCTTCCAGAATGTAGGCTTGTTATGGGAAGGGAATGTGTCTGTTTATTGCTCTATTGTGCTCTCCCAAGTGCTTAGTACAGTGCTCTGCACACCAAAAGCACTCAATAAACACAACTGACTGTCTGACTGACTGCCTTCTCCTCCTCATAGACTGTGAGCCCCATGTGGGACGGGACAAAGACCGCATCTGATTTGATTCTCTAGCACTTAATACAGTGCTTGGCAAAGAGTAAGCACTTAAATGCCACAAGCACCATCGTATTATTATTAATAATAATAACTCTGCTCCAATTATTGTGCATGTGGTTAGAAAGAAGCAGTATGGCTTAGTGGATAGAGCATGGGCCTGCTGCATGACATTGGGCAAATCACTTCGCTCTTCTGGGCCTCAGTTACCTCATCTGTAAAATGGGAATTAGGAGTGTGAGCCCCCTTTGGGACAGGGATTGGGTCCAACCCGATTGACTTTTATCTACCCCAGTGCTTAGAACAGTGCTTGGCACATCTTTGGCATATATTCTTGTCTATTTGACTCTTGGAGGACAGGGGTTCTGGCTACTTTATGGCAGATTTCTCAGGAACCTATTTCAGGAGCGCTTCCCCAGTGGACACCCCATAAATGTATGCTGACCGGCTTTTTTTTTTCAAATGGTATTTGTTAAGCGCTTACTATGTGCCAAGCACTGTTGGTAAATACAAACCCTTGGTAGTGTTGATAGCATCTGAAAAAAAAAAGCCAGGTAGTTCTCTCTAGAAAATATTTATTTCAGGGCTGGAGAAGAAAAGACATTTTGCTTTCATCATGTTGATGTTTTCTTGGGAATGATGAGAGTTAGTATTATGGAATTGCCCTTGTCAAGTTATCCTCTTTAAAGCCACCCTTTAGCTTCTACAAAAACCAGGAGTCAACATCTACCCCAATTGCTCACGGGCCTGGGAACTTCCTTAAAATGCCCGGCCCCTAAGGCAGGACAGGTGAGAGGTTTCTGGCTTTGTGTGAAAGGAGAGACCTTGAACTCTCATAACCCGACATTGAAGATGGAAAAAAAAAAGAGCACGTCACTTTTCTAAACAAATGCTGCATTCTTGGGGAATGTGTAATTAATTCTTGAAGTTTGCATTACCAACTTGGGGGGGCGGGGGAGCAGGGGGGAGGAGAGGGGAAATCCAAAACAAAGGATGTAATACAGAATGTTCCAATACTCATTATCGCTCAAAGAAATAGGGCCAAAATATCTTGGAGTCTTTTTTTTATCAAACTACCATGTGGAGGGATCCAAAATAAAAGCCATCCCTAAAGATGAACGATGAAGCCGTCCCACGGAGGTGGGCGGGCCAAACTCCTGAAGCGGATTTTCTCAAGTCTGCTAGGGCACCGGGAGAAGAAAGGATCTGTGTCTGGCCACCGACTGCTACTGAAAAGAAGCATCCCCGATGACAAGGGGCAAGAAGCAGAGAGGATCAGGTTAGCTCTCCCAGGGAAGCTGCCGTAGAGGGTTTGAACCCAGCCGATGGGCTGTAAGCAGTGCGGTCTATTGGAAAAAGCCCAGGCCTGGGAGCCGGAGGACCCTGGTTCCAATCCCTCGCCCAAGGTCACACAGCAGACAAGTGGCGGAGTCAGGATTAGAATCCAGGACCCAAGTCCTTCTGATGCCCAGGCCTCTGCTCTATTCACTAGGCCACGCTGCTTCTCACAATGGCCAGAGGTCATCCAACTGGACTGTAAACCCTTCGAGGTCAGGGAATGGGTGTCCTCTTTCTGCCCCAATTAGTGATTCATTCTTTCATGAGGGCATTGAGCAAGTGAGTGTTATGTGCCAAGCACTGTGGAATAGACTAAGATTATCAGATCAAAAACAGTCCCTGTCCCATTCAGATACAGTCTAAGACTGTAAATTTGTTGTGGGCAGGGATGTGTCTGTTGTTACACTGTACTCTCCCAAGCGCTTAGTACAATGCTTTGCATGCAGGAAGTCCTCTATAAATATGACTGACTGAATGAATAAGAGGGGAGAAGGTATTATTTTACAGATTTTAAAAAATAGTACTAGTTAAGTGCTTACAATAGAGAAGCAGCATGACGTAGTGGATACAACATGGGCCTGGAAGTCATGAGGTCAGGGGTTCTAATCCCAGCTCCACCACTTGTCTGCTGTGTGACCTTGGGCAAGTCATTTCACTTCTCTGGGCCTCAGTTACCCCATCTGTAAAATGGATTCTGAGACTGTGAGCCCCGCATGGGACAGGGACCGTGTCCAACCTGTTTTGCTTGTAACTATCCCAGGGTTTCGTACAGTGCCTGGCACATAGTAAGCACTTAATAAATATCATAATCATAATTACTATTATTAATGTGTCAAACACTGTTTAAGCACTGGGGTAGATACAAGTCAATCAGGCTGGACAGTCTCTGTCCCGCATTGGGCACACAGTCTATGTAGGAAGGCAAACGGGAGAACTGAGGCCCAGAGAAGTGAAGTGACTTGCCCAGGGTTACACAGCAGACAAGTGGCAGAGCCCACATTAGAACCCAGCTCCTCTGACTCTCAGGCCCGTGCTCTCTCCACTAAGCCACGCCACTGATTCATGCAGACCTCATCTCTTTTCCAGACCCAGATCTCAGTTTTGGTTTTTCCTTTTAGGATCCATTGTCGGTGTAATTAAATTGGATTGGGGTGGGAGGAGAAAAGGGAGAGCAGCTGAAATGAACGCCCCCCCCCCCTTCCACCCGTCACTGTCCTCACGGTGAACTATGTGTGGAGGGGTAAGAGGAGGAAGTGCAGTAGACAGGGAGACTCTTCCCTCCTCCTCGGTGTTTCTCTGCAGACCATGCCACTCTCTTCGACTGAGGTCCCTTCCCGG
Organism: Ornithorhynchus anatinus; assembly: GCF_004115215.2. Lineage (NCBI taxonomy): Eukaryota > Metazoa > Chordata > Mammalia > Monotremata > Ornithorhynchidae > Ornithorhynchus > Ornithorhynchus anatinus. The sequence continues at coordinate 39,791,525 of NC_041733.1, read as the reverse complement.
AAATAAAAAGCAAACCTAAGATGCAGGAGGAGAAAGCTAGGGAGCCAGAGGACGGGATGGAGAGTCACACTTTCCACTGAGAGAAGAGGGCCATGATTTAAACAGTAGGCGATCGATCACTCAATTGGTTAACCTTATGTGAGGCAGATACTACAGGACTACATAAAAGGACTACGATTGTGGCTTTTCTCTCTCTTTTGTTGTTCTTCATTCCAGCAGACCTGTTGATCTTGGGAGATCTGACTTTCCTTTCTGGGGGATGAGCAGGGGTTTGTCCAAGAGGACCATCCCTTCCCAACCCTCTAATCCCCCTCTCCATTACCCAGAGACCCCCAAATCTTAAATCTAAGCTTTGTTTAGACGAGGCACTTAGCCCATACTTCACAAAGCCATCACAAATCAGGAGGGTTAATGCATAATGGAACAGTGCCTGATCCATATTAAGTGCTTAACAAATGCAACGATAATAACAACAGTGAGTGCTTTGCCAATACAGTAATGATATAAACATGGTATTTGTGAAGTGCTTATGCCATGTGCTGTGCTAAGCGCTGGGCTAAGCTAAGGGTAGATACAACCCTCCACCTCCCCAAGATTGTAAGCTCGTTGTGGGCAGGGAAGGTCACTGTTTATTGTTCTACTGTACTTTCCCAAGAGCTTAGTACAGTGGTCCGCACACAGTAAGCGCTCAATAAATACGACTGAATGTATGAATACAAAATAATCAGATTGGACCCCATTTCTGCTACGCAGGGGGGCTCCCAGGCTAATTAGGGGGGAGAACGGGTAGTGGATCCCCATTTTACAGATGAGGAAACTGAGGCAAAGACACACTGAGTGACCGGCCCGTGGTCACATGATTGGCAACACGGGCTTTAGAGTCAGAGGTCATGGGTTCGAATCCCTGCTCGGCCACATGTCAGCTGTGTGACTTTGGGCAAGTCACTTAATTTCTCGGTGCCTCAGTTACCTCATCTGTAAAATGGGGATTAAGACTGTGAGCCCCACGTGGGACAACCTGATTCCCCTGTGTCTACCCCAGCGCTTAGAACAGTGCTCGGCACATAGTAAGCGCTTAACAAATACCAACATTATTATTATTATTATTAAATAGGCATGCAGGGATCAGAACCCAAAGAAGCCAGCTGAATTCTATTCAACTTGGTAGGAAATCTTTCTTTCAAGGGTTAAATCCACTCTCTCCCTCCCATCACCCCCACCGGCTCTCACAACCCCCATCCCAAGTGCCATTAAAATCCTTATTTCTGTTATCTAAGGGTGGTTTCTGAAGCCCCTAGGGCTCAGAAGTTCAGCATGACATTACACTGAATTATTCATGAAGAAATGAACTCTGGTTTGATTAATTAAAGTAGCTATGTTGGGCTGAAAGCAAAGTAAACTCCGAGGATTAAGTCTACCCAAGGACTCCGTCTCTCTCTCCGGTCCGCAAGGCTTCCTAAAGGCCCGGCTGAGGCCAAAACCAACATTCCCCTAATCCCCCTCTCTCTTCCCCACGCCCTCCCAGGATTACACTTTCCTTTTGGACTCTGTAAAGCAAATAGAAAGACCTGAAATGAAGCAAAACAATATGGGGCCGTAGTTCTTTCTCGCCGCTCCCAGCCCCGACGTTCAAAACGACGATGGAGGCGAGCCTGTGGATGTACCCAAACAGCTCTGTCTGGTCATAAACCAACATCCCTTGACACTTCCTGCATCTCAGTGTTCATCCTCCTGTGAGACAGTGTTAACATTTGCTGCCAGCAGCGCTAGAGCCCTGATCTCCACCAGGCTGGGTAACCCCCGCTCCAGGTCTGGCCACTTGGGTAGTGCTTCTGGATGATAATAAAACTACTAATTATAATAATTACTGTTTGATGATGATAATGGTACTTATTATGTGCCAAGCAACTCTTCTAAGAGCTGGGGATGATACAGGTGAATGAGGTTGGACACAGTCCCAGTCCCACCTGGGGCTCACACTCTTAACCCCATTTTACAGATGAGGTAACGGAAGCCCAGAGAAAGGAAGTGACTCACCCAAGATCACATAGCAGAGATGTGAGAAAGCAGGAATTAGAACCAGGTCCTTCTAACTCCCAGGCCACTTGCCAGCTGTGTGACTGTGGGCAAGTCGCTTCACTTCTCTGTGCCTCAGTTACCTCATCTGTAAAATGGGGATGAAGTCTGTGAGCCCCACGTGGGACAACCTGATTCCCCTGTGTCAACCCCAGCGCTTAGAACAGTGCTCTGCACATAGTAAGCGCTTAACAAATACCATCATTATTATTATTATTATTATTATTATCCACTACTGCTTCCTCTAAGGGGTTGGATTACAGCTAGACTGAAGACGCTTCTCGGCACCCCTCTTTTGCAAATTACCCCAAATGCCGTCTAACCCACAGGGGGCTGGATGCTAATGACCCCCTCATTCTAGTCCATACTAATGGACCTGGGGAGAAGTTCTCACAGTCAGCTCAGGACCTCCCCTTCTAGACTGCAAACTTCTCCTCCTAGGCAAGAAATGTGCCTACCGACTCTGTTACATTGTACTCTCCCAAGTTCTTAGTCTTACACACAGTAAATGCTCAATAAATAGCCCGACTGATCCATTGACTGACCAGATAATCCAGTCTGCGGATTAGACAGGCCCTTAGGCTTCTCCTCTTCCTTTCCAACACCACCCGAGGCTCTACCAGAGTCTCTCCCTTCTGAAGAGCAGAGCGTGACAAGGACAGGCCCATCTCCTCAAAGAGGCCTTCCTTGACTAAGCCCTCATCTCCTCCTCTCCCACTCCTTTCTGCATCACTCTGAATTACCCCCTTTATTTACCATCTCCCCTCAGGCTCACATTGTGAGGGCTGGGCGGTAGCAGGAGGGCAATGAAGTGAGGTAGGAGGGGGCAAGGTGGCCACGGCTTTAGAGCGGATGGTGAGGAGTTTCTGTTTGATGAGGACGTGGATGGGCAACTATGGGAGGTTCTTGACGCTCAGCTGAGGGACTGTGAAAAACATCCTTTTCCTGAGGGGTGGTATTCCGGGGTTTAGGAATATCTGGGACACATTCTGAGGGAGTATGGCTGCGGGGGAGAGGGTGGTGATCCTGCAAGAGGAGTCTGAGTGGATTATTGTTGTGCCTGGACACCCCTATTTAATCTACCTCCATCTAGTTGAAAGAGTTGTTTAATGACCCACTAATGAGCCACATCCTCTGTTGGTTCCTGCCCGAGGGGATCTGCTCTACTCCCTTCCCCTCCCCACGGCACTTGTGTATATATGTACATGTTTATTACTCTATTTTATTAATGATGTGTACATATCTATGATTCTATTTATCTATTTTGATGGTATTGATGCCTGGCTACTTGGAGAAGCAGCGTGGCTCAGTGGAAAGAGCACGGGCTTTGGAGTCAGGGCTCATGAGTTCGAATCCCAGCTCTGCCACTTGTCGGCTGTGTGACTGTGGGCAAGTCACTTAACTTCTCTGGGCCTCAGTTCCCTCATCTGTAAAATGGGGATTAAGACTGTGAGCCCCACGTGGGACAACCTGATTCCCCTATGTCTACCCCAGCGCTTAGAACAGTGCTCGGCACATAGTAAGCGCTTAACAAATACCAACATTATTATTATTATTATTACTTGTTTTGTTTTGTTGCCTGTCTCCCCCTTTTAGACTGTGAGCCTATTGTTGGGTAGGGATTATCTCTACCTGTTGCCAAACTATATTTTCCAAGCGCCTAATACAGTGCTCTGCACAGTCAGCGCTTAATAAATACGATTGAATGAACTGAATGAATCTGATTGGTTTGGAATATCTACCAGTCAGAGGACGCAATTGACACGGCAATGACCGCTCCATCCTGGTCTGGAGTCTGCCCCCAATTTGCTCCCGACCCCCGAAACGTCTGAGGAACAACTGTCCCCCCAGACAGCTGAAGCATCAACCAACTAATCCATGGTACTTGTAAAGGAGCAGCATGGCTTAGTGGATGGGTCTGAGTCAGAAGGACCTGGATCCTGGCTCTTCCGTGTGCCTGCTGTGTGGCCATGGACAAGTCACTTCACTTCACTGGGCCTCAGTTTCCTCATCTGTAAAATTGGGTTCAACTTGATAAACTTGTACCTACCCTAATGCTCAGCTCTCAGGGTCACACCTGGAGAGTTTCCAGTACTCCACCAGTCTCGACTATGGGAGGGAGAGTCAAGCAGAAGCCTGCCCATTCCCTTCCTAGTTTGGCCGGTGGCTAGCCAGTGGCAGGGAATCTGCTACATTGATGTCTGTCTACTTGTTTTGTTTTGTTGTCTGTCTCATCTTCTAGACTGTGACTCTGCTGTCACAGTCTAGGTAGGGATTATCTCTATCTATTGCTGAATTGTGCTTAGTTCAGTGCTCTGCACCCACTTAGCGCTCAATAAATAGGATTGAATGAATGAATGGATACAAGTCAAAACTCCTCTGTGCCAGGCAGCAGTGGCAAGGGCAAAGACTCAGATGATAAGAGGTGATGACCTTTGCACACAAACCAGCTCAAAGCCAAGTGACTTGGGTTCCTTGGAGTCTGGCCCTTTCTCTCTATATTATTCATCTCCTCATTATCGTTATTACCTATTAAAGTATTTTTTAAGTGCTTACGATGCGGCAAGCACTCTTCTAAGTGCTGGGGTAGACACAAGGTTGGACACAGTCCCTGTCCCAAATGGGGCTCGTAGTCTAGACTGTGAACAGGTATTTTATGCCCATTTTACAGTTGAGGGAACTGAGACACAGAGAAGTTAAGTGACTTCCCCAAGGTGGCAGAGCAGACACGTGGCAGAGTGAGAATCAGAACCCAGGTCCTCTGACTCCCAAGCCCAGGCGCTTTCCACTAGGCCACGCTGCTTCCCCTTTTCCTCATGAAAACAACCAACTGGATTCCTGCCGCTGCAGTTGTGCTTTTTTTCTCATGCGTTCCCTGGGATTCCTGGCTTCTTTTTCGCTGGGGACGATAAAGATTGTCTTCCAGCATTGGGGGTAAGGTGTGAAGATACTTCTGAGGTATTACTAAACTGGATGGGGTAGGGAGGGGGAACAGGAGGAGGGTCTGGGACAGAGGCCCAGAAAAGCGGACAATCAGCGAATGCAAAGAGAGGGAATTCGGGCTGGCAAGCTGCCCCGGCAGGAACACGCCAAGCCTGTGAGCGGCCAGAAGGTGTGCCGAGATAACACGGAAAGGAAGCTGCCTAGGCCAAGAGTTGGGTCATCAGAAAGCGGAGACGATGAAATGATATGCAAAAGAGGCGGAATGGGTTGGAGCATTACCATAATTTCACCCCTATACCGTGCACAAATAATTTCACCCCATACTGTGCACAAGATCCGGGGAGAAGCATCTTTTCTCCAGCCCCGAGGTCGGACTCACTGTAGCCCTTAGTAAAGGAGAGGCGACTAGTAGTGTTCTGCTCAGTCAGAACTACGGGAAGAGAAGCCTGCAAACACTCTACATTTGGTATACACAATACACACATACAGAAGTTGGTCCTGTCCCCCCTCCCGCCCCACTCCCACACCCACAAATACTTGGTCACTTGTTTTCTTTCCTCAGTTTAACTCAAAACCAGACTAGTTCACCTTTACAAGGGAATGATTCCCCCAGACTGTAAGCTCGCTGTGGGCGGGAACGTGTCTAACAACTCTGATCTATTGTACTGTGAGCCCCACGTGGGACAGGGATTGTGTCCAACCTCATTAGTTTGAATCTACCCCAGCACTTAGAACAGTGCTTGACACATAGTAAGTGCTTAACAAGGCACCATCATCATTGTCATTATTACCTCCCTCCCAAGCACTTACTACCCTCCCCGTGCTGGGCAGACGGTAAGCGCTCAATAAATAAGATTGATTGCTTCTAGCAACTCTCTTGTATTACACTCTCCCAAGTGTTTAGTACAGTGTTCTGCACACACACTAAGCCCTCAATATCATTGACTGATATGTCATTTGCCACACCAGCTCCATCAGTGGGAAGGTACTGCTGTTGCATGACAGATAAGGAGGATGGGTGGCGTGGAACTCTGTGAAGCCTGGATTTCAAGGACTGCTATGGCTAAGGAAGATTTTTTTGGTGGGGCATTTTAATAACAATAATGGCATTTGTTAAGCGCTTACTATGTGCAAAACACTGTTTATATGCTTACTATGTGCCAGGCACTGTACTAAGCACTGGGGTAGATACGCTGGGGTAGATATAAGGTTGTCAGATTAGACAAGTCCCTGTCCCTCATGGGGTTCACACTCTTTCCCCCCATTTTACAGATGAGGCTTAGAGAATTGAATAGACTTGCCCAAGGTCACACAAGTAGCAGTGTGGCTCAGTGGAAAGAGCCCGGGCTTGGGACTCAGAGGTCATGGGTTCGAATCCCGGCTCTGCCACTTGTCAGCTGTGTGACTGTGGGCAAGTCACTTGACTTATCAGTGCCTCAGTTACCTCATCTGTAAAATGGGGATTAACTGTGAGTCTCACTTGGGACAACCTGATTACCCTGTATCTCCCCCAGCGCTTAGAACAGTGCTCTGCCCATAGTAAGCGCTTAACAAATACCAACATTATTAAGTAGCAGGGCTGGGATTAGAAACCCAGTCCTTCTGAATCCCAGGCCCGGGCTATATCTATTAGGTAATGCTGATTTTCAAAAGTTCATCCACTCTCCACCTCTCAGATGCCGAACTCTTGCCCACGTCCAGCCCCTGGCCTGGAATGCCTTTCCTCCTCATATCTGACAGACATTGACTTTCTCTCCCTTCAAAGCCTTATTGAAGGCCCATCTCCTCCAAGAGGCCTACCCTGACTAAGCCTCCCTTTCCTCTTCTCCCATTCCCTTCTGCATCACCCTGACTTCTCCTTCTATTCATCCACCCCCACCAAGCCCCACAGCACTTATGTACACATCTAATATATTTATTTATATTAACGTCTGTCTCCCCACCTAGATTTGTATGCTCCTTGTGGGTGGGGAATGTATCTGTTTATTGTTGTGCTATACTCTCCCAAGTGCTTAGTACAGTGCTCTGCATATGGTAAGCACTCAATAAATACAAGTGTGTTAAACTGAATTGAATCTCAGAATGAAATCACCTGGAGGGTCATGGGGGGTATTGGGATCAATGTGCATACGCCTTAACTCTCTGCCCATTTCCTCGGCTCTTGTGGGTTGTACCCCTGAGGTGGAAAGTGGAAAGTGGCGGGAAAGCGCTGCCTGTCTCGGAATGCCCGCGGGCCCAGAGCTCACGGAGAACACTGCTGCTGTGTGTCTCTGGGCAGGAGTTGTTGCCTCATGCTGGGGAATTCCAATCTGCTGTAACTGGGCACAATTAATGTCTTAAGCTTTCTGGTCCGTGCTGCTTCCCAATAGTAATCGATCAATCAATGGTATTTATCGAGCACCTGCTGGGTGCAGAGCACTGGATTAAGCATTTGGGAGAGTATGGGCAGCATGGCATAATGGATAGAGCACAGGCCTGGGAGTCAGAGGTCATGGGTTCTAATTCCGGCTTTGCCACGTGCGTGCTGTGTGACCTTGGGCAGGTTACCTCACTTTTCTGAGCCTCAGTTCCCTCATGTGAAAAATGGGGATTGAGACTCTGCCCCATGTGGGATAGGGACTATGACCTGATGATCTAGCCCAGTGCTTAGAACAGTGCTTGGCACAAAGTAAGGACTTAACAACTACCATAATTATAATTTTGATTATTATTATACAACAGAATTAGCAGACACGTTCCCTGCCCATAATAAAAGCTTCTGGTCTATTATTTGCCACTTAGTGGAAAGTGCTCTAGACCAGGAATCAGAAAGCCAGCCTTAATTTGAGTCAATCACGAAATGGTATTTATTGAGCACTTACTGGTTGCAGAACACTGTACTCAGCACTTGGGAGACTATAATTATTATAGGTGGTAGAACCAACCCCTCCCCACATGGAGCTTACAGTCTAAGGGAGGAGAGAGAGAGAGAGGGAGAGAGACATTAAAATGATAGATGGAGAAACAGAATTTAATGACATGGACTGAAGTGCTATGGGGTGGGGGGCGAATATCAAAGAGACTCAGAAGGGAGGAGTGAATGGGGGAAGTGAGGGCTTAGAATGGATGGCCTCCTGGAGATTTGTTTTTAGTAAGGGTTTGAAGGTCCTGGAGAGCACAGTTGTCTTTTGGAGATCAAAGGGGAGGGCAAGAGGTTGGCAATGAGAGGATGACGAGATGGAGGTCCAAGTGAGTAGGATGGCGAAAAGGAGCGAAGTGTGCAGGTTGGGTTGGAGTACAAGAATAGCCAAGTTGAGGTAGGAGGGGGGCAAGGGGACTGACTGCTTTAAAGCCAAGGGTGAGGAGTTTCCATTTGAGGCGGAGGTGGAGGGACAACTACTGGAGGTTTATGAGGAGTGGGGAGACGTGGACTGAACAGCTTTTTAGAAAAACGATCCAGGCAGCAGAAAGAAGTAGGGACTGGTGAGGGGAGAGACACGAAGTAGACAGGTCAGCGAAGAAGCTGTTGGAGTAGTCAAGGAGGGAAACGAGTGGTAGGATCAGGGGGATTGCAGCCTGGATGGGGAAGAAAGGGTGGATTCTAGAGATGTTGTGAAGATAGCCTGACCTGGGAGAGAGCACAGGCCTGGGAGTCAGAGGACCTGGCTGCTAATCCCGGCTCTATTTGCCCCTGGGCAAGTTGCTTAACTTCTCTGTGCCTCAGTTTCCTCAACTGTAAAATGGGGATTAAACATCTGCTTACCCTTCTACCTAGTCTGTCTGCTCCATGTAGGATAGGACGATGTCTGACCTGATCAATAATAATCATAATCATAATAATCCTCCTGTTCATGCCCTCCCCCTTGTCTGGAATTGTCTTCCCATTCATATGTAGCCAGACCACAGCTCTCCCCAACCTCAAAACCTTCCCTGATTAATCTTTCATCTCCCCCTCCTAGATTTCCCCCTAAAGCCACATAAGCCCCTCCTCCATCTCTCAGACCCTTGGGTACTTCCCATACGGTAACAGTGATGTATACACATTTACACTCCATAACCTGTAATTTATTTTAGTGCCTGTCTCCCTCACTACATTCTAAAGCCCTGAAAGACAGAGATCATGCCTACTATGTCCAACCTGGTAAACTTGTACCTGCCCCGCTGCTTAGGACGGTGTTCGATGTGTACTAGGAGATTAACAGATACAATTAAAAAAAATACTGACAGTACTGTATTCTTCCGAGCAACTGGTGCAGTGCTCTGCATGGAGTAAATGCTCAATAGATACAACTGACCAACTGAATGATTGCGAGAGGGGACAGACCGGCTATAAACTGCCCTACTACTCAAAGTGCTACTGTGCCCTTTAAGTCAGACAATTAAATACCCTCTGAATAGCCAGGCCATCATAAGGAAAGTACTCTGTAGATGCAGAATATATGGTTGGGCAATCATGGGGAATCAGGCCCTTTGGGGGCACTCATTACTCACTATTAATGTTCGTCTCCTCCTCTAGACTCTACGCTCCTGTGAGCAGAGAACCTCTCACCCACGTCCTGCTTCTGGCCTGGAATGCCCTCCTGCCTCAAATCCGACAATGATTCTCCCCGCCTTCAAAGCCTTACTGAAGGCCCATCTCCTCCAAGAGGCCTTCCCAGACTAAGCCCTCCCTTCCTCTTCTCCCACTCCCTTCTGCATTGCCCTGACCTGCTCCCTTTCTTCATTCCCCCCTCCCAGCCCCACCGCACTTCTGTACCTATCTCTGATCTCTAGACCGTGAGCTCACCTCTAGATTATGAGTTCGTTGTGGGCAAGGAATGTGTCTGTTATATTGTACTCTCCCGAATGCTCAGTACAGTGCTCTGCACATAGTAAGCGCTCAATAAATATGACTAACTACAAAGATCCGTGGACAGAATGCTATTTACACGTTGCTCCTGCGATGGGATGCGGAGTTGAGTTTTGGGAGTTTTGCTAACCTGCAGCAGATGGATGCTGGGAGCGCCCGGCACGATGGAACTGGCCAACTTCATGCTCTGACTTCCAGGCCACACTGCGACTAATTCTACTATTACCAATACTGTGACTATTATTATTAATAGCAATAATAATAATAATAACTGTGGCATTTGTTAAGCGCTTACTAGGTGCCATGCACTGTACTAAGCATTAGGGTGGATACAAACAAATCAGGTCCCTGTTCCACATGGGGCTCACGGTCTTAATCCCCATCTTAAAGATGAGGCACAGGGAACCTTACTTAAAAATCACCTCCTCCAAGAGGCCTTCCCAGACTGAGCTCCTCTTCCCCCTCTACTCCCTCTGCCATCCCCCCTTTACCTCTCCGCAGCTAAAGCCTCATTTTCCCCTTTTCCCTCTGCTCCTCCACCTCTCCCTTCCCATCCCCACAGCACTGTACCCATCCGCTCAACTGTATATATTTTCGTTACCCTATTTATTTTGTTAATGAATTGTACATCGCCTTGATTCTATTTAGTTGCCATTGTTTTTATGAGATGTTCTTCCCCTTGACGCTGTTTAGTGCCATTGTTCTTGTCTGTCCGTCTCCCCCGATTAGACTGTAAGCCCGTCAAACGGCAGGGACTGTCTCTATCTGTTGCCGACTTGTTCATCCCAAGCGCTTAGTACAGTGCTCTGCACATAGTAAGCGCTCAATAAATACTATTGAATGAATGAATGAAAATAAAGTGCCTTGCCCAAGGTCACACAGCAGTGGAGTCAGAATCAAAACCCAGGTTCTTCTAGCTCCCAGGCTCGTGTTCCTGTTCCACGCTGTGCCGGAAGTCAGGAGGACTGGGTTCTAATATTGACTCCCCTACGTGTCTGCTAGGTGACCTTGGGCAAGTCACTTCACTTCTCTATGCGTTAGTTCCCTCATCTGAAAATAGGGATTAAGGCTGTGAGCCCTAAATGGGACAGGGACGGTGTCCAATCTGATTAGCCTGTGTCTACCCCAGTGCTTAGGTCAGTGCCTGGCACGGAATAGGTTTAACAAATGCCATTTAAAAAAAAATCTCACAAAGGATTTTGCTGCTGCGACAGTGGGTTGGAAAATTGAAAGGGGTTTCATTTTGGGGGGGAAAATTTAAAGAGGAACTCTAGGGCATTTCCCATAAATGTCTATGAAAGAGGAAGTCGAAATTCTCTTGTAGGCAGGTTTTAAACCTGCTGATGTGTTTTAATGTGTCAATTAAAATTTTAACAATGGTACTTGTTAAGCACTTATTATATGCCATGTACTTTATTAAATATTAAGGTATGAGCTAATCAGGTTGAACACAGTTCCTGTCCCACATGGTGCTCACAGTCTTAAGCCCCATTTTCCAGATGAGGTAACTGAGCCCCAGAGAAGGGAAGTGACTTGCCTAAGGTCATACAGCACTTTAGAACCCAGGTCCTCTGACTCCCAGGCCCATGTTCTTTCTACTGGGCCTCGCTGCTTCTCATTCAAGTGCTTTGGCCCAATGGACCTGAGGCAGATGCTCCCGCTGCCATGTTTGCACTGGGAGGGTCCTGAGTTTGAGTTCTACAGCATTTTGGGACTTGTGTTCTGGATCTCCTGGAAGGCTTGAACCCCACAATTCTTCTATCCAGCTTCCTTCCCCGCCCCCACCCACCCCTGCCAAACCTCCAGACTCTAACCTTGCTGAGAGGGAAACAGAAGCTTGTTGTAGGCAGGGAATGTGACCCTCTATTCACTCAATCAATCGAATGTATTGAGCGCTTACTGTGTGCAAGAGCACTGTATATACTAAGCGCTTGGGAAAGTACAATACAACAATAAAAAGCAACATTCTCTGCCCACAATGAGCTCACAATCTACAGTAGGGGAGACAGGCATCAATACAAATAAATAAAATAACAGATATGTACATAAGTGCTGTGACCCTGGGGGTGGGGGAAGAGCAAAGGGAGCATGTCAGGGTGACGCAGAAGGGAGTGGAAGGTGGCGCTTAGTACAGTGCTCTGCACACAGAAAGCGCTCAATAAATACGAGTGAATAAATGAATGAAGAAAAAGTACATAAGTCAATCATGATATCCTGAAAGCCCAGCAAGTAGCATTTGTCAGCAGATAGGGTCAGCATACTTTCCCGTGCCTGAATTTTCCTGAAGAGAACATTCAAATCATTCATTCATTTAGTCAATTAGTCAATTCAGTATTTATTGAGCTCCTACTGCGTGCAGAACACTGTACTAAGCGCTTGGGAGAGTACATTATAACAAAAAACATCTCTAAGAATGTTACCTGGGTTCTAAAGAAAAGCAACTTCACAGACAAGCGTACAACAGATTTCTGAACATCCAAAGGCTTACCAGCAGTTTAAGCGGATGGCAGGTAATAATAATGATGGCATTTGTTAAGTGTTTACTATGTGCAAAGCACTACACTGTTCACTTCGGAGCGAACCCCCCAACAACACAAAGGAAAAGGAGTGGACCAGTTGGGTGGGCAGCCTACAGCACTGTGCTAATCACTGGAGGGGATACAGTCCCTCTCATTCGTTCCATTTGCTCCATCGTATTTATTGTTTATTGTGTTCAGAACACTGTACTAAGCACTTGGGAGAGCACAAAACAACAATAAGCAGATATATTCCTAACCCACGAGTCTACAGTCTGCACACGAGGCTGACAGTCTCGATCCCCATTTTACAGAGGTGGAAACTGAGGCCCAGAGAAGTGAAGTGACTTGCCTCAAGTCCCACAGTAGACAAGAAGTAAAGCAAGAATCAGAACCCAGGTCCTTCTGCCTCCCGCACCGGTGCTCTACCCATCAGGCCACACCGCTGCGGGCCGTCGTCCCTTCCTGTGCGTCGTTGCCCTGAGCATTTAGCCGGTGACCGTGACCTGATCTGGAATCGGATTCTTTTCCCATAGGCGTCCGCGAAGCGCTGGGGAATAGTAGCGAGCGCTTAGTGTCTGCGGAGCCCTGGACTAAATCCTTGGGAGAGTACATGAGAACAATAAACAGACACATACCATTTATAATAGTAATAATAATTACAGTGATCGTGAAGTGCTTACTATGAGCCAGGCCCTGGGTACTGAGCTCTGAGAAAGAAGACCTGGGTGGGGATCGGCCATGGGAGCAGGAGCTGTCCGCCCGATTTTAGCCCCTTCCTGTGAAGCCGGGGGGGAGGCCAGGGACGGCCACGTCCTCCTTGCTTGTTCGATCAGACCCCTGGCAGGTGACCCCCACCACTCGGTGGGAAGGCGAGGAGGGGACTTGCTCCCCACCGGTGCTCGGGAAGTGCTCTGCACCCTGCAGGGGGTCGCCGAACCTTGCAGAAAACAGGGCACAGGCCAAGGACGGTGACCCAGCGGGGAAGTGGGGTCGGGTCAAAGAGGACAAGCTGCCGCAGGATGCTGAGCCTGGGGGACCAACGGCTCAATCCGTCCACAAATCAGTCGTATTTATGGAGCGCTGACTGTGTGACTGTACTAAGTGCTTGGGAGAATACAGAGCTATGCTATGAGCTCGCATGGGCAGGGACTATCACTTTTTACTGTTATATGGTACTTTCTCAAGCACTTAGTACAGTGCTCTGCACACAGTAAGCGCTTAATAAATACCAATGAATGAATGAATATGAGAGACATTTCCTGCCCGTGACAAGCTTGTCTGCCAGAGGAAGAGCAGCTCCAACCGTTCCCCAGGGCATCTCCCTTCAGCGACCCTTCAAGAGACCCGGCTTCTCATCCCGTCTTGGACACTTGCCTGCTGTGGGCCCTGGGGCCACTCACTTGACTTCTCTGGGCTTCAATAATAATCATCCATTCATTCAATATGTTTTGGGAGCTTATTGTCTGCGGAGTACTGTACTAGGCATTTGGGAGAGTTAATAGAGCAATAAACAGACAGGTTCCCTGCCCACAACGAGCTCTTGGTCCCGAGACTGTGGTATCTTTGAAGTGCTCACTAGGTGCTGAGGACCGTATGAAGGTGTGGCTGGGGTAGGTATAAAACAATCCAGTCAGATCCAATCCCTGTTCCATATGGAGCTCATCTTTCTATTCTGTAAAATGGGATCTCCTTCAGACTGTGAGCCCCATTTTGGATGGGAAATCAGCTTGATATGATTGTAATGTATCTCCCCCAGCACTTAGCCCAGTGCTCAGCACAGGGTAAGCATTGAACACTTGTGAGAAACATAGCAGCCCAGCGGAAAGCCTGGGAGTCAGAAGGACCTGGGTGCTAATTCTGGTTCTGACACTTATTGGCTGGGTGACCCTGGGCAAGTCACTTCTCTTCCCTGGGCTTCAGATGAGGTCATCTGTAAAATGGGGATGAAGACTGTGAGCCCCATGTGGGACAGGGGCTGTGTCCAACCACATTATCTTGTATTCATTCATTAATTCATTCATTCATTCATTCAATAGTATTTACTGAACGCTTACTATGTGCAGAGCACTGTACTAAGCACTTGGAATGTATAATTTGGCAACAGATAGAGACAATCCCTGCCCAATGACGGGCTCACAGTCTAATCAGGGGAGACAGACGAAAGAGCAAAACAGAACGAAACAAAAACAAGACAACATTATCACGATAAATAGAATCAAGGGGATGTACACCTCATTAACAAAATAAATGGGGTAATAAATAATATATACAAATGAGCACAGTGCTGAGGGGCCCCAATGCTCAGTACAGCGCCTGGCACAGAGTAAGCACTTACCAAGGCAATGAATGGTATTTATTGAGCACTTACTCTGTGCAGAGCACTAGACTAAGCACTTTGGAGAGTATGATATAACAGAGTTGGTACCATTAAGAAAAACCAAAACACAATGATTACGATTAGTTTTAGCCTACCCCTCTCTGAAAAGTCACCTCCCTCAGTGAGCTTTCCCGCAACGGTTATCAATCAATCAGTGATATTTACTGAGTGCTTATTGGGTACAGAGTACTTAGGAGAGTACAATAGAACAGAGTTGGTAGATATGTTTCCTGCCCGTCACCAACCCCATCTTCCCCAACTCGAGAATGTGCAATGTATGCTTTTGGGGACAGCACTTCCAACCACTTCCTTTCATTCGATCCTATTTATTGAGCGCTTACTGTGGGCAGAGCATGGTACTAAGTGCTTGGGAGAATACAATGTAACAATAAATGGATCCATTCCCTCTGGGGTGGGGGATGGAAATGAAAATAAACTACAGCTAAGGTGAGCAAATAATCTTTTGTTTCATCATTTTTTATGGTATTCGTTAAGCGCTTACTATGTGCCAGGCACCGTACAAAGTGCTGGGGCCGATTCAGGCTAACCAGGTTGGACACTGTTCCTGTCCCGCCTGGGGCTCACTATCTAAATCCCTACTTTACAGAAGAGGTACCTGAGCCAAAGGAAGTTTCAAGTCAATCAGCAGACAAATGGGGGAGCCGGAATTAGAACACGGGACTTCTGACTACCCAGTCCATGCTCTATCCACTAGACCACACTGCTTCTCCTTCTTCTGAGGTTATAAGCGGGCTGAGCTCCCTTAGCCCGGGCCTGGAACAGTGCAATGCCCAATCTCGGTGGGTTTTCTGAGGATAATGAAGATGAATGCAATGTGTCCTCAGCTCTTTCATTACACACTGTGGGTTATGACAGATACAGGGCCGCTCTTCCACCAAGCTGGGTCACCGCTGGGAGAAATAGGGAGGCGCACAAATGCCATTTGGATCGGTGTGCCCGACGTACCGTGAATTCTCCTGGAAGGACATGGCTCCTAAGGGGGCAGATCTGGGAAACCCAGCTCCTAAAGGGACTGATTTGGACCCAAGGAAACAGGTAGCGAGGACGCTTCGGGAGGGCACAGAAACCAACCAACTAACTGAGCAAGGAGTGCAACAAAATGGCCTCCCGGCAACGCTTGGCAAGCCCCAGTGGCCGATCGATCGGCGGGAGGCGTTTGGAAACCCCGCTGCCACTTTCTGTAGGCGCCAAGCCGCAAGGCGAGGCCGTACAACGAAGGCGGAGCCCGGCGCGGTAACCACACGCTGTGCCCAGGGGTTGGCAAAACAGGGCCAGTAAAAAAAGCTGTGAACCCTGCCTTTCCCTCCCCTCCTTCTTGCACTTGGCCTAGGTGCCTCTTTCAACATCACACGTTATCTTGATGGGGCCAAGGGATGAAGAAGAAGAAAACTCGGTGGCCCCGTCTGTCCGCCTCCCTCGACAGAGGCTAAGGGCGCAGGTCCCTTTGGAAACAGCAACAACAACAATAATAACAAATGCGACAATCAAACGAACATCTCTGTCTGTTGGTTTAACCCAGTCTCCACCTGCAAGGAAGTCAGTTTGGCCTTCCTGTTTCTTCTTGCTGCCCTCTCTGCTGAACAGCTCTTGGGGCTTAGAGCAGATGCCAAGGAAGGAGAGAAGCTGGGCTCTGCCAACTGCTCTCCCTGGGGGGCCTCGGGGGGAACTGTGGGCATACTGGGGTGCGATGGACGGCACGGGCTAGAGACAAGGGAGATGGGAAGAACACCTGTTTACTGCTATACTGTACTTAATAAAGTAACCAAGCACTTAATAAACTATTCTGCACACAGTAAGCGCTCAATAAATACGACTGAACCAAGGGACGGGTTCACCTCTTCCAGCTGGAAAGGTGAGCCCAAGTGAGGAATATATATATATTTTTTTTATGGTAATGGTTAACCGCTTACTACGTTCCAGGCTCTGTAATAATAGCTGGGGAAGATAAAAATTACTCAGGTTGGACGCAGTCCTTGTCCCATATAATAAATAACAGTAATTATAATAAATACTGTGGTACCAGTTAAGTGCTTACTATGTGCCAAGCACTGTACTAAGCAGTGGGGTAGATATATGATAACTGGGTTAGACACAGTCCCAGTCCCACGCAGGGCTCACAGTCTTAATCCCCATTTAAAGATGGGGTAACTGAGGCACAGAGAAGTGAATCGACTTGCCCAAGGTCACATGCCGGACGAGTGGCAGAGCTGGAATTAGAACCCAGGTCCCCCTGACTCCCAGGCCTGCGTTCTATCCTCTAAACCATACTGCTCCTTCACTTCCAGAAGGCAATGGAAGATCTAGAGGGGGGAGCTTCTGGGGGGATTTTATGCCTCAGTTTACTGTTTCCCTTTGAGAATGTTGGTTAGCTATGGAATTTACGAAGCATCTGCTTTGTGTCAGGCACTGTGCTAAGGCTGTGATTGCCCAAGGAAGCAGCAGAGTCTTATGGTCAGAGGTCCATCGTCTTAGCCATACCCCGACCTTGACACAAGTCTGAACCAAAATCAAGTCAGACAACAAACAATTTCCTTATTCTTAAAGATCTCCAGGAGACTACTCCACTTCTTTTCTTGATTATGTATCTCGCTGTTTCACAGCCTCGGTAGTAGCAAAGCTTTTCTTTTGCATCAAGTAATCCAAATCCCTTATGCTGCCACTTAGAAACACAACCGAAACTGTGGTCCATCCATCAGTGGGATTTCAATCAACTGTATTCATGTTCTGCTCACTTGGAAAACGGTAGAGGGGAGGTGTTGGGGATGGTAGACTGCAACTCCATCAGGGCAGGGATCGGGTCTTTAAACTCCAATCTGCCTTGCTAAGTGCTCAGTACAGAGCACTGGATGTAGTAAGCACTCAATAAACACTACTGAGAGACTGACTGGTGGATGTCTTCTCAGGTTTCCTCCCAACTACACGGAAATTTGCTTCTGCAGAACTCAAAGCCACTGCATGATATATTTTTGTCTCCTCCCTCAGCATCCAGGAGGTAGAGTGCGCGCAAAGGTCACGGCCTTAGGCTCTTCTTCAGATGGGAAAACTGAAGCCTGGAGGGGCACAGTGACTTTGCCAGCGAGCCGTTGGCTCTGCCCACCAGACCCCACCCTAGCAGAGAGGAAACAGATCGCAGATTTCTGCCACCAAAAAAGGGTCCATTTCCTCCCTCTTTTGCAGCATTCCTGTTGCCCCCCCTACCAAATCTCCAAATCTCTCCCAGTAGGATAGGAGCATTCCCCTATTCCTGGAGACGCCCCTGCTTACTAGACCGTCCCGGTTAAATCACGAGACCCAAACCATCGCGTCCTACGTGATCTCACCGAAAAACTGGAACCTAGGCTTGGGAATGGAAAAAACCCCAAAAAAGATGCTGACCTTTCACCCTCCTACCTAGAAACATGCCTACGGAGAAGAAAGCTTTTATAGCTTGAACCGTGTGGTTATTCCATCTCTGCCCCGTCCTTTCTAAACACCCAACTGGTTGGTAGGCTGAAAAGAGAAAGCTAAGTTTTTCCCTTGTGGGGGAAACCCTTTCTTAGCCCTCACTTCCTCCTCCTTTTCCCCAGAGGCCTCCCACCTCCACAGAGCGGAGCCTTCGATTCAGAGGCTCCGAACTTCACTGCAGAATGAAGTTCATATGCATCTCGGCTTGCCTGCGTAGGTGAGTTTCGGCCTGACTCCTGCCTCGGGGCTCTGATCCTGATTAAGCGCTTGAAAGCACCGCATCTCGCTGTCATCTTCTGCCTCGGTAATAGAGAGTTTGGGGGAAACACCTCTCTGTTTCCTCTCGGTGAGTGAGGGTGTACAAGTTAGAAATGTTGGTGCTCCAATAACGATCGATACTTTGTGATAAAGCGGCACGGCGACAACCCGAAGCAAGTTCAAAAGCAATGGCAGGTTTGATGTGTTTCCCTTACGCACCGGAAAGAAATCTGTGGTGCAGTTAGAAGGCAACTCAGTAAAACCAAGACTAAAATGGACTGGTATCTCCACAGCGTCTCTCTTACACACACACATAAATACACAAACACACACACACACCCTTATTCTCTGGGGAAATTCCCTTGAGCTGCCAAAAGTCCCCAGTCCTCAATGACAGTCCCAACACTCTCCAGGGCTGCTCTCCATCTTGTTGTGGGCACGGAACGTGTCTACCGACCCTGGAATTGTCCTCTCCCAAGCGCTTACTACAGTGCTCGGCCCACAGTAAGCGCCCAATAAACACCACCGATTGAAGCTCTGGGGATGACTGATTAATCTTTGATAATAACAGTGGTATTTGTTAATCAAGCACTGGTCTAAGCGCTCCCTGTCCCACTGGGGGAAATCACAGTCTAAGGGAAGGAGAACAGGTATTTAATCGCCGTTTTGCAGATGAGGAAACTGAGGGCCAGAGAGGCTGACTTGCCCAAAAGTACGCAGCAGGCAAATGGCAGAACCAGATTTAGAACCCAGGTAACCTGGATGCGGGTCTTAAGAGCCAGTAAAGCCAAGGGGCCCAAGTGGATACCACGAGTGCAGAAATGAAGCATCTCTGGTCTGAATCTGAAATTTACCTCTAATTTATGTATTTATAATAACGTTTATCTCCCCCTCTAGCCTGTAAGCTCACTGTGGACAGGGAATGTGTCTGCTTATTGTTGTACTGCACTCCCCCGAGTGCTCAGTATAATGCTTTGCACACAGTAAGCGCTAGACAACTGAATGAATAAATGAGAAATGAATGAATGAATCGCTTTTTGTCTGTCTACCATCTCTCATAATATACTCTCCCAAACTCTTAGCACAGTGCTCTGCCCACAGTAAGCGCTCAGTAAATACGATGGCTAGATTGACTGATTTAAACAGAGATTTCCTTTCTCTTCCCAGGATCTCGAGACAAACCACCTGACCCAGTCAAACGCCTACAGTCAGCAAAAAGCCCTAAGACTCCGGGAGAACGCTTCAGATGCTCAGCGGAAAAACCTAACGAAGGTCACGGCTAACACGCTACCATCTATTGTTTCTCGACCGCAGAGCGGCTCGCAGCTAAACCGGACAGGGCAGGGTGTTTGCCGGAGGCCTGGATCCCCTTAAGGATACCAAAGGCGCTGATGGTAAAGGGATGACGCTCACTGGATTCCTTTAAAGGGCAGACTTCAATTTCCTATGTAGCCGAAGAGGAGCAAGATGTTTCCGAATGTCACAACACAGTTTATGTAAAAGTGCTTCGGTTCAAACGGAAACTTTGCTCCAAAAATGCGGCTGAGGGAAGTCTCCCCTCTCCCTCCATCCCCATCACCGAGAGGAACGTCAAATGCCGTTTACAGTACTTTGCATAAAGCGGTCGTGTCAACCCTAACCCTTTGCTGTTCTAACAGGAACTGGAAGTAGATCAAAAAAAAATTGCTTCTCTTTAGCTCTCAGCTTTGCTTCGGTGACAAGCTCATGGGTCGATGTTTTTTTTTCAACTCCATCAGAGATCAGATGGGGGAGAGGAGACAGAAAGGGAGCAGACGGAATCAGACGGCAAATCGGCAAATCTACGGACAACAGGAGGCACCGGGCTTCATCTACTCGGAGATTCATTTTGGGGGGGCATTGCAAGGCGGGGGGACGGCAAGGAGGTGTAGCGGCAAAAAAAATCAATATAAAGCAGACTTGGGAAGACTTACAAGGGACAGGTCTATAATACGGACCATCTCCGACCAACTTTGCATAGATCCAAGTTCTCTACGTAGGACATTGATGCGCTACCATTTTAAAGAGAGATCTTGGCCCAAGATCTAGCAATGCTATTCCCACCCCCTCACCCCCACACCAAATCTGCTGGGAAAATAGCCCTGAAGAAGAAACATCTGCCTTCTGAATTTTAAAGGGAAAATCTGAATTGATCTTTTCTTTAGAAAAAATAAATAAACAAATGTGGTGTATTTTCCTATGCTAAAAACATTCCTGGATATTGCCTCACACAATGAGAACAGAGATGCTGGAAAGACACATTAATCTCCCAATAATAATATTAATAATAATAATAATGGTATTTGTTAAGTGCTTACTATGTGCCAGGCACTGTACTAAACATTGGAATAGTTATGGGCACATGAGGTTGGACACAGTCTCTGTCCCTCATCGGGCTCACAGTCTTAATCCTCATTTTACAGATGAGGTAACTGAGGCCCAGAGAAGTTAAGTGACTTGCCCAAGGTCACACAGCAGACCAGCGGGGGAGTGAGAATTAGAACCCATGACCTTCTGACCCCCAGGTCTGTGCTCTATCCATTACACCATGCTGCTTCTCTATCTGAAACTTGGGAACCCTGTGTAAAGAAGTAAATGACTGCTTCCAATCTTCCTGAGGCTGGAAGGAAGAAGAATTTTCATCGCTGGTAATTACTGGGTGCTTATTGTACACTGTCCTAAACACTGGGGAGAGTACACAGGGATAATCGACATGTTCCCTGCCCGCAACGAGCTTACAGTCTAGAGGGACTGTTTTTTTCTGGGAATCTGGTGTTCTCGGCTTGTGTGTTTGGCTTGGAAGCCCCAGGCTCTCAGAACATTCCACACAAAACAGAGTGTATTTTTCTTTTTGCTATTTCACCTTGTTAGCAGAGCACGTGACCTGAGGGTCAACAACAGTCATGCAGCCTATCTTTAACTGTCTCAGCTCACATGATGAGAAGTTCTGAAGAGAAGGAACACAAACAGGAAATTGGGCAAAATGAATCTGTTAGCCGGAGACCCGCAACTAGGCTCGGAAAGAAAGTGACTCTTCCAAAATATCGCAAGGGGAGACTGGCAGTCTGCTCAATTTCCAAGGGAAAATGAGCGTCTACGGGGCAATCCTCACCCAAAAGCTTCTGTCCCATTTGCTCGGAATGAGTGGAGCAAAGAAAACGGCTTTTATTTCCCAGGGAAACAATCCATAAACTTAAAAGTATTTCAGATACTTCCGAATTATTTTGTAAATGCCTCAATCAATCCTTGGTATTTATTGAGTCCTTCCTGCGTGCAGAGCACTGTACTAAGCACTCGGGAGAGTAAAAATGATACTAATGGTTATTGTTAAGCGTTTCCTATATTCATTCATTCATTCAATAGCATTTATTGTGCACTTACTATGTGCAGAGCACTGGATTAAGCATTTGGAAAGTACAATTCGGCAACAGATAGAGATAATCCCTGCCCAATGATGGGCTCACAGTCTTTATCCCCATTTTAAAGATGAGGTAACTGAGGCACAGAAAAGTTCAGTGGCTTGCCCAAGGTCACAGAGCAGACAAGTGGTGGAGCCTGGATTAGGACTCACGTCCTCTGACTCTCAAGCCTGTGCTCTTTCCATGCTGCTTGAGTACAATATAAGAGAGTTAACAGACAGGCTCCCTGCCCACAACGACCTTAATCAATCCATCGATCAATCATATTTATTGAGTGCTTACTCTGGGTAGGGCACTGTACCACGTGCTGGAGGGAGGACAATATAACAGAGTCGGTAGACACGTTCCCTGCCCACAAGGAGCCTACAGCCTAGACGGGGGACTCAGACATTAATATAAATAAAAAGAATTACAGCTACGTAAGTAAGTGCTGTGGGGCTGAGGGAGAGGTGAATAAAGGGAGTAAATCCAAGTGCATGGGCGAAGCAGAAGGGAGTGGGAGAAGAGAAAATGAGGGTTTAGTCAGGGAAGGCCTCTTGGAGGAGATGGGCTTTTAACATGGCTTTGAAAGTGGGGAGAGGTGTGGTCTGTTGGACCTGAAGAGGGAGGGTGCTCCAGACCTGACCCAGCCCTCCTCCTATTCATAATAATGATGGAATTGGTTAAATACGTACTATGTGCCAGTCACTGTACTAAGCGCTAAGGTGGATACAAGCAAATGAAGATGGACCCAGTCCCTGTCCCATGTGGGGCTCACAGTAATAATAAGAATAATAATAATAATAATGTTGGTATTTGTTAAGCGCTTACTATGTGCCGAGCACTGTTCTAAGCGCTGGGGTAGACACAGGGGAATCAGGTTGTCCCACGTGGGGCTCACAGTCTTCATCTCCATTTTACAGATGAAGTAACTGAGGCACCGAGAAGTTAAGTGACTTGCCCAAAGTCACACAGCTGACAAGTGGCCGAGCTGGGATTCGAACCCATGACCTCTGACTCCAAAGCCCGTGCTCTTCCCACTGAGCCACGCTGCTTCTCTATCCCCATTTTCCAGATTAGGTAACTGAGGCCCAGAGAAGTTTAGTGACTTGCCCAAGGTCAGCAGACTGAGCCCCCCTTTTCCCTCAGCTCCCCCTCTCCTCCCCTCCCTCCCCACTGTCTGCTCTTTCCCCTTCCCCTTCCCTCAGCACTGTGCTCATTTGTATATATTATTTTTT
The DNA here is from genome assembly GCF_004115215.2 of Ornithorhynchus anatinus. NCBI lineage: Eukaryota > Metazoa > Chordata > Mammalia > Monotremata > Ornithorhynchidae > Ornithorhynchus > Ornithorhynchus anatinus. Next base: position 39,768,405 of record NC_041733.1, on the reverse strand, counting down.
ACCCTATTTATTTTGTTAATGAGGTGTACATCTCCTTGATTCTATTTATCTTGATGATGTTGTCTTGTTTTTGTTCTGTTTTGCTTTGCTGTCTGTCTCTCCTTGTTTAGACTGTGAGCCGGTCACTGGGCAGGGATTGTCTCTATCTGTTGCCGAATTATACATTCCAAGCGCTTAGTACAGTGTTCTGCACAGAGTAAGCACTCAATAAATACTACTGAATGAATGGCAAATGGCAGAGCCGGCATTAGAACTCATGACCTTCTGACTTCCAGGCCTTTGCTCTACCCACGCTGCTTAACAGTGCTTGGTACATAGTAGGCGCTTAACATACGCTTAACATCGTAAGCGTACATAGTAAGCGCTTAACAAATACCATTATTAGCATTATTATTACATTATTACAAATACCAGTATTACTATTAGAAGCAGCATGGCTCACTGGGAAGAGCACGAGCTTAGGAGTCAGAGGTCATGGGTTCTATTCCCAGCTCCACCACCTGTCGGCTGTGTGACTTTGGGCAAGTCACTTCACTTCTTGGTGCCTCAGTTCCCTCATCTGTAAAATGGGGATTAAGACTGTGAGCCCCACGTGCGACAACCTGATTACCTTGTATCTATCCCCAGCAGTGCTCGGCACATAGTAAGCGCTTAACAAATACCAACATTATTACTACTATCATAATAATAGTATCATTATGGCTGGGCAAGGCAATGTTCTGACAAGAACGTTTCTAGTGGGAAACGACTTTCTGCACTCACCCGCAGCCCTAAGCCTATCCTTGCGAGGAGTGTGCCCCGCAACTAGCCAAGATATTTGGGAGTCTCCAGGAGCTATCCTAAAACCCATGTGTGCACCCTCCTTCCTGCCTGATTCCAAAGACCATGGGGAGGGGGGGCATGAGAGAGGAAGTGCAGAGGCAGAGGGAGAGAGGAAGTCCAGAGGCAGAGGGAGAAACAAGTGAAAAAACAAAAAGACAATTAAATTCCTCAATGAAAGTGACAGGAAGGCACAGCAGTGCTTATCATCATTGTTATTACTATTGTTATGGTATATGTTGAGCGCTTACTAGATGCTAGGCACCGTACTAAGCGCTGAGGTAGAAACAAGCAAATCGGGTTGGACATAGTGCTGGGCTCACTGTCTTAATCCCCATTTTATAGATGAGGTTACTGAGGCACGGAGAAGTTGTGGTCCCACAGCAGACAAGTGGCAGAGCGGGGATTAGAACTCAGGTCCTTCTGACTCCCCACGCCTGTGCTCTATCCACTAGGCCACGCTGCTTCTAACCAAAGCCGACAGAAGACAGACTCAGGACTCTGGGAATTCATCCCAGAAGGAGGGCCTCCTGGAGGAGGTGGTTCTGAGGAGGGGAGGGTTAGTTGGTGGGTTCGACTGGGAAAAGAATTTCATGCATGGATCGGGCCACGGGAGGGTCTGAGTACAATCTTGGGCCTCTCCCCACAATCTGGAGACTCTCCTGGGCAAGCAATCAAGAAGGTATGAAGAAAGATGAAGGGTCCTCTGAGAAACGGAAGTGAGGAAATGAAGAGAGGGACGTGAGGGGCTTTAGAGGGCAGCTGACCATCTGTCAAGTGCTTCCAGCCCCACTGCTGAAATTATGAAAGCCCTGAACAATGGAGAGTCACTAAGAAGAGCAACACCCATAACAGAGATAACAGTACTGTAGACTTGGTGGATTAGTAGATTTTTTCAGGGCTCTTTTCGCTTCTGACTTCATTGGGGCTGTAGTGATTATTTCACAGCGCAAATTACAAGGGGGTTGAATGCTAAGATTTCCGCAGTTGTTTAGTGGACTAAATGAGGGGTGGGGAGGACGAGTCTAAGGCCTAATCACACACCACTGGTGCTTTGGGGACCACAGAAGCAGCCTGGCCCGGGGATTCAGAGACCCTGGGTTCTAATCCTGACTCTGCCACTCGTCTACTGGGAGGCCTTAGGCAAGTCACTCCGTGCCTCAGTTGCCGCAACTGTAAAATGGGAGTTCAGTAGCTGTTCTTCCTCCCTTCTAGACCGTGAGCCCCATGTGAGATAGGGACCTCATCCAGACTGATTAACTTGTATCTATACCAGTGTTTAGAGCAGTGCTTCACAACATCACTAAAATCAGCCCAGTCTTCTTCATCCAAGCTTGTTGACCTCCCAACCCCCTGCCACTCCCCACGTCAGTCCATACTTCACTCTGCTGGCTGGATCATCTTTTCTACAGAAACGATCAGGATGTGTCACCCCCCTCCTCGAAAATCTCCAGTGGTTGGCTATCCACCTCCGTATCAGACAAAAACTCCTCGCCACTGGCTTTAAAGCTCTCCATCACCTCAGCCCCCTCCTACCTCACCTCGCTTCTCTCCTTCTACACCCAGCCCGCACACTTCTCTCCTCTAAGTGCTAACCTTCTCAATGGGCCTCGACGTCGCCCGTCTCGCTGCCGACCCCTGGCATGTCCTGCCTCTGGCCTGGAACACCCTTCCTCCTCAAATCCGCCATACAATGACTCTCCCACCTTCAAAACCTTACTGAAGGCACAACTCCTCCAAGAGGCCTTCCCAGACTGAGCCCCACTTTTCCTCATCTCCCACTCCCTTCTGCGATGCCCTGACTCACTCCCTTTGCTCTTCCCCACTCTCACAGACTCATAGCACTTATCTATATATCTGTAATTTTATGTATTTGCATTGATGTCTGTTTATTTGTATTGGCGTCTGCCTCCCTCCCGGCCCTCCAAGACTATGAGCTCGTTGTGGTCAGGAATTGTCACTGATTACTGTTGTAACATTTTTTCCGAAGTACTTAGTACAGTGCTCTGCACACAGTAAGCACTTAATAAATACGACTGAGTGAACTGAATGAAAACGTTTTATAAAGAACACACGTATTATCATTAGGAGATGAATATGTCTTCCCTACAACATCTCTGGAACCAAAAGTGACGCCTGCTATCTTTTCCATATTATTCTTTCAGAGAGCTGGGGCCCGTTTTGGCAAACTCTTTGTATTTTTCACGTGCGTCAATCAAGTAAATGTTACTTTCTTCCAGCTTCTGTGAAAACCTTGCATGTGCACACTTTGCTTTCTTAGGAAGTACATACCTGGCTCATTTGTAAGAAGAACAATGAAGCATGATATAAAAAATCAGAGGGCCATAAAAAGTCTGAAACATTATTCAGAGAGCCATAAAAACAAATTTGTTACCTTGTGCACAGAGGAGCCTTTTAAGTACACCATCCACTTGAGCCTTTGATCCTGAAATCATTAGGCAGTTTCCAAGATATTATCATCACCCTCATCATCATCAACAGCATTTTATGGCAGTGCCTTTGCCTGCCCACCTCGAGCAGAGACCCAGTAAAAGGATTCGGCCTCTGCCCTCAAGGAACTTCCAATTGCATGGGGGAGACAAGTCAACACTATTCCTCCATTTCCAATTAGAGGCGTTGGTATTTTTCCATGATGTGGGAGACAGGGGAAAAACTGAACATCCAGACAAAGGCTTGGAACGCCCTGGATTCTTCAGGCAAACGTTAATGATTCCACCTTGCTGATAATAGGAGCTTTCCGTTTCTTGTGTTTACTCTATCCAAACTGCTTGTTTCACAATCTGTGACCAATTTCGGGTTATCTGTTCTCAATAGTTACCACTTTTATTACCAAGTCAACCGTGACCACTGTTCCAGTTTCCAGAACAGTCCCACCAGCTGACCAAAGGGCTGGTTTATCAGAAACGAGGAGATTCTTGTAGAGGGGGAAGAAATCAATGCTCTGGGGGCAACCTCTGGATGCAAAATGACCTGCATAAGAACACTGAGCCCCAGTCTCCAATCCAAAACCACTAAGAGAGCTGAGGACCCCCCCTGAGAATGCTGAGGGATGGACATGGAAATCCAAAAGTGGACCCTGATGCCAGGTGTGGCTTCATCAGGTTGGCGAGGACATTCCTAACCCTTTGAAACCATGAAGTGTGACGCAGCCCCGCCCAGCGGACGGAGCCCGAGCCTAGGAGTCAGAAGGACACGGTTTCTCATTCCGTCTTTGCCACTTCTCTGCTGTGTGGCCTCAGCCAAGTCACTTCACTACTCTGTGCCTCAGTTACCTCATCTGTGAAAAGGGGATTAAGACAGCGAGTCCCATGTGGGACAGGGACTGTGTCCAACCTGATGGTCTACCCCAGTGCTTAACACAGTGCTTGATACATAGTAGCAGTGTGGATCAGTGGAAAGAGCCCAGGCTTGGGAGTCAGAAGTAGTGGGCTCTAATCCTGGCTCTGCCACTTGTCAGCTGTGTGACTTTGGGCAAGTTACTTAACTTCTCTCTGCCTCAGTTACCTCATCTGTAAAATGGGGATTAAGACTGTGAGCCCCACATGGGACAACCTGATTACCTTGTATCTCCCCCAGCGCTTAGAACAGTGCTTGTCACATAGCAAGCACTTAACAAATACCATCCTTATTATTATTAGTAGTAAGCGCTTAACAAATACCACAACTATTATTATTATTGTAAGCACTTAGCAAATACTATCATTATCATTATCATCACTATTAACCCTGGGGGCTTTTGACTGTTTTTCTAAAACTGCCTGGGACAGCCAACAGAAATATGGGACTCTTCTGGTTTAAACGTGACGTATGGCCATTCTACTCAACGAGGAGATGCTAGGCCAGTTCCAAGGATGTGTGTGGGGGACTGCTTTGGACAAATTCATGGAAGGCCAACCTTGCCGTTAAGCACATGGAAATCCTTAACTGTGGCCTGAGGGGCACGGGGCATTTAGCTTCACCTTATAGGGAAGGTACAAAGGAAAAGACGGGGGCTGTAACTTCTCCAAAGTCACCCACCAAGTTCCCAGATTATAGAGTAAACTCTTCATGGGCAGGGAATGTGTCTGTTCGGTGTTATATTGTACTCTCTCAAGTGCTTAGTACAGTGCTCTGCAAACAGTAAGCTCTCAATAATTATGACTCACTGACAATTGACTGACTGGTGAGTCCACGAGTAGATGCTGGGCTTTATTCCAGGTAAAAACAACATTAGCACTCCTGGAGGGACAATGGAACTTCCAAATAATGAAGGGAATTAAATTATTTTAACCTCACCTGGGATAAGATCGGCCTTGTCTTCTTCGGGCAAGAAGGTGAATGGCTATTTCATCAGGACAGATTGTTGGGAGGCCTAGGGTGTGGCCTTCCTTGCCAGCAGGGAACATGTCCACTAACTCTGCTGTATTGGATTCTCCCAAGCGCTTAGTACAGTGCTCTCCACACAGTAAACGCTTAATAAGTACCATTGATTGATGGATTCCAAAAAGCACAGACCTAGAATTACCTAACCGAAGGAGCAAAGGATAACGGAGAATCCCAGAGGCAGAACCCAGCCTAACCTGCGAGGCCTGTGAGACCGTGAGCCCTACATGGGACGAGGGACTGTGTCCAACTCGATTTGCTTGTATCCACCCCAGCGCTTAGTACAGTGTCTGTCACATAATAAGTGCTTAACAATACCATTATTATATTATGATGGCCAAGGGATCTGCACCTCAGTCATAGAGGGATCCTGGAGCAGACCAAGATGGAATCCAGCAGATCGTGTCACTGAGTTCGGAGTTCCCAATAGGAAGTGACCATCTATTGTCGTAAACTCCTTGAGGGCAGGTACCATGTCTGCAGATTCAGCTGTACTGTACTCTCCCAAGCGCTTAGTACAGGGCTCTGCACAGAGTGATCACTCAATAAATACCACTGACTGGCTGATTGGACCAACGGGAGACCTTCGAGGGCAGTATCGAAGGTCATTTGTCCACTGGCCCAGAGTTTGCCGAGGGCTCACAGGCCTGTCGCTCTCTTTTAAGATCTTGGAGAAAAAGTTAAAGAGAAAGGCAAAGTCCTCCGCCTCACTGGGCTTAGAATTTACTGCGGGGAGGCAGAAGGCATACAGTCACCGGGAAGAGGTCTTACTGATGAGAATGAGGATAAAACACAGGCCTGGGAGTCAGAAGGTCGTGGGTTCTAATCCCCGCTTTGCCACTTGTCTGCTGTGAGACCTTGAGCGAAGTAACTTCTCTGGGCCTCAGTTACCCCATCTGGAAAATGGGGATTGAGACTGTGACCCCACGTGGGACAGGGACTGTGCCCAACCCAATTTACTTGTATCTACCCCAGTGCTTAGTACAGTGCCTGGCATATAGCAGGCGCTTAACAAATGCCACTATTACTAATTATTAATAAGGGGAGCGGGAGATGGTGCAAGTAGATTTTTCGAGGCCATAGGCTAGAATTCCAGCCTGATATTTCCTAAAGCCTAGGGATAATGAAGTTTAAGCGGCCCGTTTACTTTCTGCCAAACAGATCTGATTAAGGACATTTCACTTCTCATTTCCCCAGGTGTTGGACAGAGCTGAGTTAGCTGGATCTCCTACTGGGAGGGAAGAAATTACACCTGAAGCAAGAAACACCTCGAAAACCTTCCAGCTAGCCTTTTTGAGTGACCAAACCTTTCTCAGAGCAACCCCCCCTCCCCATTGTAGGGCAAAAAGAAATACTCGGGTCAGTCAAGATCCTTAAAACAAAGGGTGAATGACTCACAATGGAAAGTCATGTGATTGAAAAAAAAAAAATGTTCCCTTTTTGTTTCAGTTTGCCAGACTCTCACATTTCCCTCTCCTTGAACAGATGAAATCACAGAAGTCAGAACTATTAAATCATTTCCTCCATAGGGGGATGGAATAGGTTAACGATGAAAACACACTGGTTTGACCCACTTCTGCTGGAGAGCTACCTTCTCGACTCAGGATAATAATAATGATAATAATTCTGGTATTGGTTAGGCGCTTATTATGTGTCAAGCACTGTACTAAGCGCCGGGGTGGATATAAGCAAATCGGGTTGGACAGAGTCCCAGTCCCATATGGAGCTCACAGTCTCCATCTCCATTTTACAGATGAGGTAACAGTGGCCCAGAGAAGTGAAGTGACTTGCCCAAGATCCTGCAGCAGACAAGTGGCAGAGTCAGGATTCGAACCCATATCATTCTGACTTCCAGGTCTGTGCCCTACCTACTATGCCATGAGAATCGTTTTCCCTTTGGGCTCTAGACCCAAGAAATCGGGTTTTACGAGTCCCAGCTGGGCAGGACCACCCACAGACTCCACTCATCTCCTCCTCTGTCCCCTGCTCATTGCGGGCAGGACAGAGTCTCAATCAGTCAAACGCATTTACTGAGTGCTTACTATGTATTATACTGTATTATATGCTTGGGAGAGTACAACAATAAACACATTCCCTGCCTATGACAAGCTTAGTCTAGACAGTGTATCTGACGACTCTGATGGAACTCTCCCAAGTGCTTAGTACAGGGCTCTGCACACAGTAAGTGTTCACCAAATACGACTGATGGATTGATTCTTCCTCTACACTCTAGGCTCTTGGAGGGCAAGGATGGTGTCTGCTAACTTTGTTGGGCTGTACTCTCCCAAGCGTTGAGTACGGTGCTCCGCACGTAGAAAGCGCTAAATATATACAATCGATCGATGGATTGTTTCCTGGAGCAAGTACTCTCAGACAGTTCCTAGAAAAGGGCCAGTTCCAAGACCACCAGCCCCAGGGAGGGGGAAAGGGCTTGAGGAGTAATAGCAGGAATAATAGTATTTGGGGGGGGAGTGGTATTTGTTAAGTGCTTACTATGTGCTAGGCACTCTACTAGTTCTGGGGTCTATATAAGCTAATAAGGTAGGACAGAGTCCCTGTCCCAACTAGGGCTCTCAGTCTTCATCCCCATTTCCTAGATGAGGTAACTGAGGCCCAGAGAAGTGAAGTGACTTGCCCAAAGTCACAAAGGAGACAAGTGTGGAGTCGGGGTTAGAGCCCAGGTCCTTCTGACTCCCAGGCTCGTGCTCTATCCAGTAGGCCACACTGCTTCCCATTTATTAAGCGCTTACTGTAGCTCCAGGAGAGAATATCCAAGAGGAATTAAACACAGAATTAGACCGCTGCACTCTCACCCAGGCCTGTCTGGCACAAACCGAGGGCAACCTCCGGGGCAAATGAGTTCCTGGGCTTGAGAAGGCCTGGCCAGAGGACTGGGCGGAATGGTTTCCTGGCTTTCCGCCCATTCCGAATCTGCCTCCATCGATCAATTGATCAATAAGACCAAGTGAGCCCTTACTGTGGGCCTCCTTTTCAGGCATCTGCTACTGGGCTCTTGGGAAAGGAAGAGCTTAGGTCGGGGTGAACCAAGATCAAACAGTTTTGCTGACTGGTTCAGGAAAACGATGTGCAAGTAGGGTGCAAGGAAAAATCAACTGAAGTTATTCAGCACTTACTGTGTGCAGAGCACTTACTCAGTGCTTGAGAGAGGATAATACAAGAACCGATACGTTCCCTGTCCACAACGAGACTTCCAGTCCGGAGCTCTATCTACTAGACCACATTGCTTCTCTATTGTTCTCTCTCTATATTCTTCTTAGTTCTAAGGAATTATTATATTTGGTGCTGACAGTATTATTATTATTAATAATAATTAATAATATGAGGAGAAGCAGGGAGAGGAGAAGGAAGAAGAGGATTTGCCCAACCAAACTGCACCATCAAACACTGAATATTAATCAATCGATCACATTTATTCAGTGCTTACTATGTGCAGAGCACTGTACTATGCGCTTAGGAGAGGGTGATGTAGCAATATAACAGGGTTGCCAGACACATTCCCATAAGAAATGTGGCAGGGTGAGGAAGGTGGTGGTTGGATCTTTTTTCTCTGAAAATGATAAAAATAGTTTCCACCTCCAGGTTTGGAGAAAGCGCACCAAGTCTGGGGAGGCAGGGGAATGGACCTGATGACCTTCAGAAAACCTCTCCACCCACAAAGGTGTATTTTTCTACAGTTTCCTTTCCTGTAGAACACTGGCAGTGTTCTTTTGTGTATCTGATTTGATAAAGTCGATTTCTCTGAAGAGTCATTTAAGTCGCTGATGGGTTCCACCACCGGATGGCTCGATTGATCTCTTACAACGGCTCCATCGGCGAGTGCTCAGATGAAGAGCGCTAGGACTCTTTGGTAATTTCAGTGTGATCCTTCTTCCTCCTCCTCCCCTCCCCTACCCCTCTGCTCCTTTCTGAGAAAGGGTGCGGGCTCTGCTTGAAGTACACTGGCTCCCCAGGTTTCCAAGAATTTTGTGTTCATCTAGTTGTCCCTCTAGTGATCCTTCCCTTGACTGTGCCCAGAGGGAGGCTGACCAGTAAGGGGAGTGAAGGCCTGTGTCTGAGGAGATAAGAAACATCAAAGCCCAGACCCAGCTTGTGCCACACAAAGGTCTGTCTACCCGATGAGATAAAAATCCATTAAGGCCATACTTTTGACACCCATAAACACTGGGGTTGATTACTGAAGCCTTTTGTTCTGAGCCGCCCTGGGCTAATTGCTTTATCTCCTTGGTTTTTGAGCTTCTCATAGGCTTAGTACAGACCACTACACCTAGTGATTGCTCAGTAAAAGCGCCTAAAACTATAGTAAATAATAATAATAATAATGTTGGTATTTGTTAAGCGCTTACTATGTGCCGAGCACTGTTCTAAGCGCTGGGGTAGACATAGGGGAATCAGGTTGTCCCACGTGGGGCTCACAGTCTTAATCCCCATTTTACAGATGAGGGATCTGAGGCACAGAGAAGTTAAGTGACTTGCCCTCAGTCACACAGCCGACAAGTGGCAGAGCTGGGATTCGAACTCATGAGCCCTGACTCCAAAGCCCATGCTCTTTCCACTGAGCCACGCTGCTTCTTACATGTACTTCCTCCGATAATCTATACCCCAATACTAAGAATGATGGTATTTGTTAAGCGCTTACCATGTGCCAAGCACTGTTCTAAACTCCTGGGTAGATACAAGGTAATCAGGTTGTCCCACGTGGGCCTCAGGGTCTTAATCCCCATTTTACAGATGAGGTAACAGGCATAGAGAAATTAAGTGGCTTGCCCAAAGTCACACAGCTGACAAGTGGGAAGTTGGGGGGTGTTGGGGGTTTGGGGGGAGGAGCAGGGACCCCTGGGACTTGAGCCCCCTGCAGACATACCGGCAAGAATCTCATGCTAAGCCTGGCCCAATTGTCTGATTATTATTATTTTGTTAAGTGCTTACTATGTGTTCAGCACTGTTCTAAGCACTGGGGTAGATCCAAGTTAATGCAGTCCCCGTCCATCAAGGGGCTCACAGTCTAAGGAAGAGGCAGAACGGGCAGTGGGTCCCCATTTTACAGATGAGAAAATTAAGTAACGGAGAATTTAAATGACTCGTCCAAGGTCACAGAGGAGCCGGAATAAGAACCCAAGCCCTCTGACTCCCAGACCCGTGCTCTTTCCACTAGCCAACACTGACCCCCTAAGTGGATGCGCTCTCACTTCCCCGAGGGGGAGAGAGAGTAGAGCAGGGCAGATGGTTGGACAGACTGACAAGCCCTGGGTGTTACTGACTGGGGTCTTGGAGCCAAGATCCGCTTAAGGCTAGTCATCTCCCTCCCACAAGGGTCCATCCAGCAGAACCATCGTGCTCAGTGACTTCAAAAAAAAAGTCCCTTTGCAGCCTCTAAAGTCCCCTTTTGGGGACCTCCTCTGCCCATTTTCTGAAAGACAAGGACAGGTAAAACCCCATGAATCACCAGTGAAGCCTCGAGCATCAGAAAGAAATTGTGTCTGGTGAGCGTCGGGGTCCCCATTTGCCCCTCTGGGGGTCGGTGTGAAGGACCTGGACGGGCTGAAAGCGGAAGGACGGGAAAGCTGAGAGCCTCAGAGGCCTGTGGAGTGGCCCAGGAGTTTGGTCAGCACAGGCTGACTGGAACCTCCCCAGTCTGCAGCCTCCTTGTCTCCTCCTGCCAGGTGTACTGGAAACTCCGGGAGCTCCGGTTGCGTGCCTGGCCCGTTCCTGAAGCGTTCTGCTCCTCCGGCCCAGCGAGCCTGTGGTTTCTGTGTCTGAGACGCCTTTTTTCCAGGAACTGCCTTGGGGCTGTAAATGCAGTTCTGAGAGGCCATCCCTTGTGGCCTCGGTGAGCATAGATTGGGAGGCAAATTTTAAAACCTTTCCTGTGTCAAACCACACACACACACCCAATCAAGAGGTGCAGTGGTCACGGGCCTTCAAGGCTGGGAGGATGCTGGCAGATGGGACGGCGGCTTCAAAGTCATAGACATCTCACCCCCTCCAATCCTGGGGGGCCAGAGGATTCTCTCCACTAAAAGAGATGCTCCACCACTTGTGGGAAGTAGAATGCTCTGCACACAGTAAGCGCTTAATAAATACAACTGACTGACTCGTTTGGGCAGCCTGATCCAGCCTTTGTGGACTTCCAGATGGAACAGAAAACCAATTCCCTTTGGCCCATCATGCTGATCAGGGCATGGGTTATCAATCAATGAATCAATGATTGTATTGATACAATCAATTGTATTTATAGGGCATTTGCTGAGGGCGGTGGGGGGGACTGTGCTGGGAACTTGGGAGAGTGCAGTATAGCAGAGTCGGTAGCCATGTGCTAAACTCTGGGGTAGATATGGAATAATCAGATTGGACAGTTCCTATTCCACATGGGGTTCACAGTCTAAGACACTGAGGGAGAGATAGGGGGAAAGAAGGGCAGAGAAGGGAGGAAAAAGGGAGGGGGTGAGATAGAGGAGAGGGAGAACAGATATTGGATGCTTATTTTTCACAGGTGTTCAACCACTCCTAAAGGTTACTTCCCAAACCGTGCTCTGCTCGCTAGGGGAAGGGGAGGGGGTGCCCTAATGTCCATCTGATTAGTCAACCAATCTCCTTTGTGTTCCTGATGACCAGCTGATTGGTCAACCAATTACCTCTGGGCTCCTCATGACTTTTGCCAGGACTGATGAGAGGAAGTTGGATGTGGCTTGTTGCTGAGGATAATAGAAAGAGTCTGTGATGCCTCATGTAGATCGGGTGCCTACTGGTCCAGCGGAAGCTGAACAACAGAGAAAACAGAGCACTGCAAAGAGGGAGGATACTTCAGCCCCATCGGAACCGCCACACAAGGATGGATCCACGCCGAATCCCACAGTTCATCTAGCTGAGAAGGGTGAATCGGATCCCAGCCCAAATGGACCAAGAGCAGAACCCCCCAAAAATTAAAAGGTCAATGATTTTGCAGGTTCTTGCTCACACTGCAAGGAAAGGGAAGCAGAGCCCGGGGAAGAAAGAAACTGATTTCATTCTTATCGGCATCACTTTCCTGCCTGGTTGCTGGGACCTTCATATCTGCCTGGGGCAAATGATTCTGTTGCTTGTTTTTTGTTGTCATGGTATTTGTTAAGCGCTTACTATGTGCCAGGCACTGTTCTAAGCATCGGGGTGGATACAAGTTAATCAGATTGGACACAGTCCCTGTCCCACATAGGGCTCAAAGTCTTAATCCCCATTTTACAGCTAAGGTAACTGGAGACCAAAAAAGTGAAATGACTTGCCCGAGGTCACATGGCAGACAAGTGGCGGGGTCAGAATTACAACCCAGGTCCTTCTGACTCCCAGGCCCATGCTCTATCCACTAGACCACGCGGCTTCTCAGACTGTCTGAGAACACTAATTCTGTCTACGGAACCAAGCGACATCTGGGCCGGAGAGAGACTTGAGAGTTCTTCTAGTATTGGCCATCAGGGCGAGAACAAAGTTAGGATGAACAGGGACTACCAATTACCCACCCGATCCTCCCCCAATCCCAGGCTTTCAAAGGTCCCTGTGGGAAGAGAACACTTCTTTGGGCTCTGTTTATAGTGTACCCTCCCAAGCGCTTAGCCCGGTGCTCTGCCCACAATAAGTGCTCCATAAATACCGCTGACTGACTGATTCAAACATTCCAAGCAAGAAAACTGTGCTTGCACCTGGTTCTTCCCAGCCCACACTGCCTGCTGGGGCCATGTGAGGAGGAGGAGGAGGAAGAGGAGGAGGCCGAAAGGGGTGGGAGCCGGCTCTATTGTGTTGCTTTTTGAAACTGGGACCCGGCCTGAGATTTCCTCCTGTCCTTAACATCCCGATTTCCTACTGATCCCCGCCCATCCTCCTCCCTGTCCCCTCCCTGGTTGTCTGAACTCAATTTACCCTGTCTTCTTTCAAACTGAGGTATGGTGCTTCGCCTCGCTTAGTCCTAAAGTGTCCTGAACAGCCCCCATGGAAAGAAGGCCCCCCAACCCGCCTGGCATCCAGGGAGGCTGCTGCTTCCTGAAAATATCTGTTAACCCTTTGGAGCCATTCCATGAATCCAACTCTGAGAGCCTCCTGGAAAGAACCCAGATCTCGAGCATCGCTTCGATAATGGGAAATGACAGTCAGCCAAGTATGACAGGGTGGGGAAAACTGAGGTCTGGGGGGCGTCTCGGTGACTTCCCGAGCTCCGACGTCTCATCGGGGCAGAGATGGGGACGTGGAACACAAAATCACCGGGTCAGTATAATTGTAGTCCCTTCCCGACTCGGTTGGAGCTTGAAAATGCTACAAAGGGTCGGGGAAGTGGAGTTTCAAAATCCCCAGGAATGGGAGGTGAGGTTTTGGGGAGGTGGGAAGGGTGGGGACGGGACTCGGGGGATTTCAGAGTGACAAGAGAAAGTGGGCTCGGTTCTCTTTTCTGCCAGAAGTTCCCCGGCAGACGTCCATCCCACAGGCCTTCACTTCCCCGTGCGCTCAGACCCGAAAGCCCGGCAGAGCCAGGAGGAAACCACCCTGCCGGGGGTTGGGAGCCGGGAGCCGGGAGCGCCGTCTGATCCGGGGGCCCTTCCCCTGGGCCGGGCCGGGCCCCGCCATGGCCACCATTCCTGGGGAGCCTGCGGCAGCCTGCTGTTTGGTGACCTTTTCCTCCCCGGGAGATAGAACGGGGGGATTTGTCTGAAGCTTGGAATAACTTCCTGCGATTGTGCGGGCCTGGGCCGGCCTGACAGGCCCGATAGCTCTGTCTGGCCGGCGCTGAGGGAGAGCCGCAACTCAAGGATCTGCTCCGGGGTCGCTCCGGGAGCCGGGTGAGGGAGACTCGGGAAAAAAATGGTCCCCGGAGATAAGTGGGTGGAGACGGCTGTGCTCAGGGCCCCGGCTACCCAGTGATCCACTGATCCACCGTATGCCTTAAGGGGCCCTTTGGCGATTAGCCTCAAGCTGGCTGGCTACCATTCCTCCCCGGGGACCTGCCCCTGGGGGTCCAGGAATCCATGTCCACAGCTCCAATGCCCTCCCCACCTCCTCCACCCAGCTTCCTTTCCAACCCAAACTTGGATTGCTCTTGTTCCTGACCGCTCCCACCGCCCCCCCCGCATATCTTCAGACTGCAGCTCAAGGCCGACCTTCCAAGATTCTCCCTTCCCTTCACCTCGTGACCAAATGAATCCTCCGGTAACTGGTCCCTCGCCCGCCTTGCCCCCCTCCACCACCTCCGTCACGATCCCCAGGCATTCCCTTCTGTCGGCCCGGGAAAACCACACGCTCTGATCTCATCCACTTCCCCGAGGAGCCACCATCCCGACCCACCTCCCGCCACCCTGGGAGGGCAGAGATAGAGAGCGGCGGCCCAACGTCGCCTCTTCAAAATCTCGCGGAGGCTGTGGCGGCTGCTGCTCCAGTAACCCTGTGGCCGCGGTAGAGACCGTGGACTCTGGGTCGCCAAGAGTCCAAATCTCTGCGCCTCTAGCCATGCTCTGCTTGTCTCGTCTGTTTGTCTATGTCTTTACGTTGCCATAGTGCCGTGTTTCCTCCTTTCTTTCGTGTCTGTCACCAGTCTCCGCTCCCCACTTCTATTTTTAGACTGTGAACCCCCGAGGGCCAGGGATTGGGTCTAATTCCCACCTGTGTGTTCTTTTCCACTAATAATTAATTAACTGTGGTATCTGTTAAGCACGAGCCAAGCACCGTGCTGGGTGCCGGGATAGATGCAATGCAATCGGATGAGACCTGGGGCCTGACTCACATGGAGCTGAGGGTCTAAAAGAAAAGAAGAATGGGTATTCTGTCTCCATTTTACAGGCAAGGAAACCGAGGGACCAAGGCTCACCAAAGTCACACAGCAGGCAAGTGAAGGAGCCTGGATTACAACCTAGATCCTCGGACTCACAGGCCCATGCTCTTTCCACTATCCGCGGTATTTCGTCTACATGGCCTACACTGGGGGCAGAGTCTGTTAGACGGTTGCGTTCTACTCTCCAAAGCGCTTAGTATAGTACTCTGCCCATGGTAAGAGCTCAATAAATATGACTGATTGATTGAGTAGTACCCTAAATTATTACTCCAGTTATTATCACAACTGCTCCTCCTCCGCATGCCAGTACATCCCGTGCCCTCCCCTCCCGCTCAGGATTACTCTTATCTAGATGAGCCATATTGATGTTTATTAAACCCTGCTCCTGGAGGGAAGACTTCTCAAGGACCAGGGCTGGGTTTCTTTTTTTACCATCTCCCGAGTCCCTTCTGCAGTCCTCTGAATCCCGTGGGCGTTCAACGAATGCTTGCCAGCCGACGTAGGGGCCTGCTGCCACCCCCTCGGGGCCGGGAGGGCCTGTGGCGGAGACAGGAGCCAAGGCCAAGGTTTCGGGGAGCACCTCGCCTCACCAACCTCTTTCTGCACCCAGATAATAATAATAATAATGATGGTATTTGTTAAGCTCTTACTTTGTTCAGAGCACTGTTCTAAACACTGGGGAGGATACAAGGTGATCAGGTTGTCCCACGTGGGGCTCAAAGTCTTCAACCCCATTTTACAGACACAGAGAAGTGAAGTGACTTGCCCAAAGTCACAGAGCTGACAAGTGGCGGAGCCAGGATTTGAACCCACAACCGCTGACTCCCAAGCCCAGGCTCTTTCCACTGAGCCACGCTGTTTCTCTAATGAGCAACGTGCTCAGTTTGCCTGTCCCCACGAAGGCTCTTACCCCCCAGCCCCTCGATGTCACCCTTGAATGGGATGGGATTTTTTCCTGAGCCTTGAAAACACGGCCAATGGCACCGTGAGAAGCATCATGGCCTGATGGCTAGAGCACGGACTTGGGAGTCAGAAGGTCCTGGATTCTAAGCTCTGCCACTTGTTGGCTGTGTGGCTCTGGGCAAATCACTTCATTTTTCAGTCCCTCAGTTACTCATCTCTAAAACGGGGATTCAGACTGTGAGCCCTATGCGGGACAGGGACTATGCTCAACCCGACTACCTTGTATCTACTCCAGTGCTTAGTAGAGTGCCTGGCACATTGTAAGCCCTTAACAAACACAATTATTATTATTATTAACACCCTGCCCACGGTGTCCTTGGCCACCAGCCAGATTTTGGGGGGAGATCTTGCAGCCCATCCAACCAGTGACCTCACGAGGGAGTCGGGCCGCAGCTATATTTTCAATCTCAACTGATTAGTGGGCAAATGATTGTTGTGGGTGAGTCACGGGTTGGCATTTCCTGTGTGACTCACCCTGCCGCTCGGTTGGTTCCGACCCTCCTTCCTTGAAAATAGGAGTAGGAGTTGAGTTGATCTTTGCCCTGTATCCAGCTGGAGAAGGAGGGATCCTGTCCGCTAGGTCCGACTGGCTCCCTCCGGCTGATGCGGGACCGGGGCAATCTGGGGTGTGAGATGGCTCAGGTGGATGGCAGAGCCCAGAAAGAGAATAGGTCGCTCGCCATGAGTGCCAAGAGCTGCCTTGAACCCGTACCTTTCCCGAAGCTATTTATGAAGCCCTAGACCGTGAGCTCGTTGTGAGCGGGGAACGTGTCTGCTAACGATAACACGGACAATACAAAACGAAACACGTTGTACCCTACATGAGAAGCAGCGTGGCCTAGTGGATAAAGCAGGGTCCTGGGAGTCTGAAGGACCTGGGTTCTAATCCAGGCTCCGCCACTTGTCTGCTATGTGATCTTGGGCAAATCACTTCACTTCCTCTGTGCCATGTGATGGGGATTAAGGCTGTGAGCCTCTTGCGGGACAGGGACTGTGTCCTACCCGATTTGCCCGAATCCGCCCCGGCACTTAGTACAGAACCTGACACTGAGTAAGCACTTAAAAAATACCAAAATTATTATTATTGTTATTATTATTCTCCCAAGCACTCAATAAATACAATTCAGTGATTACTGATTGATGAAGGCTTGGCATGAGCAGCTACTTTTCTCTTTCTGCCATGCCTTGCTCTTTCCAGTTTATCCATCTTATCTCTGCCCACCTGTGCCCTGTGAGGTGCTAAAAAACAAAAATTCGACCTTGAATCGGCAGCCACGGGCAGGAGGGAGGAAACGGGACACAGGACATGAAAGAGAGAGAGAGAGAGAGAGAGGGAGAGAGAGAGAGAGAGAGAGAGAAAGTGTGTGTGTGTGTGTGTGTGTGTGTGTGTGTAATTAGGAGCACCTGCTCTGTGGAGACCTGGGTGGGTGCCAGAAACTCTGAGGGTTTGGCACGGGAACAATTTTGTTTTCTTTCCCCCGTTACGTGGGAGAGAAGGACACTGCCCCATGATTACGATGTGTCCAGGGCCCAGGGAGTCAGTTGAGCAGTCACAACAAAGTCCAGAGAACCAGCAGGCGGCACGGGCTGTCCGGCATGGACCCCACTACCAAGGCAGCAGAGAGACGGCCATGGGGAGATCAAGTGTGCTCTCGGTGCCCCCAGACTCCTGCCAGGCAACGCTGGCGAACCTCTCTGCCACGGAGGAACCTTTCAGCGGTGCTCCCGACCAAGGGCCGAGAAGCCCGTCTGGTGTTCTACCGATGGGCCTCGGTCCGGTCACTCTGTTCACAACACAGAAATCACCAAACAGCAGCAGACCTGATCGAAATGAGAAATGTCAGGTTTCCTGGGTAGAGAACGTGACTGTTTTATTGTTCTACTGGGCGCTCCCAAGTGCTCAGTACAGTGCTCTGCACACAGTAAGCATTCCATAAGTATTCCATAAGCATTCCATAATAATAATTGTGGTATTAAGTGCTTATTATGGGCCAGGCACTGTACTAAGCACTGGGGTGGATACAAGGAAATAAGGTTGGACACAGTCCCTGTCCCACATGGGGCTCACAGTCTCAATCCCCATTTTCCGGATGTCTTAACTGAGGCCCAGAGAAATGAAGTGACTTGCCCGGGTCACAGAGCAGAGAAGTGGTGGAGCCGAGGTTAGAACCCACGACATTCTGACTCCCAGGCCTGGGCTCTACCATTGACTAATTGTACATCACCAGGCCCCAGGAGGGAGGAGCAGCCATTCATTCATTTAGTCATATTTACTGAGCGCTTAATGTGTGCAGAGCACTGTACTACACACTTGGGAGAGTACAATACAACAATAAACCTAGAGGCTTGTGGAAGGCCCCGGCTGTGGGCCTAGAAGCAATATGACCTAATGGTAAGAGCTCGGGCTTGGGAACCAGAGAATGTGGGTTCTAATCCCGCCTCCGCACTTGTCTGCTCTGTGACCTTGGGCAAGTCACTTCACTTCTCTGTGCTTCAGTTATCTCATCTGTAAAATGGGGATTGAGAGTGTGAGCCCCACGTGGGACAACCTGATTACCTTGTATCTACCCCAGTGCTTAGAACAGTGCTTGGCCCATAGGAAGCATTTAAGAAACACCATCATTGTTATTATTATTGCGGGCAGTGAATCCATCTCCTGGTAAACTTCCACCATTCAAGGGCTGAATGGCCGCCGATTCACAATGGATTGTCTTCCCACTGGGACTGGTCCCGGGGAGACATCAGCTGACCCGGGACCCTACCATCAACATCTCAGAGAGGAGTGTCAGCATCTCCAGGGCGAAGAGTACACACTGCCTTCCTGATCCGCTTAGGGGACCGAGTCCCAGGATCGGGGATGAAACTAGTGGAGCAAAGAGTCGGGGCTGGGTTGTAGTGTGAACGGGGCGAGGACAGGTGGGAGGCCGAGGGAAGATGGATGACTGATTTTCCAAGAACTGTGAATTCCCCTCCTCTAGACTATGAGCTCGCTGTGGGCAGGAACTGTCACTGTTTATTGGTGTACTCTATTTTCCCAAGCGCTTAATAAGTACAACTGAATGAACTAAAATGAGGCTTTGACTCTCTGGCCTTCACACATTCCCCGCCCACAACGAGCTCACAGCCTAGAAGGGGAGATTGACGTTAATATACATATATGCATACATAAATAAAGCGTGACTTGACCAAGGTCACCCAGCAAACAAGTGGCGGAGCCGGGATCAGAATCCAGATCCTCTGACTCCCGAGCTCTTCCAACTAGGCCTCGTTCAGCAGTTGTGGACGGCCGTGCTTTTGGCCCTGGCTCGATGATGTGCACGGATCTCGCTGCTACGCTTCTGCAGCTGGCGTGTCGGGTGCCAAGTGGCCCATCAGCCCACTGGCAGTTCCCTCAGTGGCATCAAAGGTACCCATCAGCAGAGCGTGGTTGGGCCTGTCGAAACCCTACCCACTGGCTCTGGACCCTTTGCATCCCTCTCCCGGCATTCTGGGAATGAATGCAGGCGCCCCTTCTGAGCCATGGAATTTGGCAGTGGTAGCCAAGGCATAAAAGACTGGGTGTTTAGCACAGAGATACAGACATTAAGGCATCCAACGTCCCATCTGTACCTGACGGGATCGGCCAGCTCAAAACCGGACAAACGGCCACCCGACTCTCCTGCGACAAATGCAGATCCCACACAGCATGAACAGAAAACCTTTTTCCCAGTAAATTGTTGGGTCATTGACAAGGTCTCCGGGCAGGGAAAGAAAAACGTACGTCTGAAACACCTGGCTCTGTATTAGCTGGGCTGAATGGCAGCAGTTAGTATATCCCCGCATCAGCAGTAATTTCAAGGATTAACAAATAAGAAATCCAAGGCATTTCCCAAAGACTCCAACCGGAAGTACCGGAACCAGAGCAGGTTAAGCCGAATTCACAGGGTGGCCCTGAGAGAGCTGTACGGGACCTGTTTTAAAAGCCAATTTTGGTTTTGTAAATGCTCTATAATGGAGAGGAGGAAAGAAGCAATGTGACTCCGCTAGGCTGTGAGCTCATTTTGGGAAGGGAATGTGTCTATTTTTGTACTGTACTCTCCCAAACGCTTTGTATGGTGCCCTGCACACAGTAAGCGCTCAATAAATATGATTGAATGAATTAATTGACATTTCATTTCTCTGTCTGTCTCCCTCCTACTTAGATTGTGAGCCCCATGTGGGATAGTGACTCTGTCAGACCCCAGTGCTTAGAACAATATTTGACACATACTAAGTGCTTAACAAATACCATTAAAAAAAAAAGTTCCCACATACCACCATCGAAACAAGGCTCTCTCCCATTCCCCCACATTATCATGAAAACGGAGGAGGGACCAGAGCTGTTTACATGACCAGAAGAACTCTGGAAAAGGGTTCCCACATCCCATCCCAAGGAAGGGAAATCCATCAACCAATCAAACAATCAATCAATCAACTGTATTTATGGAGCACCTACTCTGTGCAGAGCGATTGGGAGAGTACACATAACAGAGTTGGTAGATACGTTACCTGCCCACAGCAGTCTAGGGGCAATCCATACCGAAAGGGGTTTTCCCTGTTCCCTCTAACCATAAGCTCGTTGTGGGCAGGGAACGTGGCTGTTGATTCTGTTGTACTGTGCTCTCCCAAGTACTTGATACAATGCCCTGCACATACTAAGGGCTCAATAAACACCACTGTGGGATTGATTCCTGCACTGTTTCATCAAAAGCAAGGAGGACCTGTTGAGGGGAGGAGGCTGGGAAGCACCTGGGAGTCTGGGGGTTTCCAGTTATAAAACACTTTGCTGTAGAGGGGTCCATCTGCCGGATACCGTCCAGTGTTCAGAACAGTGCTTGGCATGTAGTAAGCGCTTAACGAGTACAAAAATAATAATAATAATGATAATAATTCCACTGGGACAGGGCACCGTGGCACCTAGGGTGCTTGAGTAAAGCAAGCCTGTCAGGAGTCATGGTCCTGGCCTGAATGGTTTGTGAGCCCATCATTGGGCAGGGATTGTCTCTATCTGTACATTCCAAGCGCTTGGTACAGTGCTCTGTACATAGTAAGCGCTCAATAAAAGCTATTGAATGAATGAATGAATGAATGGTTACCTAAGAGGCCGGAGCGGGTCAAGGCTGCTTGAGCACCTAACGGAAGGCATGCAGCCTCTCCGTGTCGGGTCTCTGTCAGGGCTGTTCCCGGCCACCTTATTCAAGGCACAATGACTCTCCCCCACCTTTCAAAACCTTACTAAAGGCACATCTCCTTCAAGAGGCCTTCCCACACTAAGCCCCACTTTTCCTCATCTCCCATTCCCTTCTGCGTTGCCCCGACTTGCTCCATTTGTTTTTCCCCACTCCCAGTCCAGCTATACTTATGTCCATATCTGTAACTTATTTATTTATACTGATGTCTGTCTCCCCCCGCAGACTGTAAGCTCATTGTGGGCAGGGAACATGTCTGTATATTGTTGTACTTTACTCTCTCATTCCTTAGAACAGTACTCAGCTCACAATAAGCGCTCAATAAATATGACTGAATGAATGAATGAACCACTGGAAGACAGATGGGACCCGATGTTCTTGCAGAGGAGGCTTAGCCCTGCTGAGATCTTCAAAAAGACATAGGCCAGAAAGGCTTTGGAGACAGAATATAGGCAAATGACCCATTTAGAAATTTGGCACTTCTCTAGACTGTAAGTCCACTGAAGGCAGAGACTGTCTCTATTGCTGTACTATATTTTCCAAGTGCTTAGTACAGTGCTCTGCACACTGTAAGTGCTCAAGAAATACGCCTGAATGAATGAATGAATGACAAAGTCCACGTTATGGCATCTCTATCCTCCCCAAACCTGATTCCCTTAACCCACTGGTCACTATAGGTCACCTCAAAGAGCAGGGGCAAAAAATGGTGGGGGGGAGGGAGAGGGAGCTCTTCCTTTAACTTCACACGGAAAGAGATGAACGAAACTTCCGCTTAGGCCATCGGGGAAAGACAGGTGTCAGTAGGTTCTGCCTTCGAAACTGCCAAGATGGCGAATGATGGGAGTCTCAGAGAGTGAAGACTTCCGCAAGGAGCTTTGCTGCAAAATTACAGCTGCCTCAGTGGAACGAGAAACCTCAACCACAACCCCCAACAACAATACCCAATGGACATATCTCTGTGTGTGTGTGTGTGTGTGTGCGTATCTGTGTGTGTGAAGAGAGAGAGAGAGAGAGAGAGAGAGAGAGAAGGAAAGAGAGAACTAGTTCATTTTAAAAGATGTTAATCATAGAAAGAACCTTTTCCTGTGTGCGAGTCTGACAGGAATGACTGATGTGACCAACTCACCCTCCTTGCAGTGCTCGCACTTCAGGATCGATCTTTACGGCACTAATGGGTTGGTCTCCTATTGGGTCCAATCAATCAATCAATCGTATTTATTGAGCACTTACTGCATGAAGAGCACTGTACTAAGAGTGTACAACAGAACTGAGTTGATAGACACATTCCCTGCCCACAAGGAACGAACTTACAGTCTAGGGCTCCTTGTGGCAGGGAAAACGTGTTTACCGACACTGCTCTACTGTGCTCTCCCAAACGGTAAGTACAGTGCTGTGCACGCAGGGAGCACTCAAGGAATACTACTGATTGACTAATTGGACCGCAGCGCTTCAGGAAGATAATTCATGAGACACCGACTTTTGTGCTCTCCCAAACAGTAAGTACAGCGTTGTGTACGCAGGGAGCGCTCAAGGAGTACTACTGATTGATTAATTGGACCACAGCGCTTCAGAAAGATAATTCATGAGACAGCGGGGGAGAGGTTGGAGGCTGACAGATCTAAATAAACAGCGAAAACTCTGGCTAGATGATTCTCCCCAATTACGCCATCACTGCCCCCTCAGGATGGCACCTGGAGAGCTTCCAGTACTTTACCAGTCTCAGCTATGGGAGGGAGAGTCAAGCAGAGGCATACTCGTTCCATCCCTAGCTTGGCCAGTGGCTAGCAAGTGGAAGGCGATCTGTTACAAGGCAAAACACCCCTGTGCTGGGCAACAGTGGCATAGGAGAGAGCCGAGGGCAGAGACTCAAGTATACTGCATGGCAGGAGGCGATGGTAAACAACTTCCGTATTTTTACCCCCAAACCTCTCTCGATCCACTACCAGAACGACTGCAAATGGTGGTGGGGCGTTGTGGGAGAGATGTGTCCATGGAGTTGCTATGGGTCAGAGATGCATCGACAGCATAAGGCAAGGCAAGACACCATTATTTATAGAGAAGCAGTATGGCTTAGCGGAAAAAGCACAGGCTTGGGAGTTGAGGACTTGGGTTCTAATCCTGGCTCTGCCACTTGCCTGTTGTGGGACCCTGGGCAAGCCACTAAACTCTGGGCCTCAGTTACCTCACCTGTAAAATGAGGATTAAGACTATTAGCCCCACGTGGGACAACTTGATGACCTTGCATCTACCCCAGGGCTTAAAGCAGTGCTTGGCACGTAGTAAGCACTTAACAAATACCATAAGAATAATTATCATTATTATAAGCAACTTCTGGTTGGGGATTTTACACAAATTCAAACTTTTACTTTACCCCGCGCAGACCCGGTTGATCGCATAGCATTCGGGTGACGGGGACAGGGTGAGGGGGAAGAAAGAGTGAGACAGAGGAAAAATGCTCAAGCTTCTTTATGGATGCCTTCAGAGGAGAAAAACGAGAAGGGAAGGGAGGAGATGGGAAGTGGCGGAAGAGGAACAAATTTGAAGCAAACAGCTTCAGAAAGCCACCTCGTTCTTGAAGTATTTATCTTGGAAAGCTGAAGGGCTGAGTCATCCCTGCTAGACTGTAAGCTGGTAGTGGGCAGGGGATGTGTCTGTTTATTGTTCTATTTTATTCTATATTGTACTCTCCCAAGTGATTAGCACAGTGCTCTGCACACAGTAAGTGCTCAGTAAATACAACTGATTGCCTGACTGGCGTCAGCGTGGCTGATGGGTCTCGGGTTTCCGGACCCGCTTTCTTCAGCAGGCCTGTGTCTTCAGTCACCCAAACCCAGCACGTGGACGGGTAACAGGGTGCGAGCGGAGGCCCGTTAGAAGGAATAAGGAGAAGCAGGAAGGGCACGTGGAAGGTGGAAACCGTTTCGCATGGATCATAGAAAAGAGATGTGAAAAGGGGGCTTTGGGGAGCGACAAAGAGGCAGCGAGCGAAACAAAGCGACAGGCGCCTGTTAGTCATCATCCACTACCACTACCCTGGTCATTTGAAAGTTCAGATCTGAGTGTGTGTGTGTGTGTGTGTGTGTGTGTGTGTGTGCCTTCTCCAGAGGCCTGAAATCAATTCATCGCTTTCAATAGCAGCCACTCAGTGACAAGTTCTGAATAGAGCTGGAGAAAACAGTCTCCGGACTGAGTCCCATCTTCTGCGTTCTGAAGGAAGAGCTCTGTCCGCTTAACGGCGGCCGGCTGAACTGGAACTTCTGTCTCCCAAATTTAGCTCCCGTCATTTTCGAAGAATGCCCTCAAAGTCTAAATTGCAAATAAGTACGGCGATAAGCCACGCTGCCCTCGCCCACCATTTCGGAACGGAACCCTCTGCAGAGAGAATCTGCTGGCAGTCAGAAACCGACGCGGGCTATTTATAATAAACACGCAAAGCACTTCCTTAAACACATGAGACAGAACAGAAAACAGTGGGCAAAAGGAGCAGCAATCCAAAGAAATGCCATTGAGAGCTGTTTAGGTGTGTTCCGGGAATTTAGACATCTCAGATGGAAATATCGGTGACCTGGGGGAGGGGCACTGTAGTAAATGCAAAAATTCTCCTTCCTGCTTTTAAGACGACCAAGAGGATGACTCACATGGATTTAGCCATCAAATCATTAACACTTTCTTCCAGTTAGTTATTTCTGGCATTGGGTAGTCAAAATATTTAAGGCACAGTGTGCTTCCAGTGTGTAACTATAGAAATGACAATAACAAGTAACAGTGGAAAAACACAAGATCTAAACAACTCTAATTCTTGCCCATAGATAAGTCAGAGGCGTCGGGAAGATGGACGAAAGGGCTGAAACGATCCTGGGGAGCCACGTGCTTGCTGTGTGACCTTGGGCAAGTCATTTCACTTTGCCTCTATTCCTTCCTCTGTAAAATGGGGATTTAATACCTGTCCTCCCTCCAATTAGATTGGGAGGGATAGGGACTGTGTCTGACTTGATGAACTTGTATCTACCCCAGCGTTTAGTACGGTGTTTGGCACGCAGTAATTACTTAACAAATATCATTATTAGTGAGAAGAAGAAGAAGAAGAAGAAGAAGAAGAAGAAGAAGAAGAAGTAGCACGGCCTAGTGGATACAGCACAGGTCTGGATGTCAGAAGGACTTGGGTTCTAATGCCAACTCTGTCACTCATCTGCTGTGTGACTTTGAGAAACTCACTTCACTTCCTCTTGTGCCTCAGTCACCTCATTTGTAAAACGGGGATTGAGATTGTGAGCCCAATGTGGGACATGAACTGCGCCCAACCTAATTAGCCCGTATCTACCCCACTGCCTGGCACATAGTAAGCGCTTAACAAATACCATTAAAATAACACCGACAGTTTCATTGTAAGGGGCTTTGGGAAATATTGTTTGCCTGCCATTTCCACCCCCGCCCCCCTCCCTGCCAAAAAAAAAACCCCAAAAAACCAACAAACAAAAATGTTGGTTTCCATGAGGTGTTGGTCTCATGTTCAGGATTTTGCCTTTGGTGATTTAAAATGGAGAAACAAGGTTTCGTGGCAGTCCTTGCTTCCACATTATGTCAGCTCAGTTAGAATATGTGCAGGCTGAGGTTCTTGGATGTAAGCTTGGGGCCGGGACCGATTTTGGTTGCTAAGTTCCCTATCGCACAGAAGCCGAGATAAGATTTTTAAATGGTCCAAAGTCCGGACTTCCAAGCAGGTCCCGTTTTCCAGTCATCCCCAGGAAGCTAAAGCCATCCGGGGCACCTCAGCCCCCCCAAATTTGGCTCTGGCCTTCAGACCGTCTTCTCCTAAACTCTCTCCCTCCTTGCCTTACCTCGCTGATCTCCAACTATAACCCAACCTGCACGATTCGCTCTTCCAATCCCAACAAACTCAATGTCCCTTGATCTCATCTACCTCACCATTGACCCCTTGTCCGCATCTTCCCTCTGGCCTGGGATATTCTCCCCTTAGATATCCAACCGTCCACCATCTCCTCACCATCAAAACTCTCCCAAATTCACACCGTCTCCACGAGGCCTTCCCTGACTAGGCCCTCATTTTCCCCTTCCCGCACTCTCCTCGGTGTCACCTACGCTGTGTATCCCTTAAGCACTTGGATACTCACTCCAGGCCCATCCCTGCAGCACTTACGTTTACAACGGTCAAGCACTTAGAACACTGCTTGGCACATAGTAAGCACTTAACAAATACCATGATTATATTCTGCCGCTCTACTATTGCTCCTATCTGCTATTTATTTTACTGTCCGCTCTCCTCGTAGATTGCAAGCTTGTTAAGGACAAGGATTGCATCTTTTAACTCTATCGTATTGTCCTTTCCCAAGTGCTTAGTACAGTGCTCTGCACACAGTGAGTGCTCCATAAATACATTCATTGGTTGATTGATTTTTCTGAAAGAGCAGGGGAAACTCAAAAGCAGCTTGGTCCGATTCTTTCAGCCTGTATACTAGGTAAATGACGCTGTATGTTCAAATGCACTCTGAGGGTACCAGCTGAAAAATCTAGTCTGTCTATATGACCCACTTATTAACCTCATGACAGTTTAATGGTCTTAAAAACGAGAGAGCGGCGAAGCGACCCGACTTCAGAGAGGTAACGTGCGATCGACACCCCAAACTCTCGATCAAAAACAAATGCATTCCCAACACTCCTTGGCTAGCATTTTAGAACCATGTAAATTCTAAAAATATCAATTGCATCTGCTGGTTTCACACCACAGAGGTTCGGTTAAAAAAACAACAATAAAAGTCATATCCACGGGAACATCGGACGTTACATGGGCTCTTAGTCGTTCAGGACTTGTACAACTTGACTTCAGGATTTGCGTCTCATTTACCTAAGATAGTCTCCTGTCTACTAGGACTGATTCCAGACTTTTCCGAAGTGCAGTATGCGCTGATTAATTCGCATCGGGGAAACTTCAGAAAACAACTGTTCTATTGCTTTGATTCATAGGGCAGCTATCTTTTTTTTTTTAAATGGGATTTGTTAAGGGTTTACCACACGCCAGGCAGTGGGTAAATACAAGATAATCAGGTTGGACACAGTCCCTGTCCCACATAAGGCTCAGTCTTAATCCAGATTTTACAGATGAGGTAACAGAGGCACAGAGAAGTTATAAGGAATTTGGCATGTATGAATAATTCTGCCAGGTTTTCTTGGTTAATTTGTTACTTTTCTTGGTTACTGAAAACTCTTCCCAGGGCATCAGACGTATACCTCCTTGAATGAAAATGTTCTTTAGAAATAAGACATACATATATTCAGTCATTCTTTCAGTTTTGCTCTACTTTTTCTGGCTTCAGCTTCACGTTATTTTTCCCCAAACTCTTGCAGAAAGTGAGAAAAGTGGTATCTCCTATTTCTGATGTTCTATGCTTCGCTTCTTGTAACTTTCTTTGTGCCATACTGTAACTCTCTGTGTCACCTCATGGTACCTGGTTTCCTCATCTGTAAAATGGGGGTTTTAATACCTCTTCAATACCTTTGAGCCCCATGTGGGACAGGGGCTATGTCTCATGTGATTGCATTGTACCTACCCCAGCGCTCAGTACAGTGCTTGCCATATAATACGTGCTGAACAAATACCACATTTATTATGACTATTTCTTCCCTTTTATCATGGGGCTTTACATTTTTCTTTAATCCCTTTGATTCTCTGCGAATGAGCTGCTTCTCAATCCATTTTAAGATTATTTGTGAAAACCTTACATCGGGTCATTCATTCATTCAATCGTGTTTATAGAGCGCTTACTGTGGGCAGAGCACTGTACTAAGCGCTTGGAAAGTACAGTTCGGCAACAGAGACAATCCCTACCCAACAACAGGCTCAAAGCCTGCAAGAGGGGAGACCGAAAAACAAAACAAAACAAAACGGTGCCTCGTAATGTTAAAAACTTGAATTGCTTCCATTTTCCCATCCCCGTTCAATCAGTCAATTGTATTTATTGAGCACGTACTATGTGCTGAACACTGTAGTAATTGAGACTACAACAGAATTAGGAGATGTTCCCTGCCCACAATGAGCTTCCAGTCTGATTTATCTGGTATTACCTTCCACTCTGTCCTTATCTTGCATGGCTCCCGAGTTATAATCTGTCTCATGTGCCCTGCCCCAGAGCCTTCTATGATGGGTTGTCTTCCTCATGATGGGGCAGGGGTAATAATGGGGGAATTCCCATCTTCCAGTTAGGGGAAACTGAGGTTCAGAGAAGTGGAGCAATGGATCCAAAGTCATAAAAGAACTGAAGCTATAATAGCCAGGTTTCCTCCCCCTCCTCTTTGTCCTCCTCCTTCTCCTTGTCCTCCTCTTAGTACTGCTAAGGAGAACCTGGTCCAAAGTCACAAAAGAACTGTAGCTATAATAGCCAGGCTTCCTCCTCCTCCTCTTTCTCCACCTCCTCCTCCTCCTCCTCTTACTAAGGAGCAATTGGTCCAAAGTCACAAAAGAACTGTAACTATAACAGTGAAGCTTTATTGCTACTATTAAACTACTCCTATAAGTAATAGTATTATTAGGGGTACTATTATTAATAATAATACTAATAATAACATTATAATAACAGTAGTGGTATTTGTTAAACCCTTACAAAGATCCAAACACCAAACTAAGCTGCTGGGCTAGATATAAGGTAAACAGGTCAGCCACGGTCCTAGCCCACTAATGGGTATTTGTTAAGTGCTTATAATCTGCAAGCACTGAGGTGAGCATGGGGCAGATTCAGTACAATCAGTTTGCCCAGAAAATTTTACCATCCTTATCCAGAATTACCCCGCAGCACCGTAAGTTTAGCAAATCCTTTGGTTCTGACGTAGAGGATGACCTTGGTGAGAAAGATGAGGATTGCGAATGCGCTCTCTCTCTCTCTCGCTCTTTCTCCCCTCCCCCCCCCCTCCACCAACCCCCCAAATGCCCAGGCCTAGTCCCAGAACTGGACCTCCACATCTGAAAATGTGATGATGAGAGCACAGACTAACAGGTGGCCGGGACTGACTCTTTGCACTGTAATCTACTGAGACCGTCCCGCTCTACCTTGTAAATAAACATGGACTGAGGCAGCTTCAGCGGTAATTATGTCACGAAGAAAGAGTCCTTGCTCCTTGTCCGAGCATTGGCCGAAAGTCTTCAGATGGCTGGGCAAGGGAGCGCCTTGCGGTGGCCATCTCCCTAGCTAAGGAGAGATGGAACCTTTGATATATGCCCATCCCCAACCCCACAGCACTTAGGTACGTATCTTTAAATTATATATAATACATTACTTATTTATTCATATTAATTTCTGCCTCCCGCTGTAGACCGTAAGCTCGTAATGGGCGGGGAACGTGACGGCTAAGTCTGCTGTATTGTACTATCCCAAGCGCTTAGGACGGTGCTCTGCACACTCTAAGCACTGAATAAATACCATTGATTGATTGATTCTAAGAAGTCACATAGGGACGACTGCCTGCTGCCGCCGTTCATTAAGGTAATTTAGCTCCCTCCTGGGAATTATTCCTATTACCGAATGAAGCCAGTTCCTCCGACACAGTCAAAAGTAGGGAAAAGCCTCTGAGGTGGCAGTTCTTGTTCTCTACGGAAGCCGGTATTGGAAAATAATCACCCAGAAATAGAAGCAGCAGAAGAGTCGAGAAGCAGCATGGCCTATTGGATAGAGCACAGGCCTGGGAGTCGAAAGGATCTGGGTTCTAATCCCGGCTCCACTACTTGTCTGTTGTGTAACCTTGGGCAGGTCGCTTCACTTCTCCGGGCCCCAGTTACCTCATCTGTAAAATGGGGATTAAGACCGTGAGCCCCATGTGGGATAGGGACTGTGTCCAACTTGATTAGCTTGTATCTACTCCAGCGTTTAGAACAGTGCCTGGCACATAATAAGTGCTTAACTACCATAAAAATATAGCCACATTCACAGATGTCTGGATTGACCTGGATTTCCATGACTTCTGTCATCTTCTCCCTGAACGCCTATCCCGCTTCTAAATGAACGGACCAAGCTATCTGCTTTCAAATATTATGGTTTCATCTTGAAAATGAAAGGGAAAATGAAGGTGGCCTCCCCAGATAAACCCAAGGCAAAACATCCAGGCCCATGCAAAAGATCCACATGATATTCTGCTTCCCAACTGAAGGTCACATTATTTTCTTCTTTTTTCAGAGGATATGACTTATTTGCTTAAGCAACTGGGGGGAAAAATTTACATTACCTCGTTTTCAAGTCAAATGAAAGCAAAGTGATCGTGGTGCCATGTCTACTCCTGAACTGCATTTGGATGATTAATGTTGCTTTTCTGAAGCCACTTCTCTAGATGTTCACTATCAGTAAACTCCTTACGCAGTCCCGTCGCGTAATTCAAAACATCTCAGCGACTATGCCTTGGTTTCAACGTCTGTGTCTCTTAAAGACCGCAATGGAAGGGTTTCAGGGTCACTGACAATACACAAGCACGTGCAGAAAGGAGTGGAATTCTTTGTAACCGATGGTTCTGTGATGACATTTGGGTCAGATTCTCATGGCAACTCTCTCCTTTTCCCGCGGATGTCCCCGTCCTAGGACAAGCCGAATTGGCCTAGCGGATAGAGCACGGGCCTATGAGTCCTGCTACTTGTCTGCTGGGTGACTTTGGGAAAATCACTTCACTTCTCTGGAGCTCTGTTACCTCATCTGTAAAGTGGGGATTGAGACTGTGAGCCCCATGTGGGACAGGGACAGTGTCCGACTGATTGGCTTGTATCCAGCCCAGTGCTTAGTACGGTGCCCGGCACATAGTAAGCACTTAACAAATACCACAATTATTATTACCGTTATTATTACTATTATTAGGAGCTTCCTACCCAAATGGGAGACAAGTGACAGGAGAAACAGGTCTACGTGGCTGGTGGTGTTATTATTATTATTATTTTTATTGTTGGTGTTAAGGACTTACTATGTTCCAGGCAGTGTTCTAAGACCTGGGGGCAGAGACGAGTTTACCAATGTCAGACACAGGCCCTGTCCCCCATGGGCTTCGCATTCAAAGTAGGAAGGAGAACAGATATCAAACCCCCATTTTACAGTTGAGGAAACTGAGGCACAAAGAAGTGAAGTGACTTGCCCAAGGTCACACAGCAGGCAAGTGGTGGAGCTGGGAGCAGAACCTAGGTCCTCCCAAACCTGTGTTTTTTCCACTAGACCACGCTGCTTCCCTAATGTTCCTCGCAAATCTCTGATGTCAGCACACAGTAAGCATTCAACAAGTCCTATTTCTACTACTAGCCGGACACATGACTTCTATTAACGAGGAGACGAAACCAAGCCAAGGTTCCCGCGTGAAAATGTCTGGAGCCTGCTGAGGTGGCAATTCGGATCTCCAAGTCACGTCTCCTCTATTGATAACGGATCAGGTCGGACAAACACTGTTTTGAGGGCTAGGGGGATTCATCAATCGATGGTATTTATGGAGTGCTGACTGTCCTCTCTCCCTTCTGCACCATCTACACGCTTGGATCTGTGTCCTTTCAGCATTTGATATTCATCTCACCCTCAACCCCACAGCACTTACTTAGGTACATTATCTTGAAATGATCTATTATAAATTATTTATATTAATGGCCATCTCCGCCTCTAGACTGTAAGCCTGTTGTGGACACAGAACAGGTCTGCCGGCTCTGTTGCATTTTGCTCTTTCAAGGGCCTAATACTTTATTCTGCACTAAGTGATCAACAAATACCACTGATGATGATGACGGTGATGATGATAAACACTGTACTACGTGGCTGAATTAATACAATAATTAGAAGGACCTGGGTTCTAATCCTAGCTCCGCCACTCCCCTGCTGTGTAACACTTCACTTCTCTGGGCCTCAATTATCTCACCTGCAAAATGGGGATTAAGACTGTGAGCCCCTTGTGGGACAAGGACTGTGTCCAACCCAATTTACTTGTATCCACCCCAGCGCTTAGTACACTGACTAGTACATAGTACATACTATGTACATACTTAGTACATAGTAAGCACTTAACAAATATTACTATTGTTATTATTAGGAGGCACAATCAGGTTTTGACATGGGTAGGGGTCCAGATCTGTAGCTTGGGCAGGCCTCTGCCTGGCATTGAGGAGAGAGAGTTGAGACTTGATAAGCAGCAATAAGGAGCTTGTAACCTAAAGGAGAACCCAATGGAAAAAAAATCTTGACAAAATCCACTGATCTCTGGTCAAAGAACTGAAGCTCAACCATCAACAAACAAGTGCACACAAAACACGATGTAAAGTGTCATGAAAGTAGAATGGCAGCATGATACCAGTAATCACTGGGGCACACATCGTTTACCGCAAGCAAACGTCACAACAGAGAAGAAGAATAGCAATGTTACCCGGATTTCAAAATAGACCTGAAGGATCCCTAGACATTTGACATTCATCCCAGCCCCAGTGCGTTTATGTACCTAC
This sequence comes from Ornithorhynchus anatinus, assembly GCF_004115215.2. Classification (NCBI taxonomy): domain Eukaryota; kingdom Metazoa; phylum Chordata; class Mammalia; order Monotremata; family Ornithorhynchidae; genus Ornithorhynchus; species Ornithorhynchus anatinus. Next base: position 39,735,773 of record NC_041733.1, on the reverse strand, counting down.
CTTTAAATTTATATTACAAATTACTTGTTAATTTATATTCATGTCTGTCTACGCCCCCAGACTGCACACTCCTTATGGGCAGGGAATGTGACTGCTAATTCTGCTGTATTGTGTTCTCCCAAACGCTTAGTCCAGTGCTCTGCATACAATAAGCACTCAATAAATACCATTGATTGATCGATTGGTCAGAAGACAGGCGGGGCAGGAAGTCATCCTGGAGTCCCTAGGGAGGGAAAAGTCCTCAAAAGTTCATCTAGTCCCCTAGGGTTGTGCCAAGAAAGCAGGAGACAGAGACCAAGGCTGACTCGGAAAGTTCACTTAATTATGCTGCTGGGCTTCTCAGGGAAAATTAAGAGCAACGGAGGGCCTTAAATATTCCTCCCCGATAGAACCCCTAAGATTTGACCATCAGAGTGAGCTTAGGTAACAAATCTAGCCCAATCATCAATCAGTCAATAGTATTTGAGCACTTACTCTGTGCAGAGCACGATACTAAGTGGACAGGGTTCAAGTCTACCAATTCCATTGTACTGGACTCTCCCAACCTTTTAGTTTAGTGCTCCCTGCCATATAAGAGCTTGCAATCTAGTTGGGGAGATAGGCATTGAAATGCATTACAGAGATACTACTAATAATAATAACTGTGGTATTTGTTAAACGCTTTCTATATGCCATGCACCATACTAAGCGCTGGGGTGGATGCAAGCAAATCAGGGTGGACACAGTCCCTGCCCCATGCGGGGCTCACAGTCTTGATCCCCATTTTATAGATGAGGTAACTGAGGGCCAGAAACGGGAAGTGACTTGTCCAAGGTCGCAGAGCAGACAGGTGGAGGAGTTGGGTTTAGAACCCATGACCTCCCAAACCCATGCTCTATCCACTATGCCATGCTGCTAGGGGAACCACTGAAGTTAAAGTGCTGTGGAGATGGGCGGGGCGTAACAAAATGCTTAGTGAGTGCAGACCCATGTGCACAGGTGATGCAGAGGGAATGGAGAATGAGGTGGGGAGATGAGCCGTTAGTGGGGGAGGGCTTTGTGGACGGAGATTCAGGTAGGAGAGAGGATGTGAGCAAGAGGATGACGGGTAGAGACGAGGCAAAGTAATTTATTTGTTAACCTTAATGTCTGTCTTCCCGCCTCTAGACTGTAAACTCCTTGTGGGCAGGGAATGTATCTATTGTTATACTGAACTCGCCCAATGGCTTAGCCTCTGAGCTCGTTATGGGCAGGGACTGTGTCGTTTTGTTAATAATTAAGTAAGAATAATAATTAGGCTTTTGTTCCATGTGGGACCCAATTATCTTGACTCTAACCCCGTGCTTAGTAAGCGCTTAATGAATACCATGGTTATTACTGTTAGATGGGCAAGGACCTGAGGTTTCTGATCAGCGGAGAGATGTGTGCAAAACCATTTTTTTTAGAAAAATACTCCCGACAGCTCACTGAACTTCAAAAAGGTAGGGAGGAGGAGAATAGAGGCAGGGAGGTCAGGGAGGGTGACGCAGTAATGGAGGCTGGATCTGACGACTTATTATATCATTTAAATGTGGTATTTTTTTAAGCACTTGTTATGTGCCAAGCGCTGGGGTGGAAAAAAGCAAATCGGGTTAGACACAATCCCTGTCCTTCTTGGGGCTCACAGTCTTAATCCCCATTTTCCAGATGAGGTAACTGAGGCCCAGAGAAGTGAAGCGACTTGCCCAAGTCACACAGCAGGCAAGTGGCGGAGCCACTGACTGACTGACAGACAGACAGGCGCTTGGACCAGTGTGATAAAAAGTTGGTAGGAGGCTGGACAAGGGTGGGTAGTAGTTGGGTGGTAGGTTGACTGACGAGTGCTTGGACCAGCTTGGTAGTAGTTTGGGTGGAGAGAAGACGAGGGGTCTGAGGAAGCTGAAGCTGAAGCCAGCCCTCAGCCCCAAAATTCACACCACGTAGTCTCTGCACTCTCCAGTCATATTTCATTTCCAAAAGAACGAGACTATTTGTATTTCTCTCAAGAGATAGAGCCCCTTCGGACGGCACGACCCTAAGAAATGTGGCACCGCTAACCCATTAATACCGAGGCCAAGTTGGCTTGCGTTTGGCCTGTTTGGTTGACATCGATTTCCAAATGCGCTCGTAGAGCTCTCCTCAGGAGAGGCCCAAGCTGGCCTGGGTGAGGTCGGCCCCAAAGAGCAGAATAACTCAGTGGTACAGGCACCAAGTCACAGTTCACATTTTGACATCCAAAAATAGATACCGATGAAGCACAGATTTAGGACACGCTCTCCGCGCAAATATTTTATTGGTGAGTCGCTGTTTAGATTAGAATCCATGTTTTCTTTGGGCCCAAAGCAGCGTATGGAGAATAGATAGGCCAGGCTTTTCCATACAAGCCAAATGAGCAGCAGACAGACAGACTGTCTCTCTCTCTCTCTCTCTCTCCCTCTCTCTCTCCCTCTCTCTGATGGCAGGGCGGATCACGTGTTTAGTGGCCTCCCTGTGACTGAGGGGGAAGTTCCAGTCATCTTGGCATGGGACGCTCTTCCCTGATAATAACAACGATTATTAATACCCCAGCGCTTATTATAAACCAAGCACTGTACTAAGCGCTGGGGTAGGCAGCAGATCATCATTTGGGAAGGAGAGCATACTGACCAACTGGACAAATTGTCAGTGAATATTGACAAATATTGACAAACTGGAAACTATTTTGTCTTGCTTTTTCTGCATTGAGAATGGAGCTATTTTTGCTCTTTTCCCAGGAGGTCGTTTTTCTCAAAACACTCCATGGATCACTAGGGCTCCTCATCCTCTGAAACCAGGACTAAATATCGGAAGGTGCCTGCTCTTTCCAACCCTCTTAGAGGCTTGTGACGGGAGAAGTGTGGGTGGGCTTATCACTCCAAAAAAATTCACTCCCTTTTAATGCTATGTGTTAAGCGCTTACTATGTGCCAGGCACTGTACTAAGCACTGGGGGTAGATACAAGATCCTCTACCCCAGGAGGAGGGGGAGGTCAGCCTGCAGCTGCTGGTGATCCTGGAACAGCTAGCTGCGGAGCAGTGCAATACCAGCAGTAGTCCCTCTGGCAGGTGAGATGGGGCTCTGCCCCCACCCCTTCACCCCCAAACTCAGGCCCTGCAGTGGCTCCCCCAGGCTCCTTGGAGTGAATCTCCCCACTTCAGCTCTCCTGGGGAGCCCAATAATCATGATAATGATCACAACAGCTTTGCTACTTCCTTGAGGCTTGGGGGAGTGTAATAGCTATCTGGAGCTTTTTTTTTTTTAATAGTATTTGTTAAACACGTACTATGTACCAGGCACTCTACTAAGCACTGGGGTAGATACAAGATAATCAGGGTGGACACAGTCCCGATCCTATATGAGAGACACAGTCCTAATCCCCATTTGACAGATGAGGTAACTGAGGTCTAGAGAAGCAAAGTGACTTGCCCGAGTCCCAAGGCTGACAAGTAGAGGAGCAGGTATTAGAACCGGGCCCCGCGCTCGATCCGCTAGGCCATGCTGCTTCCCTCTGTCCACATCCATAACGATGATGAGTCGGGAGAGGAGACTGAAAAAATACCTTGGTTTTTTTGTTTGTTTTTTTCTTCTGAACCTCCCAAGGGGTGAACTATTTCTACTGGCAAGGACGGCTATCGCATATTTGTTGGCCAAGCATTCGGCAAGCCCGCGTTTAGGACATTCCACGGAACGTCTATGGCCTTGGTCTGTGGGCGCCCCAAAACTATTCTGGGGAAGAAGAATTCCCAAAGGGGTGTTTCTTCACCACAAAACCGTCATCGGCCCTGGGGGCAACTGCGATGGACAGAAGTAGCTTAAGGGACCGTCTGTCCCTGCTCCTAAACTGGCTTTGGGGCCAAGCGGGGAGGTTGTTTTTGGCACAGGAACCATTTCCTCTTGTGTGCCTTCAGGTGACCCGGGAGGCAGCCGGAAAGCCTCTGGCCCAGCCCGGCCCGGCCTGACCCGACTCGGCCCGGCCCGCCTTCCCTCTTTCTACAAAACAGAAATATTGACAAACTGGAAACTATTTTGTCTTGTTTTTTCTGCATTTAGAACGGAACTATTTTTGCTCTTTTCCCAGGTGCTCATTTTTCTTGAAACACTCTGTGGATCCCTAGGGCTTCTCAACCTCTGAAACCAAGACTAAATATCGGAAAGTGCCCGCTCTTTCCATCCCTCTTAGAGGCCTGTGACTGGAGAAGTGTGGGCAAGGCTTATCACGCCAGTAAAATTCACCCTTTTTTAAAATGCTATTTGTTAAGCTGTTACTATGTGCCAGGCACCGTATTAAGCACTGGGGGTAGATACAAGATCATCAGGTTGGACAGTCTATGTCCCACAGGGGACTCATGGTCTTAATTTCCATTTTACAGATGAGGTAACTGCAGCACAGAGAAATCAAGTGACTTGCCCAAGGACAACACAGCAGATAAGTGGCAGAGCCGAGATCAGAACCCATGTCCTCTGACTCCCAAGCTCCTGCTCTTTCCATTAAGCCACGCTGCTTGCTCTCCCTAAGTGCCAAACGCTGGAAAGAGCGCTGGGACAGATACAGCATCATCAAGGGCCCACTTGGGGCTCACAGTCTAAGTAGGAGGGAGAACAGCTATTATATCCCCATTCTGCAGAAGAAGGAACTGAGGCCCAGAATAGTGAAGTGACTTGCCCAAGGTCACTCGGCGGATGAGTGGCGGAGCCGGGATTAGAACCCAGGTCCTCTGACCCTCAGGCCCGTGCCATGCTGCTTCTCTTAACAATGTAGTTCAAAGATTTTGCAACTCTTAATTCAGAAAGACTTTAGAAAGGTCAGGGGGAGAAGAATGCACCTAATCTGATTCATAAAATGTCACTAGAAGGGTCAAGTCACACTTCGCTCTGTGCTTTTGATGACACCGGCAGATCCTCTTCCCTTAGAAGGTCACAGGCCCAACTTCTCTTAGGCTGGTCCAACCCAAGGCTGAAACTTACAGTCTTGTGATCTTTCAAGGGAGCATTCTTTCCTGCCAGTGATCTTTTTCCCTTTGTTTTCTCAACACAAAGAGCCAAGATTTCAGTTGTGGTGGTGGAAGAAGGCAGAACTAGAGAGAGAAATCTCTGGTTGGGACTGGTGAGTTCATTAGTCCAGTCGTTCTCTTTCAAAAACCTGTGAATTAGCAAATGATTCTCTCTCAAGAAGCAGGGTGGCTTAGTGGAAAGAGCACGGGCTTGGGAGTCAGAGGATGTGGGTTCTAATACCGGCTCCGCCACTGTTTGCTGTGTGACCCTGGGCAAGCCACTTCACTTCTCTGTGCCTCAGTTACCTCATCTGTCAAATGGGGAATAAGACTGTGAGCCCCTCATGGGACAACCTGATTACCTTGGATCTACCCCAGCACTTAGAATAGTGCTTGGCACATAGAAAGTGCTTAACAAATATCATTATTATTATTATTATTATTGCCCATAACCCCAGTTCTGATTCTTTAAAGGAGAACTGGAAGCCTTGATGTTGGTTCCAGGGGGCAGTCGCAGACAGTCAAGGATAGATTTTGGCCGGAGACAAAGATTTTTCAAAGACAAACAAGATGCTATGTTGGAAATGACGCACTCACAGTAAGTGCCCATCCGATATCCCAGGACTGTTTGGAAAGGGAAAAGGTTCAAATTCAAACCTATTCATGATGGTATGTTTTCATATGGAAAGAAGGAACGTGGCCTAGTGGAAAGAGCACAGGGCTGGGAGTCAGGAGACCTGGGTTCGAAACGGGGCTCTGCCACTTACCTGCTGTGTGGCCTTGGGCAAGTCACTTAAATTCTCTGTGCCTCAGGTTTCTCATCTCTAAAGGAAGGATTAAATACCCGTTTTCTCTTGCCCCCTCAGATCGAGAGCCCCAGTGTTTCATACAATGCTTGGCATGTAGTAAGCGCTTCCCAATTCCCACAGTTACTGATTCAAACTCTTCCCGTTTATATCATCTGAAACATCCCAATTTCTTTCATTTCACGGTAAAATTCTGATGTCACCAGTTTTCAACTGCTGCCAACTCTATGTTGACAATATCATGCTCTCCAATTTTGCAGATTCTATGCACCAACCTCAGGGTTTTTGGAATTGTGGCCCAAAATGCCCTTTGAAATATTCATGCTGCTGGCATCAATTTTCCATCTGCATTAAAATCAGAAGCTGAAAATTATAGCTGGCCTCACTTTGAAGGTGCCCAAATTGCCGGAGTACAGCAATTAGAAAAGTGATTGCCTAAACAGCAAATGCTGGGCGAGTTCCTCAAGAAACTTTACATGACCAGGTAGAATTCTAGGGCTGTAAGCTCAATGTGGGCAGGGAGCGTATCAAGCAACTTTATTATACTGTATTCTCCCAAGCGCTTCAAACAGCACTCTGCACACAGTGAGCACTCAAAAAATACCACTGATTGATTGCCTGAACTAGTGAGGAAACATGTTCTTTCCCTAGGGAATACAATGCTAAAATGTAGCTCAGAAGAAAGATTTCTGCCGGTGAACGGGCCTCAGGTTGAAATGGAATTTCTGAAAAGGCTGGTTATTAGTGGCAATCATTTATGATGCCACAGCTGGTTGCCTGCACAAATCTGCGTGTTTTCTTTTACTTCACTAAGAGATGTGGGGAGACTGCCTGTGCTCTGAGCTCAAGAACATCCCTACATGATTTTCTGGGAAGGCTTGGTCATGTGAGAATCCTTCTGCAGTGAACAACCACCACACAAACTCAGCTTACAAATTTCAATCAATCAAAATATTTGGTCACCTACTGGGTGCAGAACACTGAACTAAGCACTTGGGAGAATACAAGAGAGTGAGTAGGCTTGATCCCTACCCTTAAGGAGCTTAGAATCTAGTGGGGAAGATGGGCACTAAAAATAAATTAGAAACAGGAGGAAGTTATAAAGTGTAAAGGGTAGACAGATCCATGACCATAAGGAGTTTACAATCTAGTGGGGGAGAGAGCCTTAGATACTGTAATTTATTTTAATGTCTGTCTCTCCCCCCTCTAGACTGTTAACAGCTTAAGGGCAAGGATTGTGTCAACTTTATTCTATTGCACTCTCCCAACCACATGGTACAGGGCTCAGCACAGAGTGAGCACTAAATAAATACCTTTGATTAATAAGTAATAATAATAATAATAATGATTTGCATTATTTTGCATTTGCATTTGTTAAGCGCTTACTATGTGCAAAGCACTGTTAAGTGGGTTCCGGTTACACACTGACTGCAGATTTTAGTATTCACACATTCAGCTAGAAGTCAAGGAAATGGATGTGTTTTCTTCCTTGGAAAATCGAACGGACTCATGCGACTTGGTTTGCTGCCCTAGGACTGTAACAGGGACGTTATCCAACCCACAAAGCCCTGAACATCACAAGGGATATTCCAAAGATGCCAGAGAGATCCATGATGGATCACCTTGCATAATTTCCTCTGGAGGGTGAGGGGTATTTGGTATTGGTTAAGTGCTTATTATATGCCAGGCAATGTACTAAACGCTGGGGTAGACACAGGGTAATCGGGTTGGACACAGTCCCTGTCCCACATAGGCCACACAGTCTTAATCCCCATTTTGTAGATGAAGCAACTGAGGCCCAGAGAAGTGGTGACTTGCCCAATGTCATACAGCAGACAAGTGGGGGAGCCAGGTTTAGAACCCAGGTCCTTCTGACTCCCAGGCCTGTGATCTTACCACTAAGCCAACGAATTGCCCTGTAGTACATACAAGACTTTCAATCCTTTCTCATTCATTTCATTCATTCATTCATTCATTCAAAAGTATTTATTAAGCGCTTACTGTGTGCAGAGCACTGGACTAAGCGCTTGGGAAACTACGATACAACAATAGTGACATTCTCTTCCCACAACGAGCCCGCGCTCCTTATTATTATTATTATCATGGTATTGGTGAAGTGTTTACTATGTGTCAGGCACTGGAGTAAGCATTGAGGTGGACACAAGCAAATAAGATTGGACATGGTCCCTTGTCCCATGTGGGGCTCACAGTCTGAATCCCCACTTTAAAGAGGAGATAACTAAGGCTCAGAGAACTGAAGTGACTTGCCCTAGGTCACCCAGCAGACAAATGGAGGAGCTAGGATTAGAATCCATGACCTTCTGATTCCCAGGCCGTGCTCTATCCCCTAGGTCGTGCTGCTTCTTTAGTACCCGGGTTGTCTTGCCTTGGAAAATGGCTAACCAGGCCTCTGCCAAACACCTGGCAGTCCTGCTCAACCCAGTCATGCTCCCAAAGGCAGGTGCCACAGTGCAAAACAAGGAAGGGATGCAGCACGGCATTGGGTCAATAAAAGCACCCGGCACAAAGAGCCTCCTAAGGTTAAAGGTTTTGGCCCCCTTAGGGGCTGACGGTGGAGTGGATATCAAGAGCTTGAAGGATAGGCAACCAAGCGCATAGGCACAGCCCTGTATTAAGTGTTTAGGAGAGCACCACAGAGTAAGTAGACGTGACCCCAGCCCTCAAAGAGTTTCCAGTCTAGTGTGGGAAACAGATGTTACCACAAATTACAGGTAGGGAAGGCAAATTGAAAATAAAGATAGCATACAGTTACTTTGAAGATCACCGCTTAAGAATCTATTGTTCCCTCTTCTTAAGGAATAGATTTGCTTCTTTGCGGGTTGAGCGCGTGAGCTCCACGTGGGACAGGGACTGTATACAACTCAATTTGCCTGTGTATATCCCAGTGCTGAGCACCGTGACTGGCACAGAGTAAATACTCAACAAATACCACAATTATTATCATTGTGGACAGGGAATGTGTCGACCAACTCTTTTGGACTTTACCCTAAGATCTTAATATAGTACACAAAGTAGGCACTCGATACATGCCTTTGATGGATCTGATCCTGGGCAAGGAGCAGGGCTTCACGTGCCTATCACCCTCGCTATCGTCGCTGTTTTGGGCAAGGTTGAGAGGCACATGTGCCCCAACTTCTCGGGCAGTGTGTGTGTGTGTGTGTGGAGGAAGAGGAGGAGGAGGAGAAGGTTGGCCAAAACAGGACATTCTGGGGTTACGGTTTCTAAAAACAGATTAAAAACCACAGCAGATGAAAACTGGAGTTATAACATTAGGTTTCTAACACGCAGATGTGGCATCTGTATTTATGGGTAATCAGCCCACATACAGAAGCGAAATCTAAACGTGTCGGATATCGGCCCCATAATAGGTCCTCTCTGCCCGTTGTATTCGGCCACAATGTTGTTGGTGGGACGTTCCGTCCATGCATGTTTGAGCGGCTGAAAAGATATGTGTGTGACGGGCAATCCCTCACTGTGTGCATGCAATAATAATAACTGTGGTATTTGTGAATTGCTTATTAGGAGCCAGGCACTGTACTATGCACTGGGGTGGAAATGAGCAAATTGAGTTGGACACAGTCCCTGTCCCACACAGGGCTCGTAGTCTCAATTCTCAGTTTCCAGATGAGGTAACTGAGGCCCAGAGAAGTGAAGTGACTTGCCCAAGATCAAACAACAGACAAATGGTGGAGCTGGGATTAGAACCCAGGTCCTTCTGACTCCTGGGCCCGTGCTTTATCCATAGGCCATACCGCTTCTCTATGCGCAATGGCGGTCCTCTTCTGCCCTGACACGCTGACTGCCCACAGTCCTCATTGCTGCTCTAAACCGGAATCTCAGCAACTCAGTCTTCCGGGAAGCTCCACTCATGGAAAGCACAGCCCCTGATGGATGTCGGGAGCCGGGATGGCCGGTCTAAGGCAGCCGTTCCTCAGCAATCCACCGCTCTCCTGCTTGCAGATGACGCACCATCAATCCATCAATCAATCGTCATTACTGAGCGTTTACTATGGGCAGAGCACTGTACTAAGCGTTTGAGTATGATACAATTGACTTAGTAGACACATTACCTGCCCATAATGAGCTGACAGTCTAGAGAGATAGACAGACCATTAATAAGAATGAATAAGTAATTTATAATACAGAATTTAAGATATGTACTTAAGTGCTGTGGGACTGGGGGTGGGGCAAATATCAACTGTCCAAAGGTCACAAATAATAATAATGATGGTATTTATTAAGCCCTTACCATGTGTCAAGCACTTTTCTAAGTACAAGGCAATCGGGTTGTCCCACGTGGGGCTCACAGTCTTAATCCCCATTTTACAGATGAGGTAACTGAGGCAGAGGGAAGTGAAGTGCCTTACCCAAAGTAACACATTTGACAAGTGGCGGAGCCGGGATCAGAACACACGACCTCTGACTCCCAAGCCTGTGCTCGATCCAACTGCCCGGATGACGCAGAAGGGAGAGGGAACCAGAAGAAAAGGGGGTTTAATTGGGGAAGGCCTCTTGGAGACGTGACCTTCACAAGGCTTTGAAGATGGAGAGAGTGATGATCTGGCAAATATGGAGGGTAGGGGGTTTCAGGCTGGGGAAAGGATGTGGGAAAGAGGTCGGCGGCGAAATAGATGAGATTGGGGCACGGTGAGTAAGCTGGAGCTAGAGAAGCAGAGTATGTGGGATGGGCTGTAGTTAGAGATCAGTGATCATGTCTTTATGTTTGTTCAATATCCACTTAGAATACCAATGTTCACTCTGTTTCTATTTGTTCACCAAGCCAAAACAAATCTTTAACCTCCAGAGAGTCCCGGACACCCATGTTTACTCTTTACCAGAATGACATAAGCATGCAATTAAAAGTACAACTGAATGAGAGCATAATCATCATTATCAATAACATTCATTGGGCATCTACCGGGTGCAGAGCACTATAATAAGCACTTGGGAGAATCCTGTAGAGTTAGAAAACAAGATCCCTGCCTTTATGGGGGTGAACTGAGAAGCAGTACGGCTTAGTGGAAAGAGCACGGGCTTGGGAGTCAGAGGGTGTAGGTTCTAATTCCGGCTCTGCCACTTTGCTGTGTGATCTTGGGCAAGCCTCTTCACTTCTCTGTGCCTCAGTTACCTCCCCTGTAATATAGGGATTAAGCAGGGAGCCTGACGTGGGACAACCTGATTGCCTTTTATCTACCCCAGTGCTTGGCACACCGTAAGCGCTTAACAAATACCATCATTATTATTATTATTATTATTATTAATGTCCTGTATGCTACAGATAAGGAGAGTAATGGACACTCCCAAGTGCTTAGTACGGTGCTCGGCACACAGTAAATGCTCAATAAATACAATTGACTGTTCATTGCTTGATAATAAAGGACTGTGGTAAGCGTTTAGATGGAAGAAGTGTGTGGAAGGGGGAGCCAAGGTGGGAAGATAAAAGATTACTCATTCATTCATTCTTTTTCTCAATCATATTTATTAGGTGCTTACTATGTGCACAGCACTGTACTAAGCACATGGGAAAGTACAACAATAAACAACAACATTCCCTGCCCACACCAAGCTCAAGGTCTAGAGGAGGTGGAGACAGACATCAATACAAATGAATAAAATTACAGATATAGACATAAGTGCTTTGGGGCTGGGAGTGGGGGGAAGGGCGTGGGAGATGAGGAAGAGTGGGGCTTAGTCTCGGAAGGCCTCTCGGAGGAGATGTGCCTTCGATAAGGCCTTCAATCCTCAGTGGAAGGCTCCTGGAAGAGAGATCTCAGAAGGACTTGGAAGATGGGGAGAGAAGTGTGGTCTGCCGGATATAGGGTGGGAGAGATTTCCAGGCAGCGGGGACGGTGCGAGCAAGAGATGAGAATGAGACACGGGGAGTAAATTCACTTGAGAGGAACAAAAAGAATCAGGGGAATTTCAGAGCCAGGCTGGAGTGGTGAACTGAGGATGGGCTAAATGGGCTAAATCTAAGAGTATGGAGTCTTCTGCTCTTTGGAGCAGGGCATAGGGGCTACTTGCCCCACAGCCCCAAATTATGTGACTCCAGAGGCAGCAAGAGAACTAATTCTAGAAATCAGGGAAGAGCAGAATCATCCAGCCTACGGAAGGTAAATAAGAACAGAAATCATTGGAGATTGAGAGAGAGAGAGAGAGAGAGAGAGAGTGGGTATTTGATAGTATCTGGGGAAGAGGCCCCTGGGAATATCCCAACGAGGCCGGACTGACAACAAAATGAAAAATAACTGTAAAACACAGAGAATCCTTCCCCAAGCCTGGAGTTTTGGCAAACCACCCATCAGCCTTTCTTGCTAAAGTTGAACCAAAAATTGGTGTTTTAGTTGGATTTCTGTAAGCTCCTTCTGGACTGTAAACTCACTGTGGGCAGGGAACATGTCTGCTAACTCCCTTGCATTGTACTCTCTCAAGCGCTCAGTACAGTACAGTAGTACAGAGCCGGAGAAGCAGCATGGCGTCGTAGACAGAGCACGGGCCTGGGAGTCGGAGGACCTGGATTCTAATTCCGGCTCTGCCAGATATCTGCCATGTGAGCTTGGATGAGTCACTTCACTTCTCTGTGCCTCAGTGATCTCGTCTGAAAAATGGGGATTACGGCTGTGAGTGGGACACGGATTGTGTCCACCCCAATGATTTTGTACTTACTCCGGGGCTTAGTACGGTGCCGGATGCACAGCAAGCGCTTAACAAAAACCAAACAGGGTCTGCACATGATAAGCACTCAATAAACATCATTGACTGCTTGATTGATTTCTTGGAAATTTCTGAAATCATGTTTCTTTAAGGGAGGGCAATGAGGCCTATGGTAATAATACCTGCCATGGAGATCTGCCCTCATTTTAGAGACCACTGAAATGCATTTTACATGCTCCTGTATGTACACAGAAGCATGTTTACACAAATACACTTCACTTGTGGTTTTGTTTCGGGAAAACAGCTAGCAAAACAAGCCGGCCATCATTTCCAGGGCTCAGTTTCAAAATTTCATTTGTTTCCAAAAGGGAGATGCTGGATGTTGGCCCGGGAACAGGAACTATTCCCTCAGGAGAAGGGAGTTTTGCGAAGATGTGGGAACTGAGGCCTGCCTCTGGGAGAATGGGTTAATGCTTTTCAGCACGATGGAGTTATTTTAGCTCATGGCTTCTGAGTAACGAAGCTGGTTAGCTCCCTGGGAATTACTCCCCTTCAGCTATAAATGGTTTAATATCAAGAAGAAGGAAAATTCGGCCATTTTAGAAGACCCCTGTCTGACGGACTGAGATGGGCCACAGTTGTGGCATTCATTAAGCAGTTATGTGCTCGGTACGGTAATGAACGCTGGTGTGGTTGCAGTGGGATCGGGCCCAGCCCCCGTCCCACAGAGGGCTCACAGTCTGAAGGGAGAAGAAATATTTAATACCCATGTGACTGATGAGGAAATTAGGACACAGGGAAGTAATTTGATCAATTCCACCCAGCAGGCAAGTGGCAGAGCTAGGACGACAATCCAGGTCACCTGACTCCCAGGCCCGTGCCCGTCTCACTAGGCTACACGGTTTCTTCAGTGCAATTCAGGAAGACAATAATAACAATAATAATAATAACAATTGTGGTACTTGTTAAGTGCTTACTATGTTCCAGGCACTGTGCTAAGTGCTAGGGTGGATACAAGCAAATCGGGTGGGACAGAGTCCCTGTTCCGTGGAGCGTTCAGAGTCTTAATCACCATTTTACAGATGAGGTAACTGAGGCACAGGGGAAGTTAAGTGACTTGCTGAAGGTCACATAAGCAGAAAACAGCTCTATCCACCAGGCCACGATGGGGATATAACTGAGCCGATGGTATTAAGTAGCTAGACGATTACTCGGATTTTTTCATATGAGGACAGCATTTCTAACGAGACTAAATAGAGGTAATCATTTGGGGCGCCAGCTACATCAACCACATTCTGTTCTGCTACCGTTCATCTGGGTTTTCTGCTGGAATTTGTCACATCCTAGGATAGACAGAAGATAGATAGATAGAAAGCAGGCTAATTTGAAAGCTGTTCTGGGCCCCTCCGTGGGTTGCCGGGTTTCAGATCAAGCAAGGTTGATCCGGGGCAGTTTAATTTGTGGGCAGTCGGACTGTCTTTGGAGGTGGGGGGAGGTCTGGGGGCTGATGACCAGACCAGACAAAAAGTTCAGAGTCTGTTCTTCGTGCTGCTCGATATTCCTGCCTCTGAGATGGCACCAGCTACGGCCCTGGGGATACCTGGGGCAGTGTGGCCAACCTAATTTCCCTGTCTCCACCCCAGTGCCTGGTACAGTGCCTGGTACATAGTAAGCACTTAACAAACACCGCGATTATTATTATTCGTGGAAAAGGCATGGGACGGGGAGCCCAAGGACCTGGGTTTTAATCCTAGCTCCTTCGCTTGCATTGTGACCTTGGACAGGTCACTTAACATCCCCATAACTCAGTCTCATCACTTATAAAATGGGGAGGAAACACCTGTTCTCACACCTCCTTATTGTGTTGCCCACGAGGACAGGGACTAGGTCATTCATTCGATCGTATTTACCGCGTGCCTACCGTGAGCAAGGCACTATACTCATCAGTCCAACACGATTAGCTCGTATCCATCCAAGTGCTTAGTACTCAGTATTGAACTCTTCCAATATTCCAGTACTGAACTGCTTCTAGAGAAGCTGCATAGCTCAGTGGAAAGAACATGTGCTTGGAAGTCAGAGGTCATGGGTTCTAATCCTGGCTCCATTTGTCAGCGACTTCATTTCTCTGTGCCTCAGTTACCTCATCTGTAAAATGGGGATTAAGACTGCGAGCACCACTTGGCACAACGTGATCACCTTGTATCTCCCTCAGCGCTTAAAACAGTGGTCGCCACACAATAAGCGCTTGACAAAGACCATCATTATTCCAGGCACTTGGTAAGTGTTCCGCACACAGAAATGTGCAGGCTGGGTTGTAGAAGGGGAGTAGTTATGAAGATGGATGTCTAGTGATGTTTTAAGAAGGCAGCCGCAGAGTATAGGCTGAAGGGGACGAGGCTGGTGTCTGATACCATCATCTATAAATGTGATGTGACACGAGTTGGGTGGGGACTATTTGGGTGGAGAGGGAAGGGGGTGGATCCAGGAAACATCGTGGGGGAAAGACGGGCACGATTTAGCAATCGGATGAATGCGAGAGCCAAAAACGGGAAGGAGGCTGGGATGGCAATGGAGTGGCAGGCTTCTAGGTCGGAGAGGATGGGGGTGTTACCCAGAGAGACGGGAGGGGTGAGGGGAGGAGTTGGCTGAGGATGGAAGATGAGACGCTGAGGCATGAGGGGGCTTTAGGCCGCCCAAGAGGGCGAGTCCTGGAGGCAAAAGGAGTCCGAGGAACAGATGGGGGAACTCGACCGAGGTCAGGGCCGAGGACCTGGTGGCTCTAAACGTGTTCATTCACTCATTAATTCGATCGCTTACTGTGTGCAAAGCACTATACTAAGCGCTCGGACATAACTAAGCGTTATGAGCAGGGAGCGCGTCTGCAGATTCTGCTGGACTGCACTCTCCTGAGGCCTCTGGACTCTGTAAGTGCACAATAAATGCCACGGATAGATTGCCAGATTGACTGAGGAGGTGGATTTAGGAGTCTAGCCGGACAGAAGTGACAGCTAGAGCTACACAAGGACATCAACTTTCCAAGGGCAGAGCAAGAAGGGCTGGGAATTCAGGACAGAGCCTTGGGGGATATTCTCGGCTAGGGGGACAGAGGAGTGAACGGACTGAGAACCCCATTTGGGATAGGAATTGTCTCTGATCTGATTAACCTGCATCCACCCCAGCGTTCGATCGATCGATTGTATTTATTGAACATTTACCGTGTGCAGAGCACTACATTAAGCACTTGGGAGAGTACGGCATAACAAAATAAGAGTTGGAAGACGTGTTTCCTGCCCACAAAGAGCTTAAAGCCCAGAAACATCTGACCCATAATAAACAGTTAAAAAATACCACCATTTTGATGAGGACGATCATCATCATTATGGAGCTTTTTATGGTATTTGTTAAGCACTTACTATGTGCTGGGAGTGTACTAAGCTCTGGGGTAGATGCAAGGTAATCAGGTTGGACACAGTCCCGATCCCACATGGGGGTCCTAATCTGCATTTTACAGATGAGGTCACTGAGGCCCCAAGAAAATGAAGTGACTTGCCCACGGTCACACAGCAGACAAGTTGCGGACCGGGGATTAGAACCCAAGTCCCCAGGCCTGTGCTCTGTCCACTAACTAGACCACGCTGCTTCTCCAGCTGCTTCTTCTGCTGGGAGAGATGAAGGGATGGGGAGGAGGTAAGAAACATAAGAAAGCAAGAGCTTTCAGAAAGCCTTTTCATTAGCCTAAGCTGTTTCATTTCTTTGGACCCGGGTTGCCAGGGGAAGAGGGACTAGTGAAACTCTTCCCACCATAAACCCCAGGATAAAACTCCGACTCGATCAGATGGCACCAAAGCCCTGGCCAGTCTGAACCCGAGCATCCTGTCTGTCCCTCCCTCCCTCCAGCCCTTCCCTCCCACTCTTTCGGAGAGCGGCATTCCACACGGAACAGAGCCAGAAGCCAAGCCCGGTTCTCCAAGCCCGGAAGCGACTTGCTCTGACTCTGCCCGGCTGACCGTGAGGGGTGGGAGGACGACTACGGCAGGAAAGAGATGAAATCAGGAACGGGTCTGCCGGCTCTGTTGTAGCGTACTCCCCAGAATGCTTCGTCCAGGGCCTGGCACACAGTAAGCACTCAATGAATCCGCTCGCTCGATCGATCGTTCGACATGGTGACTGAGGAAGCATGACCCGGGAAGTGAGCAAACCCTAGTTCCTAGGACAGAAGACCTTGTGGGCCACATTTGCATAGGATATCTCTTCCGAGTTTGCATAGGCAAATCCTAAAATGGGCCTGATGGCCCAAGCAAATTTCAGGGCCGGATTTCATCTCCGGGTCCTGGTACTTCAGACAGTACCGAGAGACTCTGTGCTGGGCCCGCCAGCCAAATCTGCAAACCAAGGCCCAATTCCGAACCCTTTCTCAATCAATCAATCGGGAGTATTGAGCACTTATCATGTGCTGGGCTCTATACTAGGCGTTTGGGAGGGTACATGCTCTTATCCTGTGCTCTCCTAAGTGCTCTGGACAACGTTCTGCACACAGCAAATGCTCAATAATAGGAATGACCGACTGAAACACGCGTTCCCTGACGGCAAGGGGCTTGCAGTCTGAAGGAGGAACTGGCGATCCTGAGACCTCTGATAACTTGAGTGTAAAATGGATCAAGGGACGACTCAACGCCCGGGTCCATTGGAAGCTGGCTGTGGGCAGAGAATGTGTCTGTTTATTGTTCTATTGAACTCTACCAACCTATGGTACTCTGCATACAGTAAGCGCTCAATAAATTCGACTGAATGAAAGGAGGAACATGAAAAGCATCGAGCCCACAGAAAATGGCGGGGACGATCCAGATGTCCATAGTCCATAGAGAAGCAGCGTGGCTCAGTAGACACAACACTGGCCTAGGAGTCAGAAGGCCGTGAGATCTAATCCCGGCTTGGCCACTTGTCTGCTGTATGATCCTAGACTTCACTTCTCAGAAGCAGCGTGGCTCAGTGGAAAGAGCCCGGGCTTTGGAGTCAGAGGTCATGGATTCGAATCCCAGCTCTGCCACTTGTCAGCTGTGTGACTGTGGGCAAGTCACTTAACTTCTCTGTACCTCAGTTACCTCATCTGTAAAATGGGGATTAAGACTGTGAGCCCCAAGTGGGACAACCTGTTCTCTTGTGTCTACCCCAGCGCTTAGAATAGTGCTCTGCACATAGTAAGCACTTAACAAATACCAATATTATTCTCTGGACCTCAGTTACCTCATCTGTAAAATGGGGATTGAGACTGTGAGTCCCATTTGGGACAGGGAATGTGTCTAACCCAATTTGCTTGTATCCACCGCCAAGGTGCCTGGCACATGGTAAGTCCTTAAGGAAGACTCCAATTATTATTAATATTATAGTTGGGCCTACCTGACGATCGTAAAACCATTTTCCCTCAAAACGTGCAGTCCCCTTCCCCACAGACAAGCGCTCAACCTCGAGACGATTAATCCTCCTTGAACCAAAAGAGACTCCGAGAAGACAGAATGAAGCTCGCTCTTCCTCCCGCATTGTTTTCTTGGTTTGGGAAGGGTTCGAGGCGGTGAGAGAGGGTCAGGGTTCAGAGTGCTGGTCTGACCCGCTAAACATTGGCCCCTTGGGAGCTATTGTGTTTCTTCAAAACACATGCATTCTGATTAGAGTCTGAGCCCTTGCCAGTCTCTTTGCATGTGTTCCTGCTGGAATGTGGTCCAGTTGCTAATTTCCCCAACACAAGTGGGTTCCTGTGAGCCCCGGGAGGCTGATTTCCACCACTCTGCTGTCGATCTCCCTCCAAAGAAAACAGATTTCAAATGACTGGGTTGGGTTTTGGGGGGCTTTTACGTTTGGGCTTCACGGTGCCGCTCTTCACACCCGAGGTGGGGAGGTCACGGGGGCACAGGAAGTTGGGGAGAGCAGGATGGGCTGAGGAGAAAGAGGGCGGGAGCAGCAAGGTCCGTCAAGCACTAACAATTATAATGACTGTGGTATCTGTTAAGCATTTACTATGTGTCGAGCCTTGTTCTAAGCACTGGGGTGGATACAAATTGATCGGATTGGACACGGTCCCCGTCTCACTTGGGGCTCAGAGTCTAAAAGGAGAGAGGAAAGGTACTGCATCCCTGTTTTTCAGATGAGGAAACTGAAGCAGAGAAGTGGAGTGATTTGCCCCAGGTCACACAGGAGGTACTGGCAGAGCCGAGATTAGAACCCACGTCCTCTGACTCCCAGGCTCCTGCCACGAGGCCACACCACTCGCAAGTTCGGCCGTGCAAACGGCAGAGCAAAAGACACTGCCAGCCTGGGTGTAGGGTTGCCAAAAGAGCCCAAGTGAGTTATTTCCCAAATGGGAATGAATATGCCTAAATAAAGGGGAAAAAAATCCACTGGGGTTTAAAATAATCCAGATTGTACTAAACTCGCTTCTGAGGGGACTGATATTAAACTCCGGCATTTATTCCCTAGCCTAGTCCAGGGTAGTTCACATTTGCTCCCAGCCCACCGACTTCCCAGGGCAGGATTACAATCTTGTCTTGCTACCGCTTGGACGCCAGCAACACTTAATCATTTCAAGGTTCTTGTTTCAAAAGAAGCCAAATGTGGCAATGTGTTTATTTTATGTTTCCCTGAGGAAGCTGGTGAAAGTAGCTGGGTTTTATATTTATAAGATATATATATAATGATGTATCATGTGTCATTATATAATATATAATGCTGCGTGTTATGTAATATGTGACGATACAACAATAATATATACATATTTGTAAATGGAAGAGAGGATGCATTTTTGTGTATTTCTACTTCTACATTTGGGTCCTAGGTTTCCTGTTTTAACAGGCCAGATGTGGTCATCTTAGCTGAATCTCAGCTTGGCAAAGTTGGGGAACACCCTCATAACATCAGGGCAAGGCAGCGTGGAATGTCAAACCCATACCATCCGTGCACCGTCTCAAACGACCAAACGACGGGCACCGGTTTTCCCTTCCTTACCTCGCCGAGAGCTCTGGCAGGCAGAGTTCACTTCTAGCTTCCCACTCTAGAATTCCAGGGCTTGCTCCGAAAGGCTCCATTCAAAGAAGGTCCGATTAAAGGGGGGAAATTATTTTTGGTTCAACAGCTCTGCGGGAAAAGCATTTTCAAAAAGAAACCCACAGACGTCGAAGGACACAAAAACCCTACGGGGAACTTGTGCTCAGGGTTACAAAAATGACTGCATTTCAACTTACTCTCAATTTTAAAGAAAATGATGCAGTGAGTCATCTCTCTGGGTGGTAAGCTCATGATGGGCCGGGAACGGGTCAACTAATTCTGTTGCATTGCACTCTCCCCGATGGCTCAGAACAGTGCTCTACATGTAGTAAGCGCTCAATAAATACCACCGGTTGACTGACTGAATAGTGGCCCTGGGTGCTCTCAAAGGAACTTAAGGTGGGTTTTTGTAGCACCATGGTGCTGCTGGTGACTGCTGATGGTTGCCCCCAGTGAGGTGTGGCCCCTCCCAGGACACTGCAGCACAGTGAGGAGGGCGGGGGGGCCCTGACAGAAGTGGGGGGAGGGGATATGCCCTTGAGGTTCTGGGGGTGTGGGTCCTCCCTCTCCCCCCAAAAGCATCAGC
Organism: Ornithorhynchus anatinus; assembly: GCF_004115215.2. Taxonomy (NCBI): domain Eukaryota; kingdom Metazoa; phylum Chordata; class Mammalia; order Monotremata; family Ornithorhynchidae; genus Ornithorhynchus; species Ornithorhynchus anatinus. Next base: position 39,715,665 of record NC_041733.1, on the reverse strand, counting down.
ACAAGCTCCCGGGCAGGCATTTTATCTGCCATACTGTTGTATTTACTCTCCCAAGCGCTTAATACAGTGCTGTGCACATAGTAAGCGCTCAATAAATACAACTGACTGACTAGCCTCCCCTGTAAACTCCCTGAGGGCAGGGATTGTTCCTACCAACCCTTCTGCACTCTCCCTCTCAGTCAGTCAATGGCAACTGGAGAAGCAGCGTGGCTTAGTGGCAAGAGCCCGGGCTTGGGAGTCAGAGGTCGTGGGTTCTATTCCCAGCTCTGCCACTTGTCTGCTGTGTGACCTTGGGCAAGTCACTTAACTTCTCTGTGTCTCAGTTACCTCATCTGGAAAATGGGGATGAAGACTGTGAGCCCCAAGTAGGACAATCTGATTATCTTGTATCTACCCCAGCGCTTAGAACAGTGTTTGGCACATAGTAAACGCTTAGCAAATACCAACATTATTATTATTTACTAAGTGCTTATTGTGTGCTGAACACTGTACTGAGCACTTGGAAGAGTACAATATAAGAGACACATTCCCTGCCCACAGCGAGCTGAAAGTCTAGAGGGGGAGATCGTCATTAACAGAAATAAATTACGGCTCTGGACATGAATGCTGTGGGGCTGAGGTAGGGGAAGGGTGAGTAAAGGCAGCAAATCAGGGTGACACAAAAGGGAGTGGGAGAAGAGGACTGAGGGCTTAATCAGGGAAGGCCTCTTGGTGGAGATGGGCCTTCAATAAGGCTTTGACGCAGTGGAAAGTCACTGTCTGTTGGATTTGGGCTTAGTCAGGGAAGGCCTCTTGGGTCTATTAGGGTCAGGGACTTAGCGCTTAGTACAGTGCTCTGCACATAGTAAGCGCTCAATAAATATGAATGAATGACTTCTACGACTTCCAAGAAGGGCAGACTAGAGCATCCCATGAGCTGCAGTCAGGGCTATCAGCAGAACCTCAGCCTTGACGGTCCGGCCTGGGCCCCGACCACCAGCCTCATCCTGCCTCGCTTTCCTCCACCACTGCGCTCATGTTACCATGACGTCGTGACTCCCTTCTGCCCCTTTCCACGCTTCTAAGGCCGACACGGCGGGGTTTCTATTTCCAAAGTGAAAGGCGGAGAAGTGGCGGGGTTTGGTGCTGACAAGAAATCAGTGGCTTGGGGTCTTTGGGAAAGCAAGATGTGGAGTCAAAGTGTCAACTGAGGCCCAAATGGTATTCAAACTCCCCCCAAACTCTACCCTAGAAGGGAAACGATACAAGTGATCTGTCAGATGTTGAACTTGGCCAGAAAAGCAGTCCTTGATATGAGCCGCCCCCTTCCCCTGAAAAATCCTGCCTAGGCCTTGAAGAATAAAAGAGCAAACATTTTCTTAAATCAGATAAGTGACACTGACAGCCCGCATATTTCTCTAGTACTAATGTTCTCACAGCACCCCGATCTCGCCTGTCTTGCCACTAACCCCGGCCCACGTTCTGCCTCTAGATGAGATGACTGAATGACAATGGGATGTCGAAGTAAAGGCACAAGGCCCAGTGAGCCACCATCAAATTAGGAAAATTTCAACCTGAAGTCAGTCAGTCAATTGTATTTATTGAGCGCTTACTGTCTGCAGGACACTGTACTATGTGCTTGGGAGAATACACTATAACTATATAACATACACATTCCCCATCCACAACACGTTTCCAGTCTAGATAGGATTAATGAATCTGGTTAATTCAACCTTCAGTCAAGAGCAGCATGGCCTAATAATAATAATAATTATTATTATGGTACTTTTTAAGTGCTTACTATGTGGCAAGCACTGTTCTAAGTGCTGAAGTAGCTACAAGTTCATCAGGTTGGACACGGTCCCCTGTCTCACATGGAGCTCACACTCTAAGTAGAGGGAGTACGCTTTAATCCCCATTTTACAGATGGAGTAATGGGCAGAGAGAACTGGAGTGACTTGCCCAAAGTCAGAGAACAGACACGAGGCAGAGCCGGGATTAGTACTTTGGGCAAGTCACTTAACTTCTCTGTGCCTCAGTTACCACATCTGTAATCTGTGAGTCTCACGTGGGACACGCTGATTACCCTGTATCTACCCCAGTGCTTAGAACAGTGCTCTCACATAGTAAGCGCTTAACCAATACCAACATTATTATTATTATTATTATTATTACTCAGAGCTTGGGAGAGTCCAATCTAACGCTACAACGAGCTTACAGTCTAGACTGTAAGCCCCATGTGGCACGGGCAATGTGTCCGATCTGATTGTTTCACATTCTCCCCCCAGCGCTGAGTACACACGGCTTGACACAAAGCGTGCTCAAGCACTTAACAAACGCCACAGCAACATGCAAGGTGAACATGGCCCGTGATGCTGCCCTGACTCAAAATACATGAGAAATAAAAGACAAACAAGCTCTACACAGAAAGAGCAAATACTCCCTTTAATTACACAGCTATCATAGGTACAATAAACATACAGGGAGAAATAATATTTGGCTTTTGTAGTGTGACGTAAATTCCAGGTCCTTCCACATTATTCATTCATTCATTCAATGGTATTTATTGAGGGCTTACTGTGTGCAGAGCAATGTATTAAGCGCTTGGAAAGTACAATTCGGCAACAGATAGATGCAATCCCTACCCAATAACGGGCTCACGCTCTAGTTAACAGCGTCGTCGGGAAAGCTAACGGACAACACAGCAAGAGTGGGTCAGGGAAGAAGCAAGCAAAAGGGACAAATTGCAAAAGAAACCATAAATTGCTGAAGTAGAAAAAGTGGAATCGTAATGGGTGGGGAGCTGTTACAATCCTGAATTGTACCCACAATCAGGCAAAATCTGCACCTTGCAGGAAACATGTCTACCAACTCTGTTCTACTGTAAATAAAAAATAATAATGATGGCATTTGTTACGCGCTTATTATGAGCCAAGCATTGTTCTAAGCGCTGAGGGGGATGCAAGGTAATCAGGTTGTCCCACATGGGGCTTGCAGTGTCTTAATCCCTATTTTATAGATGAGGTAACTGAGGTACAGAGAACTGAAGTGACTTGCCCAAAGTCACACGGCTGACAAGTGGCGAAGCCGGATTTAGAACCCATGACCTCTGACTCCCAAGCCCGTGCTCCTTCTACTGAGCCACGCTGCTTCTCATCCTAAATCCTTAGTCCAGTGCTCTACACACAGTAAGTAAGCGCTCAATACATACCACTGATTGATTGACTCAGAAGCAGCACAGCCTAATGGCACGAACACGGACTTGGGAGTCAGGGGATGAAGGTTCAAATCCCGGTCCCACCACTTATCTGCTCTGTGACCTTGGGCAAGTCGCTTCACTTCTCTGGGCCTCAGTTACCTCATCTGTAAAATTTTTAATTTTTTTTTTTAAACCTCACTGTCAAACAGACAATTTAGAAATTCTTCCTAATTCTGCCATGGTTGACTTAATTTGAGCTACAGCTTTCATGTGATGAACACCCGTCATCAACAGAATCAGAAGCCAGAGACCCAGAGTGGGCTCATGGCTACAGCCCAGGCCTGGGAGTCAGAAGGACCTGGGTTCTAATTCTGACTCCACCACTTGTCTGCTGTGTGACCTTGGGCGGGTCACTTAACTTTCATTTGTTCATTCAATCATATTTATTGTTTGCTTACTGTGTGCAGAGCACTATATTAAGCGCTTGGGAGTGTACAATACAAACTGTGCCTTAATTCATACAAACTGTGCCTTAAATCCCTCACCTGTAAAGCACAGGGTCTGAACTGTGTCCAACTGATTAGCTTGTATCTACCCCAGTGCTTAACTCAGTGCCCGGCATATAGTAAGCACTTAATATCATAAAAACAAAGCTTAGAATCGGCATATATTCAGTCAATAAATAGCACAGGTCAGTTCTTCCACAGTGTGTGTTTCCACTGTGCTTTTCATCGCGGCGCAATGGAAGAAACAGGGACGTCCTCTGTAGTGATACGCACCTACAGAGCTAGAAACAGCTGAGGTTGTGGAAGAAATGGGGCAGCCAAATCATGAGTTTTCCTCGTGGTGGAATTCTTCAAGAAAGTAGACCTACACATTATAGGCCAACTCACTATATAGTGAGTGCTTACTGGGTGCACTAGGTGCTTGGGAGAGTACAATAAAAGTAAATGACATAGTTCCTGCCCCCTAGGAGCTTACAATCTGATTTGCATTATGGAACCGGATATCTAGAAGGTTGGCTGATTTTTCAAGTCATCACAAATGGTGTTTCTATTGACCAAAACTGCACCAGCAACAAATGATGGAGTGGAAAACGACCCTAAACCTTCTGGGAAGAGGGTGGGGAGCGGGTGGGTGCTGTCTGTGTTTCATCTCCCCTGCACTGGAGGCTTCCAGACTGAAGGAGGTCTAGGAAAGTAGAAGCCACTAAACTTTATCTAAAAATAAGGGAAAATCAATCTTAATAATAACGTAATAATGTTGGTATTTGTTAAGCGCTTACTATGTGCAGAGCACTGTTCTAAGCGTTGGGGTCGACACAGGGGAATCAGGTTGTCCCACGTGGGGCTCACAGGCTTACTCCCCATTTTACAGATGAGGTAACTGAGGCCCAGAGAAGTGAAGTGACTTGCCCACAGTCACACAGCTGACAAGTGGCAGAGCCGGCATTCGAACCCATGACCTCTGACTCCAAAACCCTTGCCACTGAGCCACTTCACCCTGATCAGCTAGGGACAATTTTTTAATGGTATTTATTGAACGCTTACTATGTTCCAGGCACTGTTACCTAAATGCTGGAATATATCAATCAATCAATGTTATATATTCAGTGCTCCTTATGTGCAGAGCACTGTACTAAATTCATTCATTCATTCATTTGAGTACTTACTGTGTGCGGAGCAGTGTATTAGGCACCTGGGAAAGTACAATACAATATAGCCACGGGAAGCAGCGTGGCTTAGTGGCAAGAGCCCGGGCTTGGGAGTCAGAGGACATGGGTTCTAATCCCGGCTCCACCGCATGTCTGTTGTGTGACCTTGGGCAAGCCGCTTCATTTCTCTGTGCCTCAGTGACCTCATCTGTAATATGGGGCTTAAAACTGTTAGCCCCATGTGGGACAACGTGATTACCTTGCTTCTTCCCCAGCGCTTTGAACAGTGTTCGGCACATACTAAGCGCTTAACGAATACCATAATTATTATTAGTAGAAGTAGTAAACAGACACATTCCCTGCCCACAAGGCGCTTAAGGCCTAGATGGAAGTGCCTGGGAGAGTACAAGAGAACTGTACAAGAGATCGTATCTACAGCAGACACCTAGAAACAAACTGATCAAGTTGGACACTGTCCCCACAGTCCCCTTGTGGGGACCCACAAGTGTTTAGTACAGTGATCTGCCCACAGTAAGTGCCGTGAGAAGGAGCGTGGCTCAGTGGACAGAGCACAGGCCAGGGAGTCAGAAGGGCCTGGGTTCTAATCCCAGCTCCACCCCATTCCAGTGCATAGAACAGTGCATGGCACATAGTAAGTGCTTAACAATACCAACATTATTATTGTTGTTATGTCTGCTGGGTGACCTTAGGCAAGTCACTTCACTTCTCTGAGTCTCAGTGACCGCATCTGTAAAACGGCAATCCAGAATGTGAGCCTGTGTGGGATGGGGATTTTGTCTGACCTGATTAGCCTATATAATAATAATATTAATGATGTTGGTATCTGTTAAGCGCTTACTGTGTGCATATTTCAGCGTTTAAAACAGTGCTTGGCACATAGTAGGCACATAAATACCATAATTATTAATAGTATTATTAAGCACTCAATAAATACAACTAATTAACACATCATTGAGTGTAGGGAGGGACTTGGGGAGGGGCGTAGGAAGGAGGCTGATGACTCAGTGGCCTCAGGGAGATACAGCAAGGATTGTACAAGCGAGCCTCCCCTTCGGTGTGATCCCTGAAGAAAGGGCTGGACAATGCTGGATACAAGATGGGAAAGCCAAGGTGCTTGTGCTGAGATTCACATCCCTGGGAGAAAAACCCAGGCCCAAAAAGGAGGAGATTCAGGGAGAGCCTGCCTGGAGTTTGGAGTTTATTACAGGAAAGCGATCCACAGCCTCACCCACCCCTTTGGAAGAGTAAAGATGTGAAAGATCGGGGACTTGGGCTCATCAGAGAAGCAGTGTGGCCTGGGCTGGGGAGTCAGAGGAGGTGGATTCTAATCCCGGTTCCGCCACTTGTCTTCTGTGTGACCTTGGCCAAGCCACTTAACTTCTCTGTGCCTGTTACCTCATTTGGAAAATGAGGATTAAGAGAGTAAGCCCCACCCTGATTACCTTTGTAACCAATCCAGAACTTAGAAGAGTGCTTGGCACATAGTACACGCATAATAAACACCATTATTATTATTATTATTATTATTCACCAGTCCGGGCCTCAGATAAGAGGAGGAGAACGGCCGGAGCCAGTGGGCAAGGGGAGCCAATCTCATTCATTCATTCATATTTATTGCACGCTGCCTGTGTGCCGAGCACTGTACTAAGCGCTTGGGAAAGTACAATACAACAATGGCTCAGTGGAAAGAGCCTGGGCTTGGGAGTCAGAGGTCATGGTTTTGAATCCCGGCTCTGCCACCTGTCAGCTGTGTGACTGTGGGCAAGTCACTTCACTTTTCTGTGCCTCAGTTGCCTCATCTGTAAAATGGGGATTAAGACTGTGAGCCTCACAAGTGGCAACCTGATGAGCCTGTATCTACCCCAGTGCTTGGAACAGTGCTCTGCACATAGTAAGCACTTAACAAATACCAACATTATTATTATTATTCCCTGCCTGCAAAGAGCTTACTGTCTAGAGAGAGGGAGACAGACATCAATACAGATAAATGAAATTACAGATAAGTATATAAATGCTGTGGGGCTGGGCAGGGGATGAATAAAGGGAGTAAGTCAAGGCGACACAGAAGGGAGTGAGCTTCATCTGAAAAGGCCTCTGGGAGGAGGTGGGCCTTCAATAAGGCTTTGAAGTGGGGAGACTGATGTCTGTCAGATATTAAGAGGGAGGGCGTTCCAGGCCAGAGGCAGGACGTGGGTGAGAGGTCGGGTGAGACCGACGAGATGGAGGTACAGTGAGAAGGTTAGCATTAGAGGAGCAGTGTGAGCTGGCTGGTTTGCGGTGAGGTAGGAGAGGGCAAGGTGATTGAGTGCTTTAAAGTGGACGGTGAGGAATTTCTATCTGATGAGGAGGTAGATGGGCAGCCACGAGAGGTTCTTGAAGAGTGGGGAAATACAGACTGAAGGATTCTGTACAAAAATGATCCAGGCAGCAGAGTTTAGTATGGACTGGAGTGGGGAGAGACAGAAGGAGAGACAGGAGGCAGAGAGGCCATCGAGAAGGTTGATACGTTAATCAATTCAGGATAGAAGTGCTTGCTTAACATCATGGCAGTTTGTCTCACTTTGCCCATAAAGTCTGCAGGACTGAGTGGAAAATAAACCTTACTGAATCCTTTTATGATAAACTACCTGTTGGGATTTGCTATTGATTGGGATGTCCTTCAATCATCACCATGCCCCGTGTGGGACGTGGACTGTGTCCTACCCCAACGCCTAGTACAGTGCCTGGCGCACAGTAAGCGCTTAACAAATACCATAAGCAAAGTCTGTCCCCAAACTCTAATGTCAATCACGCTTCGACAGATACACAGCATACTGATTATCTATTGACAATAGTCCATAGTTCCTTTATTCAAGAAAAAATTCAGTTATTACCCTGTAAGTCCATCATCTAGGCCTTCCATAATAATAATCATTACAGTCTGTGTGAAGCACTTACAATGTGACAGGGACTGTACTAAGTGCTGGGTACACACTAATCAGGTAGGAGGCAGTCCCTGTCCTTAGGGGCTCACAATCTAAGAAGGAGGGACTAGGATTTATTCCCCATTTTACTGATGAGGACACCGAGGCCCAGAGGGGTCGAGCGACTTGCCCAAGGTTCCACTGCAGACATCGGCGAAGGCAGGATTAGAACTCAGGTCCTCTATCTCCCAGGCCCAGGCTCTTTCCACTACTTGTCTCTACAATAATAATTAAGTGCTAACTATGTGTCAAGCACTGTTCTAAGCACTGGAGTAAAACAAGGTAATCAGGTAGGACAGTCCCCGCCCCACATGGGGCTTCCAGTCTTAATCCCCGTTTAGAGAAGTTAAGTGACTTGCCCAAGGACACAGCAGAAAAGGGGCCAAACCGGGATTAGATCTAAACCAAAACCCAGGGTTCCCACTGCTCCAACACCAAGCAGAGCCATTTGTTTGGCAGGTGCTTAACTGATATTGTGACTGGCTTTTCGGAGCCTACGCATCCTCGTAAAACATGTTATTCAACACCTCGTGACCCTTTCGGCACTAATATACGGCCAGCAGAACTGGACAGTGAATAATCCACAGGTGAACATAACCCCACTTCCCTGTTCACACCTCCCCATTTATTTTTAGACTCTGGCTACCCAGTAAATTCCACCAGGGTTCTGGACTGTGGGGAGGTTTTTTGTTGCTGTTGGTCTTTCCATCCCATGAACACATTTTTTCCCATGATTCGGTTTCTCTTCTGAACTGTTCGAGTTCTGATATAGCCTCCTGAAAAACACCAGGGTTTCCAGAAAAATAGAGAGCAGACAACCGTGCAGAGGAAATAGCTAACCGTCTCTCATATACCTATCTTCTTTAAAGGCTTCACCATCAGGGCACACGGTCAAACTGGAACATACGGTTCCATGAAATTAGCCCAGATAGAGTGATCAGGAAGTCGCTTGGCTAGATAGAGTTGCTAATCATCAAGAGGAACAGTTTCTATCTCATTCCCTACTGGAAAGCCCGGGTATGTCGGGAATGAAATGCAGTAGAGCTGCCTTTGGTTTTGAAGTCTGAGCAAGGAAAATAGAGATGATTATGGGAGTTTGCAGGAAAGAAAGAAAAAAACCAGCACGCTATTTCATTGCTCTAATAAATTATTATTTGAGGATGTCAGAACTGGAGGTAATGAGGACGAGTGGAAGGAGCAAGGAACTGGGGATCAGAAGACCCATTTCTAGTCCTGGCTCTGTCACTTGTCTACTGTGGGATCTTGAGGAATTCGCTTAACCTCTCTGTGCCTCAGTCCCTCATCTGTAAAATGAGGACAAAATACGTGTTGTTCCTTCCTCTTAGGCTGTGGAACAGAGACCGCTTCCCAAACGATTATTAATTAACAATGGCATTTGTTAAGTGCTTACTATGTGCAAAGCACTGTTATAAGCGCTGGGGGGATACAAAGGGATCAGTTGTCCCATGTGAGGCTTACAGTCTTCATCCCCATTTGAGGTAACTGAGGCACAGAGAAGTTAAGTGACTTACCCAAAGTCACACAGCTGACAAGCGGCGGAGCTGGGATTTGAACCCATGACCTCTGACTCCCTAGCCCGTGCTCTTTCCAATGAGCCACACTGTGATTATCTTGTACCTACTCCCATGCTTGGCATATTTCCGATATGATTATCCGATACCTACCCCCATGCTTGGCATACGCCAAGTGCTTAATCAACCAATCAGTCAATCGCATTGATTGAGAGCTTACTCTATGCAGAACACTGTACTAAGCCCTTGGGAGAGTACAACACAACAGACTTGGCAGACACGTTCCCTGCCCACAGGGAGCTTTACACTCTAGAGGGGGAAACAGACATCATTTTAAATAAATAAAATACCAATGTGAACTTAAGTGCCGTGGAGCTGAGGGAGGGGTCAAAGACATTATTCTTCATTCATTCAATCATATTTATTGAGCGCTTACCATGTGCAGAGCACTGAACTGGATGCTTGGGAGAGTACAATGCGAGCTCATGTGGGCAGGAATGCGTCTGTTGTTACATTGCACTCTCCCAAGCACTTAGTACAGTGCTCTGCACACAGCAGGCGCTCAATAAACACGATTGAGTGAATGAATGAATGAACAATAAATGGACAGAACTGGCTGGTTGTAGCCTAGGTTAGCTGCCTTCATTGCCTAAATCCTCCAGTCACACTGAAACCTAAATTAATCTACTTCACCGTTATCTTTCATAAGCTTACATCCTGCTGATAGGGTTCTTCAGCAAAGGACTCCCGAAAAACCCATAATGTAGAAGTCAAATTATTTCCGACCTTGACCACCTGAATGATTGGCCAAGTTTCCCAAAAATCTTCATTCATTCATTCGTATTTATTGAGTGCTTACTGTGTGCAGAGCACTGTACTAACTGCTTGAGAGAATACAATGCAACCATAAACAAACACATTCAGTCCAGCCAGGATTAACCTAGATTTCCCAAAAACCTAAGCCAGGCCTCTTCATTAATTAATTCATTCATTCAATCGTATTTATTGAGCACTTACTGTGGGCAGAGCACTGTAATAAGCGTTTGAGAGAATACAATGCAACAATAAACAGACACATTCAGTCCAGCCAGGATCAACCTCTTCACCAGCCCGGCTCCGGGCTGACCCAGAACGGAAAGCCTGTTGTCAGATGGGGCCAGCTGAGCTTCGTCCGGGAGCCCCATGTATGACAGGGACCGTGTCTGACCCGATTATAGTGTACTCGCCCCAGTGCTTGGCCCACAGTAAGAGCTTGACAAAACCCAGGATGACTATTAGAACTAAGAGAAGTCAAAACAAAATGCCTAACCTGCGAGAAAGCCCTAAATCCCAGGTGCGACCAGCAATGCGTGAACCCCCAAAGTCAGACCAACAGTAACAGTAGTTACTAAACGTCTCCTAGGTGCAGAGAGCTGTACTAAACCCTGGGAAAAGGTAACCAGGTGGGAGTTGGACACGGACCCTCATCCCTTAAGGGACTCGCAATCTGTACGGGTCACGGGTCCCCAGACCCTCTGTGAAACCTGAGTTCAAGTGAGCGGACCACGCTTTCGCTGCCAGACCCCACCAGACTGCACTCTGAGACGACGACCACCTGAACGTTCTCCGGTTTCCCACAGGCGAAGGCAACGATGTCAAAACCAACGCTACCGACTGCTGACAGTAGGTGCGGGGGATGCCAGGATCGAAAAAGAGCCCCCTGACTGCTGCAATTAGGCAATCATTAGACAATTTTAGAAACATATTACATAGTTCATTACCATTCCTTTTCAATTTGCACTATCTGATTTGGAACTCGATCCAGACAAATTCCAAGAGAGTACAGACGAAATCTAATTACTCCAAACTGGTTTAACCACCTCGAGATTCGTATCGCGCTAAGCGTCTTCAGCTCGGGGAGATTCTTCTCAGGCTCTCCCCTCAGAACTGGACTTTTTGGATGAAGCATCCGCAAGAAGGGGAGAGGGTTTTGTCCGAAGGGCACGGGATTTTTCTCTCCTATTCAAAAGGCAAACTGTAGCAACTCTGTCTTCATAAGGAACTATATTTCACTATGGGCTGGACTTTCTCTAGACTGTAAACTCATTGTGGACGGGGAATATGTCTACCGATTTTGTCATCTGTACTGTCCCAAGCGCTTAGTACAGTGCTCTGCCCACAGTACGCACTCAATAAAGACCACTGATTGATTTCATCCTCTCTGTCTACTCTCATTTTATTTCTAGCTAGAAGCAGTGTGGCCTAGTGAAAAGAGCACCAACCTGGAAGCCAGGGGACCTGGCTGCTAATCCCAGCTCCTCCGCTTGCCTGCGGTGTGACCTTGAATAAGTAGCTTAATCTCGCGGTGCCTCAGTTTCCTCATCTGTAAAATGGGGATTCGATACCTGTTCTCTCTTCCTTTTTACACTTTATCTGACCTGATTATCTTGTATCTACCCCAACGCTAAGTACAATGCTTGTCACATAGGTAGCACTTAATAAACACCACAATGATTATTATTACTACTATTATTATAGCTATGCTGAAAGAACCATAGCTTCTGGGCATAGAGACTGGAAAACTGGTCCAGCCAGGACAGGCACCAGGCTTGGGAGATGAACAGTTGAGCTAAAAGTTTCTGGTCTTGAGTGCGGGACCGACTGGAAGAGCAAATCAGGCAAACATAATATAGTAATAATAACTGTCGTATTTGTTAAGTGCTTACTATGTGCCAGGCACCGTACTAAGCACTGGGGTGGACATGAGCCAATCGGATTGGACACAGTCCCTGTCCCACATGGGCTCACAATCTCAATCCCCATTTTCCAGATGAGGTAACTGAGGCATGGAGAAGTGAAGCGACTTGCCCAAGATCACAGAGCAGATAAGCGGAGGAGCCGGGATTAGAATCCACGACCTTCCAACTCCCAGGCCTGTGCTCTTTCCACCATGCCACATTGTACCTCACAACTGCGTCTCGCGATTGTGTCCCAGGACGGCTGCAGGCCCCTGATTTAGGCGAAGATGTTCTGGACACGATTTCCCTGTGATTCCTCTGCCCGTCGTGCCTTTTGCTGCTCTGAGCGAGGAGAACGTACTCTCTTAGTCTTAGGGCTGAAGGAAGAGAATGCAATCTCTTAGGCAGGACTGAAAGTAAAAATGGATTCCTACGTAGATGGGGGAGGGCACAGAAGCCAAAGCACTCGAAGGCGGCACCTGGCTGTTCTCTTTCCTTCCTTGCTCCAAAGGAGCTTGAGGATTACTTTAACGTATGGTGGAAAGCTCATCTCTTTCCCCTTTCCTGGCAGAATGTTTCTCTGCCATTATGGGTGGGATTTTGATTTCTCCTTGTCCCATGTGGCAAAACATGAACCTCTCATCGACTTGGAGAAGCCCGGGACTGGGAGTCAAAAGGACCTGGGTCCTAATGCTGGCTCCGCCCTTTGTATGCTGTGTGACCTTGTGTAAGTCATTCACCTCTCTATACCTTGGTTACCTGTTCTGTAAAATGGGGATTAACACTGTGAGCCCCATGTGGGACAGGGATTGTGTCCAACCTGATTTGCTTGCATCTATTCCAGTGCTTAGTACAGTGCCCGGCACATAGTAAGTGCTGAACAAATACTACAATTATTATTATTATTTGAGCATCTTGCATCTGTGCCTATCCTTACCCCCTCATTACTCCCAGAGGATTCCCATCCTCCTCATCATCATCATCATCAGTGGCATTTATTGAGTGCTTATTGTGTGCAGTGCATTGTACTAAATGTTTGGAAGAGTAGAATATAATCAGCAATCGGTCCTATTTATTGAGCGCTTACTGGGTGCAGAGCAATCTACTAAGCACTTGGGAGAGTACAATATAGCAGGGTAGAGCCACTAGACATGTTCTCTGCAAACAGTGAGCTCAGCCTAGTGGGGTAGACCGGTGTTGGTACAAATAAATAATTTAGAATATATTATTTATAGATATGTACATAATAGAGACCAGAACCTGTTTTTCCTCTACCCCTCCACCGCGCCCAGAACAGTGCGACCGATTTGGGAGAGACTCGCTCCACGACGAGGACAGACTCCACTGACTGCACCTACTTTTGACTTTGCATATGTTCCCAAAGCGTCTCTACCATCCCAGCCGAAGTCAGCTCTCCCAGATCTGTCCCTGACCTGGGCTCTTGTGATGACTAACTCTGAGGTTTTAAAGGGCTGTTTCTGGAGGAGCGGTGAGGAGCTGAGAAACCCCAGCTGGGGAAGAGCTCGGGATGGAGAGAGACCAGTGAACCCGGAGAGAGACGTCCTACTTGGGCGGTTTCCAAAATGCCGCGGATGTAAATGGCCAGGCGGAAGAATATTCTCGGGATCGTACGGGTGAACATCTTTAAGAATCAGAACTCCCAATCGAGTAAAACGAAATCTGTCACTGGGTCTCCTCGCTCTTGAGTGTTTGAATCTGTTGCCTCTTTCTGGTGGGTAGTCTCTAACATTTATGAAGAAAATGACGGCTGAAAGTTCATTGGGGGTGACCCGACAGATGGCAGTGAAGTCTTGGAAACAGTGACAGGATTTGAATAACACAGCTTCACAAGAACATCAATTTCAAATTCTCTTTCGGCAAATATATTTACAAAGAGGTTTCTAAGAAGGTTCCTCTGGCTTAAAGGCATTTAGTCAGAGCTTACTATCATTTCCCCTCCCCTTCACCCCGAGACTCGATTTTACCACTCTAAGTTAAAACTAAACGTGAAAGTTTACATGATTCACTAAATTTGAAAAAAAAAAATTGGCCGGCAGAATTTCCCCCTCTGTTGTGGTGTGGTGGCCTTTGGGGCATTTGCTAATGCGCCATTTGTTAACGGAGGTTTTTTACTAATGGTCGGGTGGTGACAGCCAGAGAGGACTTTTAATGCCAAATTTTGAAAGCCTTTTCTTTGGCAGATTCCAACGGCCTTGATGTGTGCTCTGCGACGGGGCAGGGCAGCTGAGCAGGGCAAAGAGAAAAATGCACAAGAGTCTTAATCTTTTTTTTAACCACTTTTCAAACCACATTAATCATGATGACACTATTTCTATGTTTCCACCAACCATAGCTGTCTCCTCTTCCCCCATCAGCTCTCTTCTCCACCTACATCTCTGTCCGTCCTCTTCACATTTCCCAAGCTAATCTCACTTGCGACTTCCCCAGTCTCCCACCCATGGCTCAGACATTTCCCCTTCCTCCCAACTCCTCCATTCAAATCCTTCAAATCAGGCCCTCCCTTCCATCTCCTCCAAAGCCCTTCTAAAATAGTCCCATTCTCCAATCAGTCAAGCTCGTGATGGGCAGGGAACACGTCTACCGACTCTGTAGTACTGTATTCTCCCAGCTACACAATAGGCACTCAATAAATACGACTGATTGACAGATTAAATGACGGACACCTACATAAGTGCCACGGAGCTGAGGGTGGCTGGGGGGGCGTGGGAGGGTAAGGGGGGATACCAAGTGCCCAAAGGGTACAGATCCAAATACACAGATACACCTAATGCTTTGACTTTTCTACTTCTTGTAACTTTGGTGATTTATGTCTGCTTGTCTCCCCCACTGAAGAGAGGGCAGACTAACGTCTTTTAATTCCCTTTTAGACAGAGAGCTCGCTGTGGGCAGTCTTATACTGTACTCGCCCAAGTGCTTAGTTCAGTGCTCTGCACAAAGTAAGTGCTCAATAAATGCCATTGATTGATTTTACTTTCCAATTCATGTTCCCGAAAGTCTAGTTTAATGCCCTGCACACAATAGATTCTCAGTAATTGTGGTCGCTGCTGTTGCTGCTGATGACGGCGATGATAAAAGCAAGATATATTTACATGGTTCCTGGAAAAAAAAAAAGAGCCTCAAAGAATTCATCTCCCCCTCAACTCCATAGCTGACCTTCTGGACCATTCCAGATCTGTATAAGCTTGAGTTTCCACGCAGACCTGCAATGTAGAACACCTTCACATCCTCTGTTCCACGAATACGCTTGGTCTCACTTTTCATTTTCACTAAATCACAAGCCCATAAACACTCCACAGTAACTGCAGTGAAGGTGCTCTGCAGGAAGGAGAGGAGCCGAGTTTCTAAAAAATAAGTTCTGGTGCATTCGAAGATGATTTACTGAGCACACACTAGGTCTTGGGAACCATGTCAGAGGCTATCAATCAACCAATCGATCAATCAGTGGTATTTAATAATAGTAATAATAATAATAATAATAATGTTGGTATTTGTTAAGCCCTTACTATGTGCCAAGCACTGTTCTAAGCACTGGGGTATATGCAGGGTCATCAGATTGTACCACGTGAGGCTCACAGTTAATCCCCATTTACAGATGAGGTAACTGAGACACAGAGAAGTTAAGTGACTTACCCACGGTCACACAGCTGACAGGTGGTAGAGCCAGTATTCGAACCCATGACCTCTGGCTCCCTAGCCCGGGCTCTTTCCACTGAGCCACGCTGCTTCTCTATTTATTGAGTGCTTACTAGGTGCAGAGCACTGTACTAAGCACTTGGGAGAGAACAATACAAGAGTTGGCAGATACGTCCCTGCCCACAAAATTTTACATTCATTTGATCGTATTTATTGAGTTTTGGTGGTGTACAGAGCACTGTACTAAACGCTTGAGAGAGGACAATCCAACAATATAATGGACACATTCCCCGCCCACAACGAGCTTCCAGTTTCGAGGGGGACAGATATGGACAGAAGTGCTAGTGGATCTTACTGTGTCCAACCTGATTACTTTGCTTAGTGCTTGGAATAGTGCCTGAGTAAGCACGTAACAAATGCCATAAAAAAATAATACATTAGCTGTCTGGGTGTCTGGGATGAAGGAATTCTGAGAAAAACAGGCAAACGGCAACCTGGGGTGAACCGAACAATAGATCGATCGTGGGCCTGGAAGGTTGATAGAAGTAGCACCCTAGGGATTTTAGGGAGAAGCACCCAACATCCGCAAATCCCAACTAATCCACTTTGGTCTAATGCCCACGAGGCATCTGGAAAGTCACTCCGCCTTTAACATTCCCATCATTTCCTTAGGAGAGTTCGGAGCTGCGCCGTGGACTGTGGGTATTTTAAAATCACAAGAATCAGCCACTAGCAAATTGTTGATGTTCTAATTCCTCTCTTCTACTAACTTTCCTGAAATGACTGCTGAGGTCAAATGCTAAGCTGTTCGGTGCCGATTTCTCAACTTAACTCTTTGGGCAGCAAAACCTGTGAAGAGAAATGATTCATTCCACTATAAACTTCTGAAGCATTAGATTATGGCTCAAGTATTTGCTTACATAATTAGCCTTCGGGTTTTTTTATCTAATAAATGCTTGGTCTGGAACCCTGAATCTGTTTTTTAATGCAGTTATTGGTGCAGAATTTTCGCTTGGTTGACTTACAGGAAATAAGTACGGGGAGTAGACAACAAACATTTCTCTTTTGGTAAGGTGATTCCCTCAGATTCAGTCCCTTTTTAAATGTTACCCATTTTTCTTCAGCTAGGTGTCTCCCCAAATGTTTAATGTCAACTTGAGAAATGGCTCAGTTACGAAACTTGTAAAAACCCTTAACCATAATTCACACCAAAAAAAAAAAAATACTTCTGAGCCCCCACCGTGAAAACGGTTCTAACTAGGTGCTTGAGGTTACGGCGCTTGGGAAATCATGCTGCCCCAATTTCAAGTACCTACAGCCAAGCACGAAGCAAGAGGGACAAACACACTCAGAATCAATCAATCCATCAATCCAGGGGCAACTAGGAGATGCTTACTGTACGCAGAGCCCTGAGCTAAGCAGTTGGGAGAGTACAGACCCCTGCCTCCAAGGCGTTTACTGTCTAGAGAGGAAGACACTCCATCGTATAAGTGCCAGGATGATGTGATAAGAGATCAGGCAGTCAGTCATCAATCAATGGTATTTATTGAACGCTTACCGTGGGTAGAGTACTGTACTGCGAGCTTTAAGCAATGTGGGGCTTACTAAGAGATGTGGGGTTTACCATGAAGACTCGTTGGAGCTTTAATGAAAAGACTCATCTCCTACACAAAACACCACTTAAAAGCTGGAGGGGACTATCAGATGTCATTTTTCCACCCCCCTGCCCCTGGCTATTCCTTTTCAGTTTGGATACGTTTTTTAAATATTTTGATTTGCTCTTTCGGCCCTTTCCCACATATATCCTCCTCCAAAGGACCAACATATCGAGCAGATGTCTGGAGGTGTTTTTCTAGCCCGATCTACAGTAGTGAGAAGCAGTATGTCTAATGGACAGAGCATCGGGCCTGGGATAATTGTGTTATTTGTTAAGCACTTACTATGGGCCAGCCATGGTACTAAACACTGGGGTAGCTGCAAGTTTGTCGGGTTGGACACAGTCCCTAATCCTCTATGGGGCTCACAGTCTTAATCCCCATTTTACAGATGAGGGAACTGAGGCCCAGAGAAGTGAAGAGACTTGCCCAAGGTCACACAGCAGATAAGTGGCGGAACTGGGATTAGAACTCGGGTCCTTTTGACTCCCAGGGCTGTTCTCTGGGTTTTAATCCCAGCTCTGGCATATCTCTTACTGCATTCTCCCCTCACTACCCTCCTCCAACAACAACAAAAAAAACCCAAAACAAAAAGCCCTCTGTGGTTCCTCATATAACCAGAAAGAGCTAGCACCAAAAAAAAACACAACCAAAAACAAAGCACAAACCCAAAACAAAACAAAAAACCCAACAAAGAGAAAAAAAAGGCTAGGAGGACCAAATAATAGAACAGCAGCATGGTGTAGCGGATAGAGCACGGGCCTGGGAGTCGGAAGGTCATGGGTTCTAATCCCGGCTCCAACACTTATCTGTTGTCGGACCTCGGGCTAGCCTCTTCACTTCTCTGTGCCTCAGTTACCTCACCTGTAAAATAGGGATTAAGCCTGTGAGCCCCACATGGGACAGAGATTGTGGCCAATTCAATTTGCTCATATCCGCCCCAGTGCTTAGTATGGTGACTGGCACACAGTAAGTGCTTAACAAATACCATACTTATCATTATTATTAATAATAATAATAATAATAAAAAATAAGACTCGGTCCCTTTGTCCCTCCCCCACTAGACCGTAAACTCACTGTGGACAGGGAATGTGTCTGTTTATTGTTGAACTGTATTCAACCAAGCATTTAGTACAGTGTTCTGCACACAGTAGGTGCTCAATAAATGAATGAATAATTGAATGAATGAACCCCCCCACCCCTGCACTGACCCCAGAGTTCAGCCCCACCCTCCCTGAGACCCTGCCAGGGCTATTTTCAGCTCCTCAGCAGGATCAGTAGAGATAAAGAGTGTGGTGGTGGGGTTCCAAAAGGAGGAGGATGTGGGGGGATTGTTGGGATGGGCCCAGGCATCGACCACCCCTGCCAAAGGGGTTTAAGAGGTTCTTGGCATCGAGAAGGAAAAAACCCCGATTCCCTCCCTCCCTCCTAAAAGCAGCCCTGTAGAAGTCTGCAGGAGCTGGGGGACTACCCTGTGGCTTGGCCCGGGGAAGAAGGTAGGATCAGGGTGGACGGGGGTGGTGCAGATTCTGGGCAACCACCGGGACTAATAAAAATAATCAGAATTGTGGTCTCTTAAGCATTTATTACGTGCCAGGCGCTGTACTAAGCGCTGGGGTGAATACAAGCAAATCGGGTTGGCCACGGTCCCTGCCCCGCATGGGGCTCCACAGTCTTAATCCCCATTTGACAGATGAGGCACCTGAGGCCCAGAGAAGTGAAGCGACTTGGCCAAGGCCACAGAGCAGACAGGTGGCGGAGCCGGGAAGAGAACCCATGGGTCTCTCCGCTACCCAACAACCTGCGTGGACAGTGGGGTGTGGTGCCCGGGTTCCTTCTCCTGGAACATGTGAGGTCGGCTCTGACCAAATGACAGGCTGATTCTGGCCCTTGTTCACCAGACTTCTGGCTCACACACAGCCTCAATCCATCAATCGACTGCATTTTCTAAGCGCTTACTGTGTGCAGGGCTCTGTACTAAGCATTTGGAAGAGTAGAATCTAACAGAGCTGGCAGACCTGTTCCCTGCCCACAATGAGTTTACTGTTAGAGGGGGAGGCAGACATCAACAGAAACAAATAAATTATCTGTAATTTATTGGACATTCATTCATTCAATTCAATCATATTTATTGAGCACTTACTGTGTGCAGAGCACTGTTCGAAGCCCTTGGAAAGTGCAATTCAATTTATGGACGTATGTGCTCTGGGGTGGTGGGAGGGACGAACAAGGGGTATGAAACTGCATGGCGTAGTGGATAGAGCACAGGCCTGGGAGTCAGACGGCTCTACCACTTGTCCACCTTGGGCAAGTCACTTCACTTCTCTGTGAACGGGTACTGAATCCCCATTTTGCAGTTGAGGAACCTGAGAAGTGAAGCGACTCGCCCAAGATCACACACCTGCAAGTGGTGGAACCGGAATTAGAACCCAGCTCCTCTGGCTCCTGGGCCCGGGCTTTATCTGTCAGGCCATCCCGCGTCCCCTGGCTGTAATTTATTTTACCATCTGCCTCCCCCACGAGATTGTAAACCACTTGTGGGCAGGGAGTGTGTCTACCCCCATCCCGTCCTCTCCCATGCGCTCGGTCCAGTGCTCTGAACCCAGTAGGCGCTCAGTGGAGACCACCGACCGACTGACCCCTGGTCCGTCCCCCCGGAACAGAGTTTCAGCGGTATTTTACCAGCCAGAAGATGAATACTAATCTGGACATTTCATCTTTTAAACGGCCCACATTTTAAATCTGATTGATGACAGGCCCCCATCTCCTTGCGTCACGCCGAGTATCCAATTCGGAGGTGTACGGGCTGAAGATAGCCAACTCTCCCATGGAATGCCCCTCCGCTCTCCTGCTTCTGACATCTCCCTCCCCACCCCCAATCCCCCGCGATGGTTATCATCATCATCATCATCCGTGCCCTGCCACGGGATGGCGGGGGGTGGGGGGGGCTTGCACATTCCAGCCTTGTTTATCGCACACGCTGTTTTTCCTTCTCTGCCTTCTCTGCACATTGAGTCATCAAAATAGTTCTGCTGAGAGATTTCCTGATGACACCGGCTGGGTGAATCAGTGACTCCTATACATCTCTGGATGCCAAACACACCGTGCCACAGCGGACGGAAAGTGGGCCTGGGAGTCTGCCGCTTGTCTGCTGGGTGACCTTGGCCGAGTCACTTCATTTCTCTGGGCCTCATCTGTAAAATGGGGATGGAGACTGTGGACTGGGTCCAATGTGATAAACCTGTATCTACCCCAGCGCTTAGAACAGTGCCTGGCACATAGTAAGTGCTTAACAGATAGCACACTTATTATTATTGTTGTTGTTATTATTACAGCTGCGTGACCTCCGGGTTCCCCATGCTGGGCAGGAAAGGGACCTTTCCGAGGGAGCGGCGTGGCCTGGTGGAAACAGCCTGGGGCCTGGGAGTCAGAGGACCTGGGTTCTAAAACCCGGTTCCACTTATTGTCTGCTGGGTGGCCCCGGGTGAGTCACTCTACTTCTCTATAAAATGGGGATTCAATCCTAATAATAATGGTATTTGTTAAGCACTTACTGCTCTTAGTGCTGGGGTAGATAGAAGCTAGTCAGGTTAGACTCAGTCCCTATCCCACATGGGGCTCAGTCTTCATCCTCTTTGCAGCTGAGGGAACTGAGGCCCAAGGAAGTGAAGTGACTTGCCCCAGATCACACAGCAGACAAGTCGCGGCGGAGCCAGAATTAGAATCCAGGTCCTTCTCACTCCCAGGCCTGTGTTCTACCCATTAGGCCACGATGTTTCTTGTCCTACTCCCTCCTATTTAGACTGTGAGCCCTGTGTGGTACCAGGGACTTAATAATAATGATAATGATAATAATAATTATAATAATAATAATGTTGGTATTTATTAAGTGCTTACTATGGTGCCAAGCACTGTTCTAAGCGCTGGGGTTGATACAAGGTAATCAGGTTGTCCCACATGGGGCTCACACTTTTCACCCCCATTTTACAGATGAGGTAACTGAGGCACGGAGAAGTGAGGTACCTTGCCCAAGGTCACACAGGTGACAAAAGGCAGAGGAGGGAGTAGAACCCACAACCTCTGACTCCCAAGTCCAGGCTCTTTCCACTAAGCCACGCTGCTTCTGAATCCAACCTGATCATCTTGTATCTACCTGGGTGCTAAAGCAGTCTGCAGGGAGAGAACACATCTGACGTGGCTCAGTGGAAAGAGCCTGGGCTTCGGAGTCAGGGGTCATGGATTCGACTCCCGGCTCTGCCACCTGTCAGCTGTGTGACTGTGGGCAAGTCACTTCACTTCTCTGTGCCTCAGTTACCTCATCTGTAAATGGGGATTAAGACTGTGAGCCTCACATGGGACAACCTGATGACCCTGTATCTACCCCAGCACTTAGAACAGTGCTCTGCACATAGTAAGCGCTTAACAAATACCAACATTATTATTATTATTATTTGACAACTCTGATGTATTGTACTTGCCCACGCATCGAAAAAGTGCTCTGCACACACTAAGCGCTCAATGCTGCGTCATCGCCCTGACTTGCTCCCTTTATTCATCTCTCCCCCAGCCCTTATGTCCATATCTGTCATTTACTAATTTCTATTAATGTCTGTCTCCCCCTCTAGACTGTAAGATCTTTGTGAGCAGGGAACGAGATGGTTTATGGCCATATTGTACTCTCCCAAGCGCTCTGTACAGTGCTCTGCACACAGTAAGTGCTCAATAAATACGAATGACTGGTAGACTGGCAAGGAATGTGTCCCTTACTTTGCTGGACTGTACTCTTCCAAGCGCTCAGTACAGTGCTCTGCAAACAGTAAGCATTCAATAAATATGCCTAGGCCATGGGTCCGAATCCTGGCTCTGCCACCTGTCAGCTGTGTGACTGAGGGCAAGTCACTTAACTTCTCTGTGCCTCAGTTCCCTCATCTGTAAAATGGGGATTAACTGTGAGCCTCACGTGGGACAACCTGATGACCCTGTATCTACCCCGGTGCTTAGAACAGTGCTCTGCACATAATAAGCGCTTAACAAATACCAACATCATGCCTAACTGGATGACTGGCAAGGAATGCTGCACTGTACTTTCCCCAGTTCTTAGTACAGTGCTCTGCACATAATAAGCGCTTAACAAATACCAACATCATGCCTAACTGGATGACTGGCAAGGAATGCTGCACTGTACTTTCCCCAGTTCTTAGTACAGTGCTCTGCACATAGTAAGCGCTCAATAAATATGACTGACTGGATTAACAAGAACCATACTCTCCCCACCTTCGAAGCCTTACTGAAGGCACATCTCCTCCAAGATTCAGTCAGTCATATTTATTGAGCCCTCACTGTGTGCAGAGCACTGTACTAAGCGCTTGGGAGAGTACACAGTCCCTGCCCACAATAAGCTTACAGTGTAGAGAGCTTTCCCCAACTCCATTCCCTTCCGTGCCACCCTGACTTGCTCCCTTTATTCATCCTCTGTCCCAGCGTCACAGCACTTCTGTACATATCTGTAATTTTATTGATTTATACTGTCTGTGTCCTTCTTAGACTCTAAGATCGCTGTCAGCAGTACTCTCCCAAGCGCTTAGTACAGTGCCTTGCACGCAGTAAGCGCTCAATAAATACGACTGATCGCCTAATTGACGGCCATTATTATTAACGTGCCCGTTGACGTCTGAATCGATAACTGAAGGACACCGGGAAGCAGCATGACGTAGTGGAAAGAGTACAGACCTGGGAGTCAGAAGGTCATGGGTTCTAATTCCAGCTCCACCACCTGTCTGCTGTGTGGTCTTGGGCAAGTCGCTTAAACTCCCTGTGCCTCAGTTACCTCGTCTGTAAAATGGGGATTAGGACTGTCAGCCCCATGTGGGACACGGACCCTGTCCAAGCCCAACTGCTTGTATCCACCCCAGCGACTAGTACAGTGTCCGGCACATAGTAAGCGCTTAACAAAAGCCACAATTCCTACTACTATTCACTCCCCCAACACACAGACGGCCCCACACACAGTACGGCGTGGCTCAGTGGAAAGAGCACGGGCTTTTGAATCAGAGGTCATGAGTTCGAATCCCACTCTGCCACTTGTCAGCTATGTGACTGAGGGCAAGTCACTTCACTTCTCTGTGCCTCGGTGACCTCATCTGTAAAATGGGGATTAACACTGTGAGCCCCATGTGGGACAACCTGATTCCCCTGTGTCTACCCCAGCGCTTATACAGTGCTTTGCACATAGTAAGCGCTTAACAAATACCAACATTATTATTATTATTATTACAATGTGGGAGCCCCAGGCCTCAATTTTCTGCACAACCATTAGGGCGATGGCTCGTTCCAAAGGACACTGAGATAATCACCCAGCCAGGTTCACGTGCTGTAACTCTTGAACCCTCCTCTGGAACACACCCTGAAATCAGTCAGTGGTATTTATTGAGCGCTTACAAGCTGCAAAGGACTGTCCTAAGCGCTGGGGACCATTCCCTGCCCACAAGGAGCTTACGGTCCGGGGGTGGGGGCGCCTTAAATCCTTTAAATCCCCAGTTCAAATCCTTTAAAGCAAGTTACACTGACTGGACATCCCTGGACGAAAGGCTGAACTGTTTTTGTTCCTTTTTAATCGGCAGTTTGGGAGTGACGGGGTGTTTTGAAATTGACTCAGTCGGCGACGACTGCCGGCCCGGCTAGAACAAACCACCAAACCCAGCTATCTATTCTCGGCAACTCCCCGGAGAGCGACTCGAGTGGTTATCCTGAACATTTGAAAAATACCAAGGGATGATCTGATCTTTGAAGTGCAGCTTTAATATACACATCCTCAAAATAAGCCCCGTTCACGTCTGCAATCGGCTCCTCTCTGACAGTTTGCTGAAAACAGATAAATTGCAAAAGGGCATATCTCTTACTGCAGTCTCCCCTCACCGCCCCCCAACGACAGCCCCCAAAAAAACAAAACACCAAAAAAACACAAAAACCCTCCGTGGTTCCTCATGTAACCAGAAAGAGCCAGCACCAAAAAAAAAGCAAAACAAAAAGAAGCGCCAAAGAGGGGGGGAAAGATGGGGACTAGAAGGACTTAATGAGACAAAGGTGTAGATGGCTCCGGTTGGAAGCCAATCAGGAAATCGATCAGTCGGTGAATGGTATTTATTGAGCGCTGAATAGGGACAGAGCACTGTGCTGAGCACTTGGGAGAGCACGATACACAAAGAATTGAGTAGCGGATGCTTTCCCTGCCCGCAGGGAATTTTCATTATAGTGGCGTTTCCCCGATTGGCGCGGCCCTTGGGGGCAAGTGGGGGTTCGGGGTGTGAACCACACTAAACAGTGAAAGAAACTCATGGCTTAAGGAGCGAGGAAAGTGGAGGTGCGATTGGAGAGGGGCTGGGTCGGAAGGTTGTGGAGGATGTCCATTTCTGCGGGAACGGCCGGGGGGACTGGACGGATTGGGGCCGAGGCTCGTTTCTTCGGGGCTAGCAGGCGGCCACAGCCAGGGCATTTCTTAGCACTTCCTAAAATCATCCCATGCGGCTGACCTCCCATACGCACGGAGATGCGCGGGTCACCCGCCCCCCCAACACAGACGCACACCCCAAAACAGATGCACACCCCAAAACACGCACCCCCAACACACATGCCCCCCAAAACATCTACCTTCCAACACAAACGCACACTCCAAAACACACGTCCCCAACACAGACGCACATCCCAAAACGCACACTCCAAAACACACACCTCCCCAACACAGACGCACACCCCAAAACACACCCACGCCCAAAACACCTCCCCAACACAAATACACACCCCAAAACACACAAATCCAACACACGCCCCCTCCAAAACACACATCTCCAACACAGAAGCACACTCCAAAACACCCCCCCAACACTGACGCATACCCCCAAACACCCCCCCCAACACAGACGCATACCCCAAACACTCACCCCCCAAACACCCCCCCAACAGACGCAGCCCCAAAACACCCCCCCAACACAGACGCATACCCCAAAGCACACCCCCTCCAAAAACACACACCTCCCCAACACAGATGCACCCCCCAAAACCCACCCCCAAAACACCTCCCCAGCACAAATACACCGCCCAAAACACACACTCCAACACAAATGCATCCCCCCAAACACACACACACTCCAACCCAGACGTCCACCCCCAGACACACCCCCCCAAAACACCCCCCCCCCAAACACACACACGTTTTGCTTTGTTGTCCGTCTCCCCCGTTTAGACGGTGAGCCCGTTATCGGGCAGGGATTGTCTCTGTTGCCCGATTGTGGAGTCCAAGCGCGTAGTACGGTGCTCTGCCCAGAGTAGGCGCTCAATAAATAGTATTGATGGAAGGGAGGAATGAACATAGAGGGCCCCGGCCAGCAGAAAGCGAAGGCACTGACAAGAAGGCTCCCTTTTCCTATCGTTTCCCGGCCAGTGTCCACCCCGGGTGTCCTTCCCCTTTTTCAAACGTTGCCCATCCCGCTGCCAAAAGGGCCGTGGATTTCCTCTGTTCCCAAACGGTCCGAAAGGGGCCTGTGCCTTGAACCCCAGAGGGGCGCACAGTGCTCTGCGCAAAGTCAGCGCTGAAAGACATACTACGGTGCAGCGTGGCTCAGGGGAAAGAGCCCGGGCGTGGGAGTCGGAGGTCATGGGTTCCAATCCCGCCTCCGCCCCTTGGCAGCCGCGTGACTGGGGGCCAGTCACTTCACTTCTCTGGGCCTCAGGGACCCCATCTGGAAAATGGGGATAAGATGGGGAAGCAGCGTGACTCCGTGGAAAGAGCACGGGCCTCGGAGTCAGAGGTCATGGGTTCAACTCCCGGCTCTGCCACTTGTCAGCTGTGTGATTGCAAGTCACTTAACTTCTCTGTGCCTCAGTTACCTCATCTGTCAAATGGGGATTAACTGTGAGCCTCACGTGGGACAACCTGATGACCCTGTATCTACCCCGGCGCTTAGAACAGTGCTCTGCACATAGTAAGCGCTTAACAAATACTAACAAATACTGGAAGCCTCACGAGGGACAACCTGATGACCCTGGATCTCCCCCTGCGCTCTGTACATAGTAAGCGCTTAATAAACACCAGCATCATTCTCTCTGTGCCTCAGTGACCTCATCTGGAAAATGGGGATGAAGACTGGGAGCCTCACGAGGGACAACCTGATGACCCTGGATCTCTCCCAGCGCTCTGTACATAGTAAGCGCTCAATAAACACCAGCATCATTCTCTCTGTGCCTCAGTGACCTCATCTGGAAAATGGGGATGAAGACTGGGAGCCTCACGAGGCACAACCTGATGACCCTGGATCTACAGTCCAAGCACTTAGTACAGTACTCTACACATAGTAAGCGCTTAACAAATACCAACATTATTCTCTCTGGGCCTCGGTGACCTCACCTGGAAAATGGGGATGAGGACTGGGAGCCTCACGAGGGACAGACCTTAAGACCCTGTTTCTAGAGTCCAAGCGCTTAGTACAGTACTCTACATATAGTAAGCGCTTAACAAATACCAACATTATTCTCTCTTGGCCTCGGTGACCTCATCTGGAAAATGGGGATGAGGACTGGGAGCCTCACGAGGGACAGACCTTAAGACCCTGTTTCTACAGTCCAAGCGCTTAGTACAGTACTCTACACATAGTAAGCGCTTAACAAATACCAACATTATTCTCCCTGGGCCTCAGTGACCTCATCTGGAAAATGGGGATGAAGAATGGGAGCCTCACGAGGGACGGACCTTAAGACTCTTTATCTACAGTCCAAGCGCTTAATACAGTGCTCTGCACATAGTAAGTACTTAACCAATACCAGCATTATTCTCGCTGTGCCTCAGTGACCTCATCTGGAAAATGGGGATGAAGACTGGGAGCCTCACGAGGGACAAGGTGATGACCCTCTATCTCCAAGCGCTGAGTACTGATGCTCTGCACAGAGTAAGGCTCAATAAATACCACTGAATGAATACCCCAGCGCTTAGAACAGTGCTCTGCACATAGTAAGCGCTGAACAAATACCAACATTATTCTCTGGGCCTCAGTGACCTCATCTGGAAAAGGGGATGAAGCCTGGGCGCCTCATGAGGGACAACCTAGTGACCCTGTAGCTACAGTCCAAGCGCTTAGTACAGTACTCTGCACAGAGTAAGCGCTTAACAAATACCAACATTATTTTCTCTGTGCCTCAGTGACCTCATCTGGAAAAAGGGGATGAAGCCTGGGAGCCTCATGAGGGACGTGATGACCCTCTATCTCCCCCAGTGTTCTGCACATAGTAAGCGCTTAACAAATACCAACATTATTCTCGCTGTGCCTCAGTGACCTCATCTGGAAAATGGGGATGATGACTGGGAGCCTCACTAGGGACAATGTGACGACTTGTTCATTCCAAGCGCTTAGTACAGTACTCTGCACATAGTAAGCGCTCAATAAATACTACTATTGAATGTGATGACCCTGTAACTCCCCCAGCGCTCTGCACATAGTAAGCACTTAACAAATACCAACATTATTCTCTCTATGCCTCCGTGACCTCATCTGAAAATGGGGACGAAGCCCGTGAGCCTCAGGAGGGACAACGTGATGCCTCTGTATCTCCCGCAACGCTCCGCACAAAGTAAGCGCTGAACCAACACCAACATTATTCTCTGGGCCTCGGTGATCTCATCTGGAAAATGGGAATGAAGACTGGCCTCGGTGACCTCATGTGGAAAATGGGGACAAGCCTGGGAGCCTCACGAGGGACAACGTGATGCCTCTGTATCTCCCGCAACGCTCCGCACAAAGTAAGCGCTGAACCAACACCAACGTTATTCTCTGGGCCTCGGTGAGCTCGTGTGGAAAATGGGGATGAAGACTGGGCTCGGTGACCTCATGTGGAAAATGGGGACGAAGCCTGGGAGCCTCAGGAGGGACAAACTGATGTCCCTGTAACTCCCCCAGCGCTCTGCACATAGTAGGCGCTTAACAAACACCAACATTATTTTCTCTATGCCTCAGTGACCTCCTCTGAAAATGGGGACGAAGCCTGGGAACCTCAGGAGGGACAAACTGATGTCCCTGTAACTCCCCCAGCGCTCTGCACATAGTAGGCGCTTAACAAACACCAACATTATTTTCTCTATGCCTCAGTGACCTCCTCTGAAAATGGGGACGAAGCCTGGGAACCTCCCGAGGGACAACGTGATGCCTCTGTATCTCCCGCAACGCTCCGCACATAGTAAGCGTTTAACAAGCACCAACATTATTCTCTGGGCCTCGGTGAGCTCATGTGGAAAATGGGGATGAAGCCTGGCCTCGGTGAGCCCATGTGGAAAATGGGGACGAAGCCTGGGAGCCTCACGAGGGACAACGTGATGCCTCTGTATCTCCCGCAACGCTCCGCACAAAGTAAGCGCTGAACCAACACCGACATTATTCTCTGGGCCTCGGTGAGCTCATGTGGAAAATGGGGATGAAGCCTGGCCTCGGTGGGCCCATGTGGAAAATGGGGACGAAGCCTGGGAGGCTCACGAGGGACAACGGGATGTCCCTGGAACTCCCCCAGCGCTCCGCACAGAGTCGGCGCTGAACCCGCAGCATCCTGACGAGGCCGAAGGAAAGTCCGGCCTCCCGAGCGCGGTGGGGGCGAGGACCGGAGCCAGAGGACCGACCCGGGCGGGGAGGGGGAAAAAGGGCCACGGGCCGTTTCTTCCATTAATAAGGTGACGACGTCGGTGTGTGTCAAGCGGTCCCGATGTGCGGGGCCCCGCTGGAAGCGCTGCGGGAGAGAGGGCCGGGGGCGGGAGCGGGAGCGGACTCCGGCCCGTCCTGGGGGGGGCACGAAGGGACTGCGAGGGCGCGGGGGAGACGCCGCGGGGCGCGCAGGGGGACTTACGTATCGCTTGAGTTTCTTTTCTGGGGGAGACTTGATGAGCCAGCCGGTGCACACCACATCCCCGGCGCTCATTTTCCCTCCTCCTCCTGCCGGGGAAGAGGGGGGAACAGGGGGGAAGAGGGGGGAAGAGGGGGGAAGGGGGTCCCCGCGTCCCCGCGGGTGGAGGCCACCGTGCGGGAGCAGCCAGGGCAGTGGTGACAGGGCTAGGCCCGGCCCCCGGGGGGCGGGGATGGGGGATGGGGGGGTGGGGCTCCCCGGCCCCCCCCCTTTAGGATGCCCCCCCTCTTACCACGTGACGGGGCGGGGCGCTGCAAAGGCAAAGCCGCCCTGGGCGAAACGCTGGGCTCCGGCCTGCGGCGGAGGGAGGGAGGGAGGGAGGGAGGAGGGAGGAGGGAGGCTCCCCCGGGACCCTCAACGCCCTCCCGCCCACACCGGCTCACATCATCTGGGTGTCTGTGGGTGTGTCTGTGGGTGTGTCTTGGGGGGGTATGGTGTGCGTGTGTGTCTGTGTGTGGGGTGTGTGTCTGAGTGGGGTGTGTGTCTGTGGGGTGGGATTGGGGGGGGTGTATGGTGGGGGGGGTCTGAGTGGGGTGGGGTGTGTGTGAGGGGGTGTATGTGTGTGGGGGGTATGTCTGAGTGGGGGGTGTCTGTGTGGTGGGTTTGGGGGGGGTGTATGGTGTGTGGGGGGGTGTGAGTGGGGGGGTGTCTGTGTGGTGGAGGTAGGGGGGGTGTATGGTGGGGGGGGGTGTGAGTGGGGTGTGTGTGTGGTGGGTTTGGGGGGGTGTATGGTGTGTGTGGGGTGTGTCTGTGTGGTGGGTTTGGGGGGGGGTGTATGGTGGGGGGGGTGTGAGTGGGGGGGTGTCTGTGTGGTGGGGGGGTGTATGGTGTGTGTTGTGTGTCTGAGTGGGGTGTGGTATGTGTGGGGGGATGTGGGGGGTATGTCTGAGGGGGGGTGGGTGTGGGGGGGGTGTGCCTGAGTGGGGTGTGTGTGAGGGGGTGTGTGTCCGTGTGTGTGAGAGGGGGTGTCTGTGGGGGAGGGGGGTGTCTGGGGGGGGGTTGTGTGACTGGGGTGGGGGGGAGGGGGTGGGAGGGGTGCGGTGGGAGGGGTGTTTGTGAGGGCGGGTGTCTGTGTGTGGTGTGGGTCTGAGAGGGGGGGATGGGGGAAGGGTCTGTGTACGATGTGTGTCTGTGGAGGGTGTGTGGGTGGTGTGTGGGTGTGTGTCTGAGTGGGGGGATGTGTGGTGTGTGTCGGGGGGCGGGGTGTCCGAGGGCGATGTGTGTGTGTGTGTGTGTGTCTGGCGGCATGTGGGGGGGGGCGTCTGGGGGGGGGTGTATCTGTGTATGGTGTGTGTGTGTCAATGTGTCTGTGTGGGGCGGTGTGTGTGTCTGTGCGTAATGCGCGTGTCTGTGCGGGGTGTGTGTGGTGTGTGGGTCTGAGGTAGGGTGTCTGTGGGTGGTGCTTGTGTGTGTCAGTGTAGTGTCTGTGTGGGGTGTGTGTCTGGGGGGGCTGTGTGTCGGGGGGGGGAGGTGTCAGTGTGGTGCCTGTGTGGGGTGTGTGTCTCTGGGGGGGGGGTGCCTGTGGGGGGGGGTGTCTGTGTGTGGTGTGTGTGTCTGGGGGGGGGGGGGTGTGTGGTGTGTGTGTCTGTGGGATGTGTGTCTGGGGGGGTCAGTGTGGTGCCTGTGTGGTGTGTGTGTGTCTGAGTGTGGGGGGGTGTCTGTGTGGGGTATGTGTGTCAGTGGAGTGTCTGTGTGGGGTGTGTGTCTGTGGGATGTGTGTCTGGGGGGGGTCAGTGTGGTGCCTGTGGGGGGGGGGGGGGTCTGAGTGTGGTGTGTGTGTCTGTGTGGGGTGTGTGTGAGTGTAGTGCCTGAGTGTGGTGTGTGTGTCTGTGTGGGGTGTGTGTGAGTGTAGTGCCTGTGTGTGCTGTGTGTCTGTGTGGGGTGTGTGTGTCTGTATGTGGTGTGTGTCTGTGTGGTGTGTGTGAGTGTGGTGCCTGTGTGGGGTGTGTCTGTGTGGGGTGTGTGTGTCTGTATGTGGTGTGTGTCTGTGTGGTGTGTGTGAGTGTGGTGCCTGTGTGGGGTGTGTCTGTGTGGGGTGTGTGTGTCTGTATGTGGTGTGTGTGTCTGTGTGGGGTGTGAGTGTCTGTGTGGGGTGTGGGTCAGTGTAGTGCCTGTGTGGGGTGTGTGTGTCTGTGTGTGGTGTCTGTGTGTGATGTGTGTCTGGGGGGGGGTGTCTGTGTGGTGTGTGTCAGTGTGGTGTCTGTGTGTGATGTGTGCGGGGCTCAGTGGCAAGAGCCCGGGCTTGGGAGTCAGAGGTCGTGGGTTCTAATCCCGGATCCGCCTCTTGTCCGCTCTGGGACTTGGGACGAGTCACTACACTTCTCCGGGCCTCGGTTACCTCGTCTGGAAAATGGGGATGAAGCCTGGGAGCCCCACGTGGGACAACCTGATCACCTTGCATCCCCAGCGCTTAGAACAGTGCTCTGTACATAGTAAGCGCTTAACAAATACCAACCTTATTATTATGTGTGTGTGCATTGGGGGGTGGGGGCAGGGTAGCGCTCAATACGTGCCCTGCCTGGACGGGCCCAGGGAGGGGTGGGTAGGTAGCGCTTAGAACAGAGCTTGGCACACACAGTAAGCCCTCCACGAATACCAGTCATCTAACAAGTGCTTAGTACAGTGCCAAGCGTTTAGTGCAGTGCCCTGCACATAGTAAGCGCTCCATAAATAATGTTGGTATTTGTTAAGCGCTTACTATGTGCCGAGCACTGTTCTAAGCGCTGGGGTAGACATAGGGGAATCAGGTTGTCCCACGTGGGGCTCACAGTCTTCATCCCCATTTTACAGATGAGGGAACTGAGGCACAGAGAAGTGCCTCAATACTATATATATAAATACTAAATACTAAATATAAATACTAAATATAAATACAAAATAATACATAAATACTATCGAATGAATTATAATAATAATATCTTGCACATTCCAAGCCCTGCAGAGTAAGCGCTCCATAAATAGCGGGGCTCCGTGGTAAGAGCACGGGCTTTGGAGTCAGGGGTCATGGGTTCAAATCCCGACTCGGCCACTTGTCAGCTGTGTGACTTTGGGCAAGTCACGTAACTTCTCGGTGCCTCAGTTCCCTCATCTGTAAAATGGGGGTTAAGACTGTGAGCCCCACGTGGGACAACCTGATTCCCCTGTGTCTACCCCAGCGCTTAGAACAGTGCTCGGCACATAGTAAGCGCTTAACAAATACCAACATTATTATTAGCATTATTATAAATACTATTGAATGAATTATAATAATAATAAAAAATAATGTCTTGTACATTCCAAGCTCTGCACAGAGTAAGCGCTCCATAAATACTATTGAATGAATTAGAATAATAATATCTTGCACATTCCAAGCCCTGCATAGTAAGTGCTCCATAAATACTATTGAATGAATTATAATAATAATAAAAACAATAATGTCTTGTACATTCCAAGCTCTGCAGTGCTCTGCACATAGTAAGTGCTCCATAAATACGATTGAATGAATTATAAAATAATATCTTGCACATTCCAAGCCCCGCATAGTAAGCGCCCCATAAATACTATTGAATAAATTATAATAATAATTTAAAAAGTCTTGTACATTCCAAGCTCTGCAGTGCTCTGCACATAGTAAGTGCTCAATAAATACGATTGAATGAATTATAATAATAATATCTTGCACATTAATAATAATAAAATGTTGGTATTTGTTAAGCGCTTACTATGTGCCGAGCACTGTTCTAAGCGCTGGGGTAGACACAGGGGAATCAGGTTGTCCCACATGGGGCTCACAGTCTTAATCCCCATTTTACAGATGAGGGAACTGAGGCACAGAGAAGTTAAGTGACTTGCCCACAGTCACACAGCCGACAAGTGGCAGAGCTGGGATTCACATTCCAAGCCCTGCATAGTAAGCGCTCCATAAATACTATTGAATGAATTATAATAATAATAATTTTTAAAATGTCTTGTACATTCCAAGCTCTGCAGTGCTCTGCACATAGTAAGCGCTCAATAAATACTATTGAATGAATTATAATATCTTGCACATTCCAAGCCCTGCATAGTAAGCGCTCCATAAATCCTATTGAATGAATTATAATAATAATAAAAAAATAAAGTCTTGTACATTCCAAGCTCTGCAGTGCTCTGCACATAGTAAGCGCTCAATAAATACGATTGAATGAATTATAATAATAATGTCTAGTACATTCCAAGCTCTGCAAAGTAAGCGCTCAATAAATGCTTTTGAATGAATTATAATAATAATGTCTAGTACATTCCAAGCTCTGCAGAGTAAGCGCTCAATAAATAATATTGAATGAATTATAATAATAATAATGTCTTGCACATTCCAAGCCCTGCAGAGTAAGCGCTCAATAAATACTATTGAATGAATTATAATAATAATAAAAAAATAATGTCTTGTACATTCCAAGCTCTGCAGTGCTCTGCACATAATAAGCGCTCAATAAATACGATTGAATTAATAATGTTGGTATTTGTTAAGCGCTTACTATGTGCAGAGCACTGTTCTAAGCGCTGGGGGAGATACAGGGTCATCAGGTTGTCCCACGTGAGGCTCACAGTTAATCCCCATTTTACAGACGAGGTAACTGAGGCCCAGAGAAGTGAAGTGACTTGCCCACAGTCACACAGCTTGACAAGTGGCAGAGCGGGATTCGATCCCATGACCTCTGACTCCGAAGCCCAGGCTCTTTCCACTGAGCCAGGCTGCTTCTCTATATTATAATAATTATAATAATAATATCTAGTACATTCCAAGCTCTGCCGAGTAAGTGCTCAATAAATGCTATTGAATGAATTATAATAATGTCTAGTACATTCCAAGCCCTGCATAGTAAGCGCTCAATAAATGCTATTGAATGAATTATAATAATAATAAAAATAATGTCTTGTACATTCAAAGGTCTGCAGTGCTCTGCACATAATAAGCGCTCCATAAATACGATTGAATGAATTATAATAATAATGTCGTGTACATTCCAAGCTCTGCATAGTAAGCGCTCAATAAATGCTATTGAATGAATTATAATAATAATAAAAATAATATCTTGTACATTCCAAGCTCCGCAGTGCTCTGCACATAGTAAGCGCTCCATAAATACTATTGAATGAATTATAATAATAATAAAATAATAATGTCTTGTACATTCCAAGCTCCGCAGTGCTCTGCACATAGTAAGCGCTCAATAAATACTATTGAATGAATTATAATAATAATGTCGTGTACATTCCAAGCTCTGCAGTGCTCTGCACATACGAAGCGCTCAATAAATACTATTGAAGCAGCGTGGCTCAGTGGAAGGAGCCCGGGCTTGGGAGTCAGAGGTCATGGGTTCGA
Source organism: Ornithorhynchus anatinus (assembly GCF_004115215.2). NCBI lineage: Eukaryota > Metazoa > Chordata > Mammalia > Monotremata > Ornithorhynchidae > Ornithorhynchus > Ornithorhynchus anatinus. The sequence goes on along the minus strand of NC_041733.1, from coordinate 39,681,013 downwards.
ATCCCGGCTCTGCCACTTGTCAGCTGTGTGACTGTGGGCAACTCCCTTCACTGCTCTGGGCCTCAGTTCCCTCATCTGTAAAATGGGGATGAAGACTGTGAGCCTCGTGTGGGACAACCTGATTACCCTGTATATCCCAGCGCTTAGAACAGTGCTCTGCACATAGTAAGCGCTTAACAAGTACCAACATTATTAATGTCGTGTACATTCCAAGCTCTGCATAGTAAGCGCTCAATAAATACTATTGAATGAATTTTAATAATAATGTCGTGTGCATTCCAAGCTCTGCAGTGCTCTGCACATAGTTAGCGCTCCATAAATACTATTGAATGAATTATAATAAAGTCTCGTACATTCCAAGCTCTGCAGTGCTCTGCACAGAGTTAGCGCTCCATAAATACGATTGAATGCCTGACAATAATAATAATGTCTTGTACATTCCAAGCTCTGCAGTGCCCTGCACATAGTTAGCGCTCAATAAATACGATTGAATGAATTCTAATAATAATATCTTGTACATTCCCAGCCCTGCATAGTAAGTGCTCAATAAATACTATTGGGTGAATTAAAATAATAATAAAAATAATGGGTGGGGGACTAGTTGTGGCACGGAAAAAGGAGCCACGGGAGGAGGAGGAAGAAGAGGAGGAGGAGGAGCGGCCCAGCCTATCTGCAGCCGGGCTCCGGACACCCTCGGCTCAGCCGACCGACGGGTGCTCTGTACTGAACGCCTCCGCTGGGCAGAGCGCGGGGGCGGGCGACACTCTGAGCTGCAGAGCACCGCAGCCTCAAATCCCACCGGGCTCCGCCAGGTATTTTTCGATGATTCCCGGAGGGAAGGACCGGCGGATTTCCATGGATGAGAAAGCGCTTCCCGGAGGGAACCCATCTAGGGGGAACCTCAAAACCGTCGCATTTGCAGGCACCGGGAAATCCTGCCTTCCCACCTTCCTAACCCCCGGGGGTGCGCGACCCTCACCCAAATGGCCGGGGGGGCCCCAAAACTTTTGCATTATTATTATTATTATCATCATCGTAGTGATCAAGCGTTTACCATGGGCCAAGCACCGTCCTAAGCGCTGGGGTAGGTAGGAGGGAACCGGGTTGCCCCACGTGGGGCTCACGGCCTTTATGCCCATTTTACAGAGGAGGTAACTGAGGCCCAGAGAAGTTAAGCGGCTTCCCCACCATCACACAGCAGACAAGTGGCGGAGCTGCGATTAGAACCCACGACCTCTGACTCCCAAACCCGGGGTCCTGCCACTAAGCCACGATGCTTCTTTTTCCGGGAGAAGCATCGGTGGCCAGTGGCTAGAGAATAATCATTATTGGACCTTGGCAAATCGTTTCACTTCTCTGGGCTTCAGTACCCTCTTCTGTAAAATGGGAATTCATAATAATAATAATTGGACCTTGGACAAGTCATGTCACTTTTCTGGGCCTCAGTTCCCTCTTCTGTAAAATGGGAATTCATAATAATAATAATTGGACCTTGGACAAGTCATGTCACTTCTCTGGGCCTCAGTCCCCTCTTCTGTAAAATGGGGATTCATAATAATAATAATAATAATTGGACCATGGGCAAGTTAATTTCACATCTCGGGGCCTCAATTCCCTCATCTGTAAAATGGGGATGAATAATAATAAATGTGGTATTTGTTAAGCGCTTCCTACATGCTGAGCACCATTCTAAGCGCTGGGAGAGAGACGAGATTATCAGGTTGGACACAGCCCCCATCCCACACGGGGCTCACAGTCTGGATCCCCATTTTACAGATGAGGAAACTGGGGTGCAGAAAAGTGAAATGATTTGCCCCAGGTCACACAGCAGACAAGTGGCAGAGCTGGGATTAGAACCCAGGTCCTTCTGACGCCCGGGCCCGGGCTCTTTCCATTAGGCCACGCTGCTTCTCGTCGGGGTATCGGTCACCAAGGACCCGGGTCCAACTCCGCTCCTGGTGAGCAGGGAGTGTATCTCGTGGCTCAGTGGAAAGAGCACGGGCTTGGGAGTCAGAGGTCATGGGTTTGAATCACGGCTCTGCCACTTGTCAGCTGTGTGACTGTGGGCAACTCCCTTAACTTCTCTGGGCCTCAGTTCCCTCATCTGGAAAATGGGGAATGAGACTGTGAGCCTCACGTGGGACAACCTGATGACCCTGTATCTACCCCAGCGCTTAGAACAGCCCTCTGCACATAGTAAGTGCTTAACAAATATCAACATTATTATTATTACAAAACTGCATCTCCTCCAAGAGGCCTTACCTGACTAAGCCCTCATCCCCTCTATGCCCTCTCCCTTCTGCGCCACCTGAGGGAAGCAGCACTGGGTAGTGGATAGAGTCCGGGCCTGGGAGTCAGAAGGTCATGGGTTCTAGTCCTGGCTCTGCCACTTGTCTGCTGGGTGACCTTGGGCAAGTCGCTTCGCTTTTCTGAGCCTCACTTACCTCATCTGTAAAATGGGGGTTGAGACTGTGAGCCCCACGTGGGACATGGACTGTGTCCAACCTGATTTGCCTGTATCCTGATTTGCTTGTATCCAAATTTAGTACAGTGCCTGACATATAGTAAGCGCTTCACAAATACCATTATTATTACCTATGAGCTTGGCTCTGTACCCTATAAGCACGTCATCTTCACCCCACCATTAGCCCCACAGCACTTGTATACAGATCTGTAATTAATTTTATTATCCATCTCCACTCTAGACTGAAAGCTCCTTGTGAGTAGGGAATGAATTTACCAGAATTATTGTATTGTACTCTCCCAAGGGCTTAATTCAGTGCTCCGCACACAATGACAATAATCATAATCATAATTGTGGTATTTGTCAGCCTCTTACCATGTGCCAGGAACTGTTCTAAGTGCTTGGGTGGATACGATCAAATCGGATGGGGTTCGGTCTCTGGCCCACATGGGGCTCACAGTCTCAATCCCCATTTCACGATTCTAGATGAGAGAACTGAGGCACAGAAAAGTGAAGTGGCTTGCCCGAAGAGCCGGGATTAGAACCCGTGTTCTTTCCACTGGCCCACGTGGCATTTAAGAACTTTTCTGTAAACTCTGCTGATGGGGGAAGCTGATCTTCCTACATACAGACGTGGGCCGGGCTGATTCACTTCATCTAGTGAGTTGGCAGCGATCAAACCCAACAATCTTGATTCTTCCTCGTGGGAAAGAGTAACCCTCTGGGTAGAAGCCTGTAGGACGGGGATGGGATAAACTAGAATGTGGTGGCACCTTCTTTCTGTTTACAACACCTTTCCCCCAGAGAATCCTAATGCACTAAATAATAATTATACCAATTGCTTTCCCCAACTAAGCCCTCATTTCCTGGATTTCCTCTCCCTTCTGTGTAGCCCCCGTATTTGGCTCTGAATCCCCTAAGCACTTGATATTTCACCCCACCCTCAGCCCCACAGCACTTCAGTTAATATCTCTAATTTATTTTAATGGCAGTCACGTCTTCTAAACTGTAAGCTCCCTGTGGGCAGGGAACTTTGAACCGTACTCTCCCATGTGTATCGTAAATAATAATGATGGTATTGGTTAAGCGCTTATTCATTCATTCAATCGTATTTATTTAGCATGTATTGGGTGCAGCGCACTGTACTGAGTGCTTGGGAAAGTACAGTACAACAATAAACAGTGACATTCCTTGTCCGCAATGAGCTCAACCTCTAGAGTGGGGGAGACGGACATCAATACAAATAAATTACAGATATGCCCATAAGTCCTTTGGGGCACCCCCATTTAGACTGTGAGCCCCTCATTGGGCAGGGATTGTCTCTATCTGTTGCCGAATTGTACATTCCAAGCGCTTAGTACAGTGCTGTGCACATAGTAAGCGCTCAATAAATACCATTGAATGAATGAATAAATAAAATGACAGATATGTAAATGAGTGCTTTGGGGCTGGGAGGAGGGGGAAGACCAAAGGGAGCGAGTCAGGGTGATGCAGAAGGGACTGGGAGATGATGAAAGGAGGGGCTTAGACTGGGAAGGCCTCTTGGAAATGTACCGTCAATAAGGCTTTGAAGCTGGGGAGAGTTATCGTCTGTGGGATTAGGGGAGGGAGGGCATTCCAGGCCAGAGGCAGGATGTGGGCCAGGGGTCGGTGGTGAGACAGGTGAGTTCGAGGCACAGTGAGAAGGCTAACACTAGAGGAGCAAAGTGTGCCAGGCCCTTTACTAAATGCTGGGGAGGATACAAGCAAATGGAGTTGGACACAGTCCCTGTCCCCTATCACAGACTCACAGTCATTCATTCATTCATTCACTCGTATTTACTGAGTGCTTACTGTGTGCAGAACAGTGCTTGGAAAGTACAATTCGGCAACAGATAGAGGCAATCCCTACCCAACAACGGGCTCGCAGTCTAGAAGGGGGAGACAGACAAAAAAAAAACACCCCAAAACAAGTAGACATCAATACAATAAAAAAAAAAGAATCATAGATATAATCATATCATTAATAAAATGAAGAGTAATAAATAATATATACAAATATACACAAGTGCTGTGGGGAGGGGAAGGGGTTAGAGCAGAGGGAATAGGGGCGATGGGGAGGGGAGGAGGAGAAGGAAAGGGAGGGCTCAGTCTGGGAAGGGCTCCTGGAGGAGGGAGCTCTCAACCCTCATTTTACAGATGAGGTAACTGAAGCCCAGACAAGTGAAGTCACTTGCCCAAGGTCACACAGCAGACAAGTGGCAGAGCTGGGATGAGAACGCATGACTTTCTGACTCCCAGGCCAGTGCTCTAGCCACTACGCCCTGCTCAACAAATACCACTAAATGACTGTGGTATTTCACCTCCCTTCTCTCCTTCTCCAGCCCAGCCCGCACACTCCGCTCCTCTGCCGCCACTAACCTCCTGCCTGGGCCTCGTTCTCGCTTGTCCCGGCGTCGACCCCTGGCCCACGTCCTACCTCTGGCCTGGAATGCCCTTCCTCCCCAAATCCGCCGAACGACCACACTTCCCCCTTTGGAGCCCTACTGGGGGGCACACCTCCTCCAGGAGGCCTTCCCAGGCTAGACCCCCTTTTCCTCAGCTCCCCCTCTCCCTCCCCACCCAGCCCCGACTCCCACCCTCTGCTCTACCCCCCTCCCCGCCCCACAGCCCTCGTGTATATATGTACATATTTATTATTCTATTTATGAATGATGTGTATGTATCTATAATTCTATTTATTTATAATGATGCTACTGATGCCTGGTTATTTGTTTTGATGTCTGTCTCCCCCCTTCTAATCTGTGAGCCCGTCGTTGGTTAGAGATTGTCTCTATTTGTGGCTGAATTGTACTTTCCAAGCGCTTACAGTGCTCTGCACACAGTATGCTCAGTAAATACAATTGAATGAAGGAATAAATGCTTACTGTGCAGAGAGCATTTTCCTAAGTGCTTGGGAGAGTTTGATTCAGCCGACAGATGTGCCATGGCTCAATGGAAAGAGCATGGGCTTGGGAGTCAGAGGTCATGAGTTCGAATCCCGGCTCTGCCACTTGTCAGCTGTGTGACTGTGGGCGTCACTTAACTTCTCTGTGCCTCAGTTACCTCATCTGTAAAATGGGGATTAAGACTGTGAGCCTCACGTGGGATGACCTGATTACCCTGTATTTACCCCAGCGCTTAGAACAGTGCTTGGCACATAGTAAGCGCTTAACAGATACCAACATTATTATTATTATTATGTGCCCCCCTTCGAAGACTCTGTTCTAGTTCTTTGATTTCTTCTTAAATCTCTTAGTGACATCATGAAACTCATTGATTACATCCATCAGTCAAGGGTATTTATTGAGTGCTTGCTGTGTGCAGAGCACTTTAGGAAGCAGTTGGGAGAGGACATGAATCCTGCACACAAGGAGTTTACCGTCTAGCGGGAGAAGCTTAGAGATTACTGACAAAGAATACATGGTTATACCTCTTTGTGTTTATATTATTGGGGCAATTCAGAAGTTGCTCTGGCTGACCCTCATGCTTCTAGGAATTTTCGCGATGCAGCCTGGCCTAGTGAAAAGAGCACAGCCTAGAAGTGAAGACTCCTGATTTCTAATGCCACTTTCCTATTTTATGATCTGGGTCAAGTCAATTACTCTGGGACTCCGTCTCCTCACCTGTAAAATGAGGGTGAAATACCTGTTCTTCTTCCCTCTAACAGTCTTTGGCACAGAGTAAACACTCAACAAATGCTATAACTGTCACCATGCTGCTACAGTTACCACCTTCTAGCGAGGGGATTTGGCATTTCCCACATCCTTGAAGCAATTAGCACCTCCCTCTATCTGGGTACATTCCTGCATATGAGGCAAATCTTTATTGGGTATCTGTTAAGCACTTTTTAAGTGCCAAACACAGGGAGTAGATGCAAGATGATCAGGTCAGACACAGTCCCTGTCCCACATGGAGTCTAAATGGGAGCGAGAACAGATATTTAATCCCCATTTTATAGATGAAGAAAATGAAGCACAGGGAAGTGAAGCCCTACTGAGTGTTCACCTCCTCCAAGAGGCCTTCCCAGACTAAGCTACCCCTTTTCCCTCTGCTCCCTCTGCTCCCCATGTGCCCTCTACACCTCCCTCTTCCCCCCTTCACCTCCCCTCAGCTAAACCCCCTTTCCCTCTGCTCCTCCCCCTCCCCTCAGTACTGTGCTCATTTGTATATATTTTTATTACCCTATTTATTTTGTTAATGAGGCGTACATCCCCTTGATTCTATTTAGCGTGATTATGTTGTCTTGTTTTTGGCCATCTGCCTCCCCCGAAAAGTGAGAAGCCACGGGGACTAGTGGAAAGACTCCGGGCCTGAGTCTGGAGACCTGGCTTCCAAACCTGGCCCTCCTCTTGCCCGCTGCATGACCTCGGCGAGTCGCTTCATTCATTCACTCATTCAGTAGTATTTATTGAGCGCTTACTATGTGCAGAGCACTGTACTAAGCGCTTGGAATGGACAATTCGGCAACAGATAAAGACCATCCCTGCCCAGTGATGGGCTCACAGTCTAATAATAATAATAATAATAATGTTGGTATTTTTAAGTGCTTACTATGTGCTAAGCACTGTTCTAAGCGCTGAGGGAGATACAAGGTAATCAAGTTATCCCTCATAGGGCTCACAGTCTTCATCCCCATTTTCCAGAGGAGGTAAGTGAAGCACAGAGAAGTGAAGTGACCTTCCCCAAGGTCACACAGCTGAGAAGTGGCGGAGCTGGGATTAGAACCCCTGACCTCTGACTCCCAAGCCTGGGCTCTTTCCACTAAGCCATGCTGCTTCTGGCTCAATAACTTGTATTGCTTGATTGATTGAGTCAGAAAAACTGCCTTGCTCAGAGTCCATTTGTCTACATCAATCAATGAATGGCATTTACTGAGCATTTACTGTGTGCAGAAGAACAGTGCTTTGCACATAGTAAGCGCTTAACAAATACCATCATCAACTATACTAAGTGGCTGGGATACTATAATATGATAGTGTTGGTAGACATGATTCCTGCCCCCGAGGGGCTTACAGTCTGGAGAAGGAGGCATTAATATCCGTTACTGATGGGGGAAATGGTACAGTATAAGGGCATGTGCATAAACTATGGGCAGTGGTTTATCAAAGTTATTTAAGGCCTCCCTGCCTCCTGTCTCTCCCCACTGCAGTCCATACTTCACTGTGCTGCCTGAATCATTTTTCTACAAAAATGTTCGGGCCACGTTTCCCCACTCCGCAAGAGCCTCCAGGGGTTGCCCATCCACCTCCGCATCAAACAGAAACTCCTTATCGTCAGCTTTAAAGCAGTCAATCCCCACTGCCCCCTCCTACCTCGCTACTCCTTGCTACTCGCCTACTCCAATCCAGCCCGCACGCTTGGTTCCTCTAGTGCCAACCTACTCACTGTACCTCGATCTCATCTGTCTCGCCACTCACCTCTCACCCACGTCCCACCTCTGGCCTGGAACGCCCTTCCTCTTCATGTCCAATGGATAATTACTCTCCCCAGCTTCGAAGCTTTCCTGGAGGCACGTCTCCTCCACAAAGCCCTGCCTCACGGTCCTCTGGGCCTCAGAGACCTTTCATTCATTCAATAGTATTTATTAAGCGCTTACTATGTGCAGAGCACTGTACTAAGCGCTTGGAATGAACAAGTCGGCAACAGATAGAGACAGTCCCTGCCGTTTGACGGGCTTACAGTCTAATCGGGGGAGACAGACAAGAACAATGGCAATAAATAGAGTCAAGGGGAAGAACATCTCCTAAAAACAATGGCAACTAAATAGAATCAAGGCGATGTACAATTCATTAACAAAATAAATAGGGTAATGAACTTCCGCAGGCTCAGGCAGAGATGGCCAGCACTGTCTAGAAATATACCTTCTTGCTCAACGTGCCTGCTCTTGGTTTCTTTCTTCAGCTCTTGCTCCTGTATTTGTGGACAGACACTAACATCAAGGAGAGACAAAGACTAATTTGGGTTCCTCTAACAACCAGCAGCATGGCTCAGTGGAAAGAGCCCGGGCCTGGGAGCCACAGGATCTGGATTCTAACCCCAGCTCTGCTTGCTGTGTCACCTTGGGCAAGTCGCTTAACTTCTCTGTGCCTGTTCTCTCAACTGTAAAAAATGGGGATTGGATACCTGCTCTCCCTCCTACTTTGACTGTGAGACCCATGCAGGACAGAGACTGTGTCTGACCTAATTAACCCATACCTACCCCAGCACTTAGAACAGTGTTTGACACATAGTAAGTGCTTAAGAAATACCCTAATAAACAGAAACAAAAAGAATACAGTGGTGGAAAACTCAACTGATTTTATCTGCAGCTTTCAGAACTGGATTTCCAGCGCAAGGAAGACAAATCATTCAACTTGATTTTCAGCTATGACTTGGAGTATGAAACCCTGGCGGGTAGAAGGTTCGCCGTTTGAGAGTGACGAACAAACAAATGAAGAAACAAGAGAAAAAAGGTATCTCTCTCCATGGTCAATTTTTTTAGTCCCTTATGAAAACTTCTTTGAGGAAATGAATTTTTCAAGATCGAATTTTTTTTTTTCCAAAACAAACTACCTAAATCTTATTTTGAGAGAGGTTTTTACTCTGAAGGAGCAGCATGGCCAAGAGGAAAGAGCACAGGCGTGCGTGGGAAGCAAAAGACCTGGATTCTACTCCCAGTTCCGCCACTTGTCGTGTGACCTTGGACAAGTCACTTGACTTCTCTGTGCCTCAGCTTCCTCATCTTTAAAATGGGGATTCACTGTCTGTTCTCCCTCCTACTTAGCTTGTGAGGCCCACGTGGGACAGGGACTGTATCCAACCTGATTAACTTGCATATGATGCAGTGCTTAAAACAGTGCCTGACAGCATGGGTAGGCTTAGTGGATGGAGCACTGGCCTGGGAATCAGAAGGACTTGGGTTCTAATTCCACCTCTGCCACATGTCTACTCTGCGAGCTTGGGCAAGTCGCTTCACCTCTCTGGGCCTTATTTACCTCACCTGTAAAATGGGGATTAAGAATGTGGAAACAGGGACTGTGTTCAACCTTTTTGACTTATATCTATCCCAATGCTAGAACAGTTCTTGGCACCTCTTACGCCCTTAACAAGTACCATTATTATTATTATTATTACATGATAAGTACTTAACAAACACCATAATAATAATGAGTTAAATAAAAATCAAAATTGCATCCAAATGACTATTTTTTTTCCAGGCACCTTATTGAAGTAAGGGAGAAAGCTGATGTCAATTTCTCATCCCTGGTAAACACTAGCAGAGGTGCTTTTAACAAAAAACTAAATCTGTCCAGAACAGTTCTGGAGCCCTTAATCTCCCCCACCCAGAGACCCGTTATCCCTCCTACTTAGGCTGTGTCCGACCCGATTATCTTGTCTCTACCACAGCACTTAATAAGTACCACAGTTGCTATCGCCCATCCGCTCAGTGGCAGTTTTCAATGCTGGTGGTTCCTGGAACAAAATAATACTTTTCTTTGCCCCCTGACTGAACTAGGGATTGTGACTCTATGGGGTCAATGGTCCAGCAACTTGGAGAAATTAAAAGAATCTGAGCAGTTCCCTTCTGGTACTCTGGAGCCAGGGTGCTCTCTGCTGAGCTTCCTACACCTCCAACTGAGGTGGGCCGCGGTGTACTTTTTTTAATGGTCTTCGTTAAGATGAGATAAGTGAGGCCTAGAGAGGTGAAGTGACTTGCCCAAGGTCACTCAATAGACGAGTGGCAGAGCTGGGATTAGAAACCAGTACCTTCTGACTCCCAGACCCGGGCTCTATCCATCAGGTCAAGCTGCTTCTCTGGTCATGCCTCAGGATGGACCGAGAGTCCTTTCTGAGCTTCCCCTTAACTACACACACACCTCTCTGCCGCCCTGCTCTACATGTCTCGGGGGAATGTCCAGGGCCCTGATGCCGGTACGTGGAAAGAGCCAGGATAAGGCTCTCAGAAAGGCTGAAATGGGGCTGAAGAATCAGGTCGACGTGAGGTCCTTGGGTGAGCTGGTAGACAGGACCAGTGGTGGATACAGACTAGTGGTGGACACCTCCTGAGTTGGTTTGGGGTCCTGAAAGCTCATCTATCAGTGAGACTCAGTTGGCACTAAAGATCAACGATGTCTTGCACTGAAATTTGGCTAATGGAACTCTCTCCTCGAGAAGCAGCGTGGCCTAATGGTTAGCACACGGGCCTGGGAATTAGAGGGATCTGGGTTCTAATCCCGGGTCCGCCATTTGTTTGCTGCGTGACTCTTGGGTAAGTCACTTCACTTCCCTGTGTTTCAACCACCTCGTCTATAAAATGGGGATTGAGACCGTGAGCCTCATGTGGGGCATGGACTGTGTCCAACCTGATTACCTCCTATCTATCCCAGCACTTTGAATAGCCCCTGACACATAGTAAGCGCTTAACAAATACCATAAAAAAAGTTGTTAGGGACCGCTAGGGTAGACATGATAAATTCTACAATGCATCAGGTAAATGGGCTAAATCCTGTAATTGAGATAGCAAACAGTCATGAAGTTCTTTCTGTCTTAGAAGATTTGTCTGAGGTGAGGATGAACACAAATACCGAATGGATACTCGGCTCTCTCACTTTTCATTTGAAAAATCTAACCATGAGTGAATTAACCTTTAATGCTGCCCATGGAAAAATATATCAAGAAAGCTCTAATGCTTCCCATGGAAACATATTTCAAGACATCAAAAGTTAGTGTCATAGGTAAAAAGCCATTGGAAAAAAAAAGATCTAAAGCCATTGGAAAAACCTTTAGTGAGGAGAGATGCTTCCTTTGTAATATTTAGCATTTAGAATTTTTTTCCAATGACAAAGCAAAGCTCATTACTTCAAAATAACATCCAGTGGCTACAGCGACTACACTGTCTTCTTACATTGTTGAAAGGAGAGAGAGAGCCAAAGTGAATTTTCACCAGAATCCTTTGACCTGTTTTTATTTATGCCTGTCCAAATGTATTTCTTTAATGCCAAGTACTAAACACAAGGAGGCAATCAATCGATCAATGCTGTTTCATAATAATGATGGTATTTATTAAGCGCTTACTATGTGCCAAGCACTGTTCTAAGCACTGAGGTAGGTACAGAGTAATCAGGTTGTCCCACGTGGGGCTCACTGTCTTAAAGCCCATTTTATAGGTGAGGTCAATAAGGCACAGAGGATAATAATAAATAATAATAATAATGTTGCTATTTGTTAAGCGCTTTCTATGTACAGAGCACTGTTCTAAGTGCTGGGTTAGATACAGGGTAATCAGGTTGTCCCACGTGAGGCTCACAATCTTCATCCCCATTTTACAGATGAGGTCACTGAGGCACAGAGAAGTTAAGTGATTTGCCCCAATCACACAGCTGACAAGTGGCAGAGCGGGGATTTGAACCCATGACCTCTGACTCCCAAACGCGTGCTCTTTCCACTGAGCCATGCTGCTTCAAGCACTTACTATGTGCAGAGCACTGTTCTAAGCACTGAGGAAGATACAAGGTAATCAGATTGTCCCACATGGGGTTCACATTTTTTAATCCCCATTTTTACAGATGAGGTAACTGAGGCACAGAGAAGTTAAGTGACTTGCCCAAGGTCACTCAGAAGACGAGTGGCAGAGCCGGGATTAGAACCCACGACTTCTGACTCCCAAGCCCGTGCTCTTTCCACTAGGCCATGCTGTCCCATAATTAGATTAGCCAAGAGTAGACCCACATCCCTTGACTCCCAAGCCATGTGCAATCAATCAATTAATCAATTGTATTTACTGAGCATTTACCATATGCACAGCACTGTACTAAGCACTTGGGAGAGTACAGTACACAGGCACATTTTCTTCCCACAGCAAGATTACAGTCTAGTAAGGGAGACATATTAATATAAATGAATAAATTATGGATAGGTACCTAAGTGCTGTGGGCCTAGGAATGGGAATGAATAAAGGAAGCAAAACAAGGCAACGAAGAAAGGAGTGGGAGAAGAGGAAAGAGTCAGGGAAGGCCTTTTGGAGGAGTTGTACCTTCAATAAGGCTTTGAAGGTGGGGAGGGTAATTGTCAGATATGAAGAGGGAGGGCGTTCCAGGCCAGAGGCAGGACGTGGGTGAGGGGTCGGTGAGAAGGTTGGCATTAGATGAGCCAAGTGTGCAGACTGAGTTTTAGGAGCAGAGTAGCGAGGTGAGGTAGGAAGGGGAGAGGTGATGGATTGCTTTAAAGCTGAAGATAAGGAGTTTCTGTTTGATGCCGAGGTGGGAGGGCAACCACTGGAGGTCCCTGAGGAGTGGGGAAACATGGATTCAGTGTTTTTATAGAAAAATGATCCAGGCAACAGAGTGAAGAATGAACTGGAGTGGGGAGAGAGAAGGGGGGGAGGTCAGGAAGGTAGAAAAATCAAGGCGGAATAGGATAAATGCTTGGATTAATGTGGAGACGTTTGGATGGAGAGGAAAAGGTGGATTTTAGTGATGTTGTGAAGGGCAGGACTTAGTGATAGACTGAATATATGGGTTGAATATTGAGCATTTATTATGTGCAGAGCACTGAACTAAGTGCTTGGGACAATGACATAGACTTGGTAGACACATTCCCTGCCTACAAGGAGCTCATACTAGAGGAGGAGGCAGATGTTAAAATAAATTATGGATATGGAAATAAGTGCTTTGGGGCTGAGGGCGGGATGAATATCAAGTGCTAAAAGGGTAGAATTCCACGTGCTAAAGGCAACCCAGTAGAGAGATGGAATGAGGGAATGAGGGCAAAGTCGGGAAAGGCCTCTTGCCGGTGATGTGATGTTAATAAGGCTTTGAAGGTGGGGAGAGTGGTGGTCTGGTGGATATGATGGGGGAGGGAGTTTCAGGACAGAGGACGTGAGCCGGGGTCGGAGGTGAGGTAGATGAGATCGAGGAAAAGTGAGGTGGGTGTTAGAAGAACAAAGTGTGCGGGTTGGGTTGGAGTAGGAAATCAGGGAGGTGAGGTAGGAGGGGGCAAGGGGTTTGAGTGCTCAAAAAACAAAGTTAAGGAGTTTCTATTTGATGTGGAGGTGGATGGGCAACCACTGGAGGTTCTTGAGGAGCGGGGAAAGATGGACAGAACTTTTTTTTCGAGAAATGATCCAGGCAGCAGAGTGAAGTCTGGAGTAGTGTAGGGAGAGACAGGAGGCAGGGAGGTCAACAAGGAGTCTGATACAGTAGTCAAGGCGGGATAGGATAAATCTTTGGATTAACATGGTAGTAATGTGGATGGAGAGGGAAGTATGGATTTTAGCAATGTTGTGAAGGTTGAAACTACATGATTTGGTGATAGACTGAATATGTGGATGGAATGAGAGAGATGAGTTGAGGATAATGCCAAGGTTATGGGCTTGTTAAACAAGGAGGATGATGACTAATGAATTCATACTCACTTTTTCTAAGTTTCTGAATAGGTTGGGGGGACGATAACAGTAGCAATAATTGTTATATTTATTAAATACTTACTATGTGCCAAGCATTGTACTAAGCGCTTGGATAGAAACAAAATAAACGGGTCAGACACGATACCTGTTCCTCATAGGGCTCACTTAAGTCTACTAATTTCCTCTGACCTGTAATTAATTTTAGCATCTGTCGCTCCCATGAGACTCTAAGCTTCTTGAAGGCAGAGATCAATTTTACCAATTTTATTGAACTCTCCAAAGCGCTTAGCGTAATGGTTTAAAAAGGATAATACCTGTCATATTTGTAAAGCACTGACTATATGCCACGTACTAGGGTAGATACAAGAAAATCAGATTGTACACAGTCCCTGTCCCACATGGGGCCCCCAGTCTAAGTTGTGTTCTTGAAAACCCTGTTCACACTGATGCCACACACAGTTTGTCGTGATGATATAGCATGCCATGCCCCAACAAGTTGGTGTGGTTGGAAGAACATTCCCCAAATCTGTCAGAGCATTCTAGCTAAAAGGTGCAACAGAAACCTGCGTTTTGGCAGAACCGAGGGCGCCTCATTTCCCTGATATTTCTCAGCAACAGCAGTCCTGTCTTGAGAGGTTGGAGGATTCCCTACCTCTGGGGTGGCTCTTCTTCTCCTCGCTTTCCATCTCCCAAATGTTCCGGGGCCTTGTGTCCGTAGATCCTTCGGTCTGTTCCGGACAAGAGCTTAACATTTTTATTTTATTGACATTCACCTATATATTATAAATGACATAAATATAATCCCACTCTTTGTTCCCTTTAAGTGAAATAGTTTCAAGATTAAATCTTGACTCTTAGCACTACAATTAATCAGTGGTATTTCTTGAGTAGGCACTGAGTACTAAAAGCTAGGGAGGGTACAACCCAACTGGAAAAAAACCACGTTCCCCATCCTCAAGAAGTTTTCAATCCAATTGTGTGAGGGATTTGTAAAGGGTAGTTGGCGGGTAGGGAGGGCAGATCAAAATGCTTAGAAATAACAGGAGCAAGAGGAAGAACAAAGATAGAACTAGTTGTACAAGTATGTCGGGATGAAACGGCTGACTGAAGAGATAAGATATATTAATAGCTTTACATATTTACCAGAGTGCCGATGCTGGGAATGAAATACACAAGAGCCTCCGTTGGCTCACAGGATGACACAACTATGGTATTTGGAATAAACTGGGGAAGGCATCTGGGAAGAACTGACTCCAAAGAGGAAGAAACCATGAGGAGTCATCAGGACCCTCCCTCTGCTAATAGCCAAAATACTCCTAAGTCATCCCAGGTAAATAAGCCATTCTATTTTTAAAGATTTCCGCTCAAACAATTCAGTCATTTTTCTGAAGAAATGCCTCTTCATGTAAACTAGGGTGAGTGTTAACTTCCAGAAAATGTATGGAAGTTTCAGATTAGCTTTCCACCATCTTCTTCCCACTCTAACAATTCTAGGTAAATTTCCCCAAATTTATGTATTTGAGAAATGGGCCAGGGTAGGGATAAGGAAAATGCCCTTGAGACTGTAAACTCGTTATGAGCAAGGAACACGTCAGCTAATTCTGTTATATTGTATTCTCCCAAGCGTTTAGTAGAGCGCTCTGCACATAGTGAGCACTCAATAAATACAATCAATAGAATGAATGAAATACAAAAAAGTTCCACTCTGTTTAAACTGACTCGAGAGAAGCAGTGTGGCCCAGCAGAAAGAGCATCGGCCTAGGTATCGGAGGACCTGGGTTCTAATCCCAGCTCCACCACTTGTCTGCTGTGTGACCTTGGGCAAGTCACTTCACTTCTCTGGGCCTCAGTAACCTCATCTGTAAAGTGAGGACTGAGACTGTGAGCCCTCCTATGTGGGAGAGGGATTGTGCACAACCCAATTTGCTTGTATCCACCCCAGCACTTAATGCAGTGCCTGGAACATAGTAAGCACTTAACAAATAGCATTATGTTATTATTAGTAAAAATAATAATCCCAGTTCCACCACTTGTTTGCTGTGTGACCTTGGGCAAGGCACTTAACTTCATTACACCTTGATTACCTCATCTGTAAAATGAGGACTGAGACCGTGAGCCCCATGTGGGACAGGGACTCTGTCCAACCCTGTATCTTGTATCTTCCCCAGTGCTAAGTACAGTCCCTGGCACACAGTAAGTGCTTAACAAATACCAAAGGTCCGTGCTCTTTCCATTAGGACACGCTGCTTCTCTAAGGGTGGAACCTTGAACTGTCAGTCAAATGGCATGGTCACTGTTGCCCTTGAAGCCTTCTTCCTAGCCTCCAGTCTGTGTTTAGAGGATAGTTAATTGCATGACTCTGAACCTAAATTTTAAGGGGCTGAAGGTATCCTGAGAATTGTTTCAATCCATGACAACCAGGAAAGACACTGGGGAGGGAAGTGAGAGCATTTAAACTAAATAATGATAATAATAACATTTTTATATTGATGTACATATTGATTTATATATTTGATATTTAAATATATTCAATGTTATATTGAATATATATAGTATTTATATTGATGCCTGTTTACTTGTTTTGATGTCTTTCTCCCGCCTTCTAGACTGTAAGGCTGGTGTGGGCAGGGATTGCCTCTCTTTATTGCTGAATTGTACTTTCCAAGCACTCTGCACATTACAGTGCTCTGCCCACAGTAAGCGCTCAATAAATACGATTGAATGAACATTTTTAAAGGATTTTCTATGTGCCAAACACTGCTGGGTCAGATACAAGATAATCAGAATGGATACCACCCCTGTCCCACACAGGGCTCACAGTAATAATAATAATAATAACTGGTATTTAAAGGTTTATTATTTATTTATATTAATGTCTGTCTTCCCCTCTGGATTGTGAGCTTGTTGATTCTGTTGTTATACTGTACTCTCCCAGTAAGCGCTCAGTAAGTACAAGTGAATGAATGAATGAAAAGTGTTTACAGAATGCCAAGGAGTATACTAAGAACTGGAGTGGATATAAGATAATCTGTTAGGAAACAATCCCTCTCCCACATAGAGCTCACACTCTAAGTGGGAGGGGGAACAGGAATTCAATCTCTATTTTAAGGTTAAAAAAACTGAGGCTCAAAGAAGCAAAATCATTTATCCAATGTCACATGGCAGACAAATGGCAGAGCCTGGTTCAGAGCCTAGGTCCTCTGACTCCCAGCTCACTAGACCATATTGCTTCTCAGACTGAAAGAAAGGAAGAACAGGAATTTCATCCCTATTTTATAAATCAGGAAACTAGGAATTTTATCTCCAGTATATAGATGAGGAAACTGAAAGCATAGAGAAGTTAAATGATATGCCCAAGGTCATGCAGCAGGCAAGTGGAAGAGCTGGGATAAAAATCCAGGTCTCCTGATTCCCAGGCTCATGCAATTTCCATTAGGTCATTTTGCTTCCTATATTTATACTTTGCTTTGAAATGATCCTTGAAAGATACTCTAATTTTTCTTACTGAAAGAAAACTAAATGGGTTTGACTTCCAAACGGGAAACACTGTACCTATTTTTTCAATGCACCCACATTTTCTCCGTTCATTTGGACAGCTTGATCATCCATCAGTATGGTCAGGTATTTTATTATACCTACATCTACACCGGCAATTAGTGAAGCGCTTTGGCATGTAGTATGTGCTAAACAAAAACCATTACCATCACATTATTATTATTTATTCTTTTAATAATATTTGACAATTAAGCTCTTCCCCAGTTAATCCATTTTCCTCCGCTCCCTCTCCCTTCTGTGTCATCTATGCACTTGGATCTGTAGTGACCTTTGGGCATTTGATATTCGTCCCCTCTCCCCCCTCTCAGGCCCCATGCCATGTATGTACATACCTATAAAGTATATATTATGAATCATTTATTTATTTTAATGGCTGTCTCCCCCTCTGGACTGTAAGCTTGTTTTGGGCAAAGAAAATGTCTACCAACTCTGTTGTATAGTACACTCCCATGTGCTCAATATGGTGTTCTGACCACAGAAAGCTCTCAATAAATACAATTAATTGCTTGATTGATTCCCAACTCTGATCCCCCAGATACTACCTCCAGGTGCATGCCCGTACGTACACATGCCCTCTTTTGCTATCTCTCTCTGTCTCTGTGTGTATCTCTCTGTCTCTCACTCTGCCGGAGGGTAAGGAGGTGAGAGGAAGGGCGAGTAGAGATGGAGCTATTGATGGCTTTGGGGAGGTTAAGGGGGGTCCCTGTGTCCCTTGCTAGCATCGCTGCCGTTACCAATTACCAAAAAGTCTCTCTGACATATTGGAGGCTTTGCCGGTCTCCAAAATGTTTATGTTGACTTTAAAACTCACAGCCCCATTTGTTCCTTTTAAATCCCTCAGTCCTAGGAGGCATTTTTATACCGGCCAAGAAAAAATTGACAAGATCTCTCAGCTTTCCTAACAAGTATGACAGGCATTTACTGGTCATGTATGAGGGTGCATAACTCTGCCCTGTCAAACCTGTTTTGTTTGTGAGTGACCCACTTCTTCAATTCTTCAATTAATTTTTTGTGGTGTTTGTTAAGTGGTTACTACTCATTCATTCAAACTGTACTAAGTGCTTAGAATGTACAGTTCAACAATAGATAGAGACAATCCCTACCCAACAACAGGCTCACAGTCTAAAATGAGAGACAGACAGCAAAACAAAACAAGTAGCCAGGCATCAATACCATCAAAATAGATAAATAGAATCATAGATATATACACATCATTAGTAAAACAGAGTAATAAATAATACACACAAATATACACAAGTGCTGTGGGGAGGGGCGGGGGGTAGAGCAGAGGGAGGGAGTCGGGGCCATGGGAAGGGGAAGAGGGGCAGAGGGAAAGAGAGGGCTCAGACTGGGAAGGCCTCCTGGAGGAGGTGAGCTCTCAGTAGGGCTTTGAAGAGGGGAAGAGAGTTAGTTTGGTGGATTTGAGGAGGGAGGGCATTCCAGGACAGTGGTAGGACGTGGGCCAGGGGTCAACAGCGGGACAGGCAAGAATGAGGCACAGTGAGGAGGTTAGCGGCAGAGGAGCGGAGTGTACTAAGAAGCAGGCACTAAACTAGCACTGGGGTAAATACAAGATAATCTGATTGGACACAGTCCCTGCCCCACTTAACTGTTATCTTCAAAGGAAGAAGAGATTTACACTTGAGTCTGTGTCCTTTGGACATTTGATATTAGCCTCACCCTTAACCCCACAGCATTTATATACATATCTTTTAATTATATATTATAAATTACTTGTTTCTATTAACATCTATCTCCCCTTCTAGACTGCAAGCTCTTTGTGGGCAAGGAACCTGTCTGCCTACTCTGTTGTATTCTCCCAAGCACTTAGTATAATGCTCTGTAAATAGTAAGCGCTCAGTAAATGCCATTGATGATTATTCATCCCTCATCCCAGCCCTACAGCACTTACGGATGTAACTGTAATTTATTTATCTATAATGTTTGTCTCCTTTAGACTGTAAAAGGGGTTCAATGGAATCCTGAAAGAAGGGTTGGGGAATTCACTCTCATTCATTCAGTCTTATTTTTTTGAGTGCTTACTCTGTGCAGAGCACTGTACTAAATGCCTGGACGTAAGACTGTGAGCCATGTATGGGACAGGGACTGGGCCCAATCCGATTTTCTTGTATCTGCCCTAGCACGTAGTACAGTGTCTGGCACACAGTAAGCACTTGATAAATACCAGAATTACAATACAACAATAGAGACACACGCTCCCTGCCCACGACAAGCTTACAGTCTAGAGGATGGGTCAACTTTTAATTCGCTTATCAAGTAAACAGGAATGCTGAAGAACCAAAAACTCAATAAACTCATTGTGTATTGTTATTGAGCCTGGGGAACTAGAAACCTGGTAAATATATTCTATTCCATTCTATTTCAAATTAAGCCCTGGGAATGGCTGGGAATGCGTCTGCTAATGCTGTTGTATTGGACTCTCCCAAGGGCTTAGTACAGTGCTCTGCACACAGTAAGTGCTCAATAAGTGCCACTGTTTGATTACATACACTTTTAATTTTATTGGGCTTCTTCTGCTTGAATTTTGAAGGTTTTCATGGTCCTTTTATTTAATTTTGGGCATCTTGTGTTCATCTCATAAGCCTGAAACAGTTTTAATCTGATCTCAAAATGCTGTAGTGAGAACAGTACATTCTTGGAAAAGAGGAAGCCATGTTAAGGGAGGAGAGAGGGGATGTACTAATAACTGTGGTATTAAGAGCTTACTAGGTGCCAAACACTGTACTTAGCGCTGGGGCTTTCAGCCACACGTAAAACGAGGATTCTGCTTAGGTTGAGACTTCATTGGCTGTAGAAGCTAAGGTGGCTGGGGAGGGAAGTCACTTGGGAACTCAGCAAGTTATCCCGGAGCCGATAGTGAGGTTAGGGGAAGGGAGGGGTGCTCGGACGTTCGGGTTGAGATTGGGGGTGCGAGGACATGTGAGCTCGACAGCTCTGCTTAGCAAGCAAAAGGACTTCAGTTTTGTCTACGTGGGAGAAGGGTTAGGGATGAGTGAGACTGTAACCTTTTGCGATTTGTCTCGCCTCTCTACACAGTTAGCGGGGAGAAAAAGAATCAGTGTCAACGGGAGAGATTTTTCACATCTAGTGGCTGTGGATATCAACCTGGCCTGCTCAGCTGTTCCCTAGGGTGACATTGTGGCACACACCCAGCTCACGATGATCGTGTCTACCAATTTTAGGGTACTCTTCCAAGCCCTCTGCACACTGTGGGCACACAATGAATACCACTGATTGAATGACTGGGAACCACTGGAAGCTAAGATAAGGCTGGGGACTACTGCTCTCAAAGATTATGTGGGCAAGGACCCAGGTAGCTAGGTTTTTGCTGGTTTTTTTGGTAGGTTTTTTTTTTGCTTTTTAATGGTATTTGTTAAGCACTTACTAAGGCCCTCTACTAAGCACCAGGGTAGATACAAGATAATTAGGTTGCATGTCCCACATGGGGCTCACAGCCTTAATTCTCATTTTCCAGATGAGGTAACTAAGGTACAGAGAAGTTAAATGACTTGCCCAAGGTCATACAGCAGACAAGTGGCAGAGCCAGGATTAGAATCCAGGTCCTTATATGACTCTCGGGCCCAGGGTCTATTCCTTAGGCCATGCTGCTTCTCAATTCCTTGGAAGGATGGTGCTGCGAGCCGACAATTTCTGGCCCAGTTCCAGGATACCACCTGGATAAAGCAAGCATGAGAAGTTAAAAAAAGACACAAAGCAGGAAACCAGGATGTCAAACCAGAAAAATCATTTCCGATTCCCACCCAGGGGATAATAATTAATAATAACTGTGGAATTTGTTAAACGCTTATTATGTCCCAAGCACACAGTGCTCGTTGTGGGCAGGGGATGTGTCTGTTATATAGTTCTACTGTACTCTCCCAAGTGCTTAGTACAGTGCTCTGCACACAGCAAGCGCTCAGTAAATATGATTAATGGACTGGTTGATTGTTGGGGGTAGATAAAAAATCATAAGGTCCCACATAGGACTCACAATCAAAGAAGAAGGGAGAACAGGTGTTGAATCCCCATTTTGCAGATGAGGCAACTGAGGCCCAGAGAAGTGAAGTGACATGCCCAAGGGTCACACAGCTGACAAGTGGCGGAGCTGGGATTAGAACCTAGGTCCTCTGATTCTCAGGCCTGCGCTCTTTTCATTAGGCCACACTGCTTCCCTGCAAGACTTCGAGGCAGCTAGGGGATATTCTGATCCTCATTTTGATCCTGGGACCGTTTCTGACATTCTCAGCCAGTGACTGCTTCAATCAAGAGTTTATTGAGCACTTTCACTGTGCAGAACAGCGTACAAATCACTAGATTTAGGGGACATGATTTTTGCCCTCAAGGATCTTAGTATCTAGCAGATGGAGTTTACAGTTTTGTCTTGTCTTTTCTTTCCAACTCATAGCGACTCCATGGACACATCTCTCCCAGAACGCCCCACCTCCTTCTGCAATCATTCCAGTAGTGGATCCAGAGAGTTTCTTGGTAAGAATATGGAAGTGGTTTACCATTGCCTTCTTCCACGCAATCTACTCGAGTCTCCACCCTCAACTCTCTCCCGTGCCACTGCTCCCCAGCACAGGTGAGTTTTGATTTGTAGCAGATGCCTTCAGCTGGCTAGCCACTGGCCAAGCTATGAATGGAATGTGTAGGCCTCTGCTTGACCCTCCCTCCCTTGGCCGAGACCAGTAATGGAACCTCTCCAGGTGTCATCCTGAGAGGGGGAGTTTACAATCTATAGGGACTATATTCTAGTTCATCATGACAGTCCCCAAATCTGGCCGTCCCATCTCATCAACAGGTGTGGTCACCCCTTGCCTGGGGGCGAATCTAACCGTTAAATGCCCAGCTTATTTTAGAAGAGACTGTGGTGTGCAAACAAGAGTTGTCTCACCTTCCAGCCTGCCCCAAGACCCCAGATGCCATTAGGCCTGTCTGACGGACAGCATTTAATGCCTTTCGGTCACCCCTCCTTTCCATCTTAGAAGCAGCATGGCCTAGTGGAAAGAGCACGGGCCTGGGAGTCAAAAGACATGGGTTCTAATCCTGACTCTGCCACTTGTCTGCTGTGTGACCTTGGCCAAGCCATTTTACTTCTCTGCACCTTCGTTTCATCTGTAAATGAGGATTAAATCCTACTCCCTCCCACCTAGACAGTGAACCCCATGGGAGGACGGGGACGGTGTCCAACCTCATAATCTTGAAGCTACTCCCGGTACTTAGAACAGTGCTAGGTGCATAGTAAGCACTTAACAAATGCTATTATTATGATTGCTCCGCTACCAATTTCGATGGTGGTCTCAGGGAAGTTCCCATTGTCCATGAGGGAGGTTGAGAGCTAAAGAAATCCCAGAGGGGGCGGCTACCAGAGCCGTTCCCAGGCAACAGATGTCATTCAGGGGGATTCCCAGGTCACTTAGGACTCAATCAATCATTCCATCAATCAAAGGTATTTATTGAGTGTTTACCTTATGCAGAGCACTTTACTAAGCCCTTGGGAGAGTATTATATACAGAATTGGTAGATACATTCCCTGGCCAAAACAAGCTTATAGTCCAGATTCGATATTGTAGAGCATTAGTCACTCCAAGGGGGCTGCTCGTTTAAGGATCCCACAATCCTTTGGAACTTAACTGGTTTCTAGTTTGCTTTACAAAAATGAACGGAAATATGCATCTTCCAGGAAAACTCAGATTCAAAATTAACACGCGAGTCTGTATTCAAAAACCCCAATTTAAAAGTGGCTGTTTTAAACTGCGAGCCTCAAAAAGTGTCACAGGGGCACATTCGCTTTTCAAGATGCAGGGATGTAAAAGCTGAAGAGATGATATATATGATAGTTCCTCCTTCTTCCTCTGCACTTCCAATCCCATTTTTCAAGTTCTTTGCCAAAAAAAGGAAATACCTGTGGTCCTGTTCAGTCTAAGTCTTTTCTTCATTGACTGCTCCAAGCCAACAATAAAACCAAATTCATAATTCACATTCTAAAGATTTTCATATAAAGAAGGTGCGTGCATACAAACAGGCGCACGTATAAAATGAACAATATGTGTCACCACACTTTAATTTTACTTCTCAAAGAACCAGCGAGGCTAAATATTTCCAAATTCTTGAGCACCTTTTAGGTTTTTAAAGTGTCTTTTTTTTCCAAACCTCCCAAGGAAATGTCTTAGGGAGGAACACGAGCTATGAATAGTCTTCGGCGATTATGTGAGAAAAGCTAACAGGCGACGCTTGTGGTCTCTAGCCCCGGATGAAACATTGATAAAAGGAGCAGAACCCACAGTGGGAACGACTTTGAAACAAATGTTGGCACCCTCACATAGAGAGAGTGACACAGAAGAATATTTGAGTTTGGTACAGGAAAGTTTTTGTGGGCAAAATGATCCACCACATTTGGGGAAGGGCTATGGTATTTTAGAGAACTTCTGCATCTGAGTATTTGCCTACTTCTCCCATTTAGGAACCGGCTGAACTCTTCTTAGGGACGAGAATATGTCTTCAAGAGAAAAAGGAGGTCGGATGGGTAATATGGAGAGTGAAACAGCATGCCACTTCTCCCTCTCACAATCACTTCTTCTCTCCTCATGGAGGTCCAGGGCCTTCCTCCTGCCCGCTTCGTTGTGGGTGTGACAGGTAGCGTGACAATGTGTGACTCACACCCACCTCACGTGAACAACCACAGTCGAGAAGTGGCATAGCCTAGTGAATAGAGCATGCACCTGGGAGTCAGGAGGACCCAAGTTCTAATCCCCGCTCTGCTGCTCGTCTGCTATGTGACCTTGAGTTAAGTCTCTTCACTTCTCTGGGCCTCAGTTCCCTCATCTGTAAAATGGGGATTAAGATTGTGTGCCCCAAGTGCGACAGGGACTGTGTCTAATACCTAGCCCAGATACAAGCTTATGTCTATCTCCTCCTCCTCCTCACAGAACTGCTCTTAAGAGCAGTGGCTCTTAATGTGATCCTTGCAGTGCAGCCATCAACTAAAAATATTCCTGAGGGGCTGAAAGAGGCAGGTATCATGATTTCCATTTTACCAATCGAACAAGCACAGAGATGTCAAGTAATCTGCCGAATGTCACACAGCAGGCCATTGGCAGAACTGCGGCTTAGATCCCAGGTCTCCTGCCTCTCGGCTCCTTGCTCATTCCGTCAGCTGGTGCATTAGTGGATAGAGCACGGACCTGGGAGTCAGAAGGACCTGGGTTCTGATACCACTCTGTCATGTGTCTGCTGTGTGATCTTAGGCAAGTCACTTCACTTCTCTGGACCTCAGTTACCACATCTGTAAAATGGGGATTAAGAGTGTGGGCCCCACGTGGGACAGGGACTGGGTCCAACCTGATTAACTTGCCAGTGATCAGAACAGGGCTTGGCACATAGTAAGCACTTAACAAATATCATTATTATTACCCTGCTTCCATCAATTTCTCTGGTGCTTGAAACTAATTTTAAAATGGCAGGAGCACAGAATTAGTAGAACATTCTGTAAGAACTACTTCTTCTTGCCCAATCAATAAATCAACCAAGAGTATATTTTAAGCACTTGCTATGGGCAGAGCGAAGTAGTATGAGCTTGGGATGATAAGATAAGTGTTACAACACGATCCCTGCCTTCGAGAATCCCACAACCTGAAAATTATTATTATTATGTGACCTTGGGTTAAGTCTCTTCACTTCTCTGGGCCTCAGTTCCCTCATCTGTAAAATGGGGATTAAGACTGTGTGGGACAAAATAATTCGCAAATAAGATGCTGATTATGGTATCTGTTAAGCACTTACTATGTGTCAAGCGCTGTTCTGAATGCTGGGGTAGATGCAAGTTAATCAGATCGGACACAGTCCCGTCTCACATAGGGCTCACATGGTGGGAGGTAGAACGGGTGTTGAATCTTCAATTTTAAGGTGAGGAAAAGGCAAAAAGTTTACTGACTTGTCTAAGGTCACACAACGAGCAGTTGGCAGAGCCAGGATCAGAACCCGGGTCCTCTGACTCCTGGACCCACGTTCTTTCCACTGGGCCATGTTGTAAAACTGCTTGAGATGAGAGTTAAGGAAGGCTGTAGTTTTAGTAATAATACTAATTGCCTACAGTGTGCAAAGCACTGTACTAACCTGTGTATGCAGTCGCCAGATCCTGTCGGTTCTTCCCTCTCAACATTTCCAGAATGTGCCCCTTTCCGTCTAAATGGCAACCTCGCTGGTCCAGGCATGTGTCATGTCCCCGTTTGCCTAATGCATCGGCCTGCTCATAGATCACCCACCTCCGGTCCACACTTGGCTCTGCAGGCCAGCTCCTTTTCTTAAAACGGCAAGAAGGGGACTCCCGGCTACCGTCCTTCCTTCCCCCAACCCCCTCCCTTAAGAAGTGAATTGCCCAAAGTCACACAGCTGACGGCCCCCTTGGGGCAAAGCCTGGAGCGGGAGTGTAGAGAAGAAGAGGAGTGCCAGGAAACTCCATCTGGGTTCTTTTTTTTCAATGGCATTTGTTAAGCGCTTACTATATGCGCAGTCCTGTATGAAGCACCGGGATAGATAGAAGGTAATCAGTTTGGATACAGTCCTTATCCCACATGGGGATGATGATGATGAGGATAATGGTATTTGTTAAGCGCTGACTATGTGCCAAGCGCTGGGCTAAATACAAGATAATCAAGTTGGACACAGTTCCCGTCCCACCGGGAGCCTCCGCTCTTAATCCCCATTTTGTAGATGAGGTAACTGAGTCCCAGAGAAGTGAGATGACGTACCCAAGGTCACTCAGCCGACAAGTGGCAGAGCCGGGATTAGAGCCCAGGTCCTTCTGACTCCCAGGCCTGGGCTCTGTCCACTAAGCCATGGGGTTCATGGTTTTAATCCCCATTTTACAGATGAGGGAACTGAGGCAAGGCACTCCTCCTCCCCGCCATTTGCCTCCTACCCAGACCAAAGGCCTCCTGGCCCTGGATGCCCAGGGGACCCACGATTCACTTACCTCTCTGCTGCTCTACTGACTCGTGGCACTCTAACGATGTCAAGTCACAACACTTCTCTGTGTTTCAGCTTCCTCATCTGTAAAATGGGGTTTAAGACTGTCAGACCCATGTGGGACAACCTGATTACCTTGTATCTTCCCCAGTGCTTAGAACAGTGCATGGCACATAATAATAGTATTTGTTAAGCACTTACTATAAGCATTGTTCTAAGCACTGGGGTGGACACAAGGTAATCAGATTACCCCACGTGGGGCTCGTAGTCTTAATCCCCATTTTACAGATGAGGGAACTGGGGCACAGAAAAGCTAAGTGACTTGCCCAAAGTCACACAGCTGACAAGCAGTGGAGGTGGGATTAGAACCCATGCCCTCTGACTCCCAAGCCCGGGCTCTTTCCACTAAGCCACACTGCTTCTCTAGTAACCTGTTAACAAATACCAGAACTATTGTTATCATTAGCGAGGGTCACATTTATGCAGGGGGAGGAGGGCCAACTAAGTGACCAGCCCCAGGCCCAGACTGCAGTTTATGCAGCTCTGGAGAGGATGGGTCTATCTATAAAGCCAGCAGTTTCCCAAACCCTGAGTCCCTCTTAGCTAGCAAAAAGACCTTTCGGGAAGCCAGCTGTACAAAATATCTTCTGAATTCAAGTGCTGTGGAGTACCACTGGGGAGGGCCTTGTTCTATGATCATTCATCTCACATGGCTACATTTTTTTCATTTCATCACTGGGATCAGACAAATTTGCCACAGGTGAAATTCATGAATAAAACTAGATAGTTCAACAAAAAGCAATGTTTGATTATTTAAAAAGGTGCTCAAGAAAACAGTGAAAAGCAGCTGTCAATTCCAAATTTCCACTCCCCTTGTTAGGAAGAGAGCCTCATCTTAAATTGAATTCTTGGCAATGCAAAATGGCTGTGATGTTTTATGGGGAGCCTGCCCCCGTTTTTTTCATTTTCTTAGAAAACGTTTTTAAAACCCTGGGAGAGATTGCCATTTGCAAAACGATGAAGTTGGGAGACTTGAGTGTTAAATTTGAGTATTTTCCTTCAAAGTAGCAATACTAGATCACCGAAAGCATGTGGAACTTGTTTGAAAGATTGGAAGATGAAATCTTGGAATCTGCCAAAGAACAAGTCACCTTCAAGAGAGATTGAAGAGAATTTGTCAGAGTGGGACCTGTGTTATTTAAAGAAAGGTTGTTGAGCATTCTTGTGAAAGAAAGGCCTTTGGATTTTTAGATTTGGTAATTTCTGTGAATTTGGTTTTGGAAAAAATGAATTAGGAAATGTAACCTTAGTGTGATCTAGTGGATAAAGTGCAAGCCTGGGAGTCAGAAGGACCTGGGTCCACCACTTGTCTGCTGTGTGGCCTTGGGCAAGTCACTTCAGTTTTCCAGGACTCAGTTACCTCATCTGTAAAATGAGGACTAAGACTGTGTGTCCCATGTGGGATATGGACTGTGTTTAATCTGATGAGCTTGTATCTACTCCACAGCTTACTACTGTGCCTGGCACAGAGTATGTGCCTATGAGAAGCAGCATGGCTCAGTGGAAAGAGTCATAGGTCATGGGTTCTAATGCGGGATCTGCCGCTTGTCAATTGTGTGACTTTGGGCAAGTCACTCAACTTCTCTGTGCCTCAGTTACCTCATCTGTAAAATGGGGATTAAGACTGTGAGCCCCATGTGGGACAACCTGATCACCTTGAACCGCCCCCCAGCACTTAGAACAGTGCTTTGCACATAGTAAGCGCTTAACAAATACCATTATTAAATACCATAAAAAACCTCTATCATAAAAAGTGCTTCCACAGTCATTTAACCTTGAAATGGTGACTCAAATTTTTCTTAGAAATCTAAATTTGTATTTTTTTTGCAATGTCTGTTGTTATATTGAATTATCTTTGCTAGTGTTAAAAGAATGAAAGTATAATCCTTATCCCTGAACTACCTGTAGCCAGATCTTCATTTTTCTGTTGAAAATGAACAGAATGTTTAAAATCACATACACTTCAAAAGAGAATTCCTAGTGGGAAATGAGAGTGGTGAAAATTATTCAAAATATTTGGATAAGCAAAATGTTCTACTCTCAAAAATTTCACCTAATCCAACTCCTCTTAAGATGCTGGTCCCTACTGAGATTGCTCTGATTTCTGAACCTTAAATATTTATTCCCTCTTTTTCCATTTAACCAGATGCAGTTACGGTAACAATTTGTGGAATGAACCAGAAATGTTCCATCCTGACTTCTACCTGCTGTGATCTGCAGGATGACAGAGAACCAGGCAATCGATCAATCCGTCGTATTTATTAAGCACTTCCTCTGTGACAGCCTTGTATGAAATACCTGGGAGAGTACAATCCAACAGAGTCGGTAGACATGTTCCCTCCCCAGAGTGAGCTTACAGTCTAGAGGGGGAGACAGACGTTACTGTAAATAAATAAATTACGGGTACGTACATAAGGGCTGTGGGACTGAGGGAGGGAAGAATAAAGGGTGCAAGTCCAAATGCAAGGGTGACGTAGAAGGGAGTGGGAGAAGAGGAAATGAGGGCTTAGTCATGGAAGGCCTCTTGGAGGAGATGCACCTTCACTTCTCTGGGCCTCAGTTAACTCATCTGTAACATGGGGATTGAGACTGTGAGCCCCATGTGAGCCAGTGACTGTGTCCAACCCGATTTGTTTATAATAATAATGTTGGTATTTGTTAAACATTTACTATGTGCAAAGCACTGTTCTAAGCGCTGGGGAGGATACAAGGTGATCAGGTTGTCCCACGTGGGGCTCACACTCTTAATCCCCATTTTACAGATAGGGGAACTGAGGCCCAGAGAAGTGAAGTGACTTGCCCAAAGTCACACAGCTGACAAGTGGCTTCGCAGGGATTTGAACCCATGACCTCTGACTCCCAAGCCCAGGCTCTTTCCACTGAACCAAGCTGCTTTGTACCCACCCCAGTGCTTAGTACAGTGCTTGGTCATAGTAAGAGCTTAAAAAATACCATAATTATTAGTATAATTCAATAAAGCTTTAAGGGTGGGGAAAATGATCGTCTAAAGTTGGAATTGGGAATGCTGGGTCTTGTAGACTGTCTCCAAAAGAGGATTGGGAGTACAGAGAGAAGGGCAAGTAGCAGGGATCTGAGTCAGGTAGGGGTGACTTGAAATAGATTCCATTAACTCTGAGGGCACAGCCCCCTGAAGGAATTTTGAGTGTCTTAATATGTTTTGCCAAATTATTAATTATTATGATATTCATTAAGTATTTACTATGTGCCAAACACAGTTCTAAACACTGGGATAGATACAAGTTAATCAAGTCAGGCCACAGTCCCTGCCCCTCATGGGGCCCACAGTCTGAGTAATTTGCACATTTTCTTCCACAATCAGAATCTTCCTAAACTCACTGCAGATATGTCTCTTGGTGCACTGGATAGAGCATGGGCCTCGGAGTCAGAAGGTCATGGGTTCTAACTCTGGCCCTGCCATTTGTCTTCTGTGTGACCTTGGGCAAGTAACTTTACTTCTGCACCTCAGTTACCTCATCTGTAAAATGGGCATTGAGACTGTGAGCCCCATGTGAGCCAGGGACTTTGTCCAACACTATTTGCTTGTATCCACCCAGCACTTAGTACAGTGCTTGGCATATAGAAAGCCCTTAGCAAATACCATTATTATTATCATTATTATTGTTATCATCTCTTGCTATTAGCATTAATGGGGCTCATTTTCCCAAACGATACCTCTCCCAATAAAATCTCTCCTTTCTTTCGGGCTCCATGGCTGCAGACTCTTTTGTACTCAAACAATACTCAAACAGGCTTGATTCATGGAAGTCCATTCATAAATGAACCATGAAAATATTGTTCCAGAAAGGGCTTCTTTTCAGCCTGGCCTTGAGACACAGTGGTATGAGTAAATAATGCCTTGACTCTTAAGGAGGTCGTCAAACACCAGGTGGATTACATTAGGAAAAGAGGAAGAAAAAAGAACTTGGTTTCCTAAAAGACTTTCTAAAAGTGAACTGTTTCACACAGCTGGAGAATTGAAGTTTTTACCTTCTCTTGACTTGGGACAGACACAGCCGGTTAAAACCCCAGTGAACGTATCCAGATATCTTCCCTGGGAAACGAATGAAGGTCTGAACACAAGGAAGGTCTGAAACGGTGTAGTCAAAGCAGCGTGGCCTAATGGATAAAGGTCGGGCCTGGGAATCAAGGGAACTGGGTTCTAATCTTGACTCAACCACTTGCCTGCTGGGTGACCTTAGGCAGGTCACTTCACTTCTCTGTGCTTTAGTTATCTAATCTGTAAAATGAGGATTAAGAATGTGAGCCCCATGTGGGACACAGACTGTGTCCAACCTGATTAACTTGTATATACCCCAGCACTTACTGTACATAGTAAGTGCTTAACAAGTACCATAATTTATTATTATTATTAATAGGACTGAGGGCCTCGGCATGGAGACTCCAGCAGGAGGGCAAAGCTTCTGGCTTCTGGCAACAGGGTTAGAGAATTGAGTGTGGGTCAAAAAACTGCTAAGGAGACCCTCTTATTTTCTAATCAGTGAAAGTCTTTATGATAAGCATCAGTTCAGTTACTAAGGACAGACCCATCAAATCCTGAACCAGAGACGGTGGATGCTGCGGACCCTTCAACCTCATCTTATTGAATTCAGCTGCCAAGCCTGCCCTGCCCTCAGGGCCACTTGTTCACAAATACAGAGAAGCAACTTAGCCTAGTGGATAGAACAAGGACCCAGGAGTTGGAAGGTCCTGGTTTCTAATCCTGGCTCTGCCACTTGTCTGCTGGGAGATCTTGGATAGGTCACTCTCACTTCTCTGGGCCTCAGTTCCCTCATCTGGAAAATGGGCACTGAGACTGGAAGCCCCATGTGGGGCAAGGTCTGTGTCCAACTTGATTAGCTTGGATCTACCCCAGCGCTTAGTAAGGTGGCTGGTACATGTAAATACCAGTTTAACAAATACCATAAAAAAATGCAACCCTCTTTAGGATGTTTATGCTATTTAATGATGGTTAAATGGAGAAGAAAGTGTAGGTTTGGGGTTTTCCTAGTATTTTTAGTACAATGATGTATTGCTGGCAATCCAAGAGAAATCACCACTGGTCAGTAAGTCAGCAAATCGTATTTATTGAGCACGTACTGTGTGCAGAGCACTGTACTAACTTTTTGGGACAGTGCAATAGAACAATATAACAGATGCATTTCCTGCCCACAGTCTGGACAAGAACATATGTTTTATGTAATCACTGATCTTCATAGCAGAGTTCAGTCATCCACTCTCCCTTAGGGTCTCATTTATATTGCCGTATCACTGGTCTCCTTTAGGATTGTTTGTGTGGACTTTTTATGCAGGCAATTCCCACTGGTGATATAGAAAAGGTTGTGTTACATGGATAGGCATCCACTTCCAGAAGTGTGAGAAGCAGCGTTCCACAGAAGGTAGAACCCGGGGCTGGGACTCAAAGTCATGGGTTCTAATTCCAGCTCTGCCACTTTTCTGCTGTGTGACCTGGGGCAAGTCACTTCACTTTTCTGGACCTCAGTTCCCTCATCTGTAAAATGGAGATCGAGACTGTGAACCCCACATAGGACAGTGTCTGTGTTCAGCTAGGTTTGCTTGTATCCACTCTAACACTGAATACAGTGCTTGGCACATAGTAAGCGCTTAATAACTGCTACCAGCATCATCACCATCATCAGGAAATATCTAGGAAGCTGAGTTTTCTAGATCCTTAAAGTTTGGGTCTGAGATTTAAAATTCTGTACATATAATTTGAACTCTCACTCTAGTTAAATATATCAATATGTTTTAACTAGATAGAAATAAATACAACTAATGTTTAAAACAGAATAAAAAACTGTATCCAAACCATTCTACCATTCCACATGGCACTCTCCTCTCTTCCAATACTTTCCTTAGCTCCCTCCCCCCAGCTGACAAGCATCAGTCCAATCAATCAATGGTATTAATTAAGCATTTACCATGTGCAGGGCATGGTACTAAGCACTTAGGAGAATAAATAGAGTGGTTAGCTGATAGTAGAGAAGAGAGATAGAGTGGAGAGAAGAGTAATTGGTCAGAGAAAACTTTCTGGAGATGATAGAGGGTGTAGGGGCTATGGACTTTGTCCTATCTAGTCAGCTTGTACCTACTGATGCTTAGTACAGTGCTTAACAAAAACCAACCCATGAAACATTACTCTGTCAAGTGAAACAAAATCAGACACCATTCTAAAAATACTGTTATTCTTCTCTACAAAGAATTAAGCTCTTTTAAATCTCAGCTAAAGAGAGTGTTCATATTGTTCCATTAAGCTAGGCTTGCGTTGGGAGGATGCAATTAAAAATCTGCTTTCTAGATAGATTTATTTAGAAACACGCAGAGGTCAGAGAAGCTAATGCAGGCAGGAAAAAAAAATCACCATGGGAAAACAAGAAACCTCTTCCTGCTCCTATGAAAACTTGTTCCATATATACAAATGGAACTTGGGCCATATTTACTCAGCAAAATGGTAATGCAATTCTGCCGCGTTCCCACACAAAAAGAATAAAATCCTTCCAACATGGATGAAGAGGAATGACAGGCTGTACAAATTCCAGCTGCCTCCTTTCTGTTTCTTTCTACAGATGGGATACTTCACAGCTCCTTTTCCATTTGCAAAAAAAATTGTTAAAAAACGTGAGGGAGAAGGAGAGTAAAAGAACAAGAAAGGTAGACATGGAAAAATGAAAATTTTCTTTTCCTAGTGAATTTGGAAAGATGTTTGGGTATGTGTTGTGCCTTTTTCTTTTAGATCTCAAAGTATCTCAAAATGTTAAGTCTCAAAAGCATTTCTTTTGGCAGAATTGGTATATATTAGAGATGGGTAATTTAAGTCTAGCACAGGTGAAGTGACTTGGCAAAGGTCACAGAATAAGTCAATCATTCATATTTATTGAACGCTTATGGTGTGCAGAACACTGTACTAAGCGCTTGGGAGAATACTTTGCAAGAGAGTTGGTAGACATGTTCCCTGCCCACAAGGAGCTCATAATCGAGAGCAGGCGAAACACATTAATATGAGTAAACGATTTACTGGTAGGGACATAAGTGCTGTGGAGCTGAAGGAGGGGTGAATAAAGCCTGCAAATCCAGGTACAAGGGTGACACAGAAGGGAGAGGGAAAGGAGGAATGAGGGCTTAGGCAGGGAAGGCCTCTTGGAGGAGATGTGCTTTTAATTAACTTTTGAAGGTGGGGAGAGTGATCATCTGTCTGATATAAAGAGGGAGGGTTTTCCAGGCCAGAGGCAGGACATGGTAGGCGGCGAGGTTGATGAGGTGGAGGTACAGTGAGTAGGTTGGCACTAGAGGAGTGAAGGGTGTGGGCTGGGTTGTAGTAGGAAATCAGAGGTAACGTAGGAGGGGACCATGTGAATGACTGTTTTAAAGACAATGGTAAGGAGTTTCTGTTTCATGTGGAGGTAGATGGGCAACCTCTGGAGGTTCTTGAGGAGTGAGGAAACGTGTATGGAACGGTTCTGTGGAAAAATGAAGCAGGCAGCAGAATGAAGTATGGACTGGAGCGGGGAGAGACAGGAGGCAGGGAAGTCAGCGAAGGAGGCTGCTGCAGTAATCAAGGCGGGATAGGATGAGTGCTCGTGGTAATGTGGTAGCAGTTTGGAGGGAGAGGGAAGGGTGGATTTTAGTGACGTTGTGACCTTGGGTAGATGGAATATTTGGGTTGAATGAGAGGGATGAGTCAAGGATAACACCAAGGACACAGGGTTGTGAGATAAGAGAGGATGGTGGTGCTGTCTACAGTGATGGGAAAGTCTTGGAGAGGACAGGGTTTGGGTGGGAGGATGAGGCGTTCTGTTTTGGACATGATAAATTTGAGGTGTCTGTGGGTCATCCAGGTAGAGATGTCCCGAAGGCAGGAGGAAATGTGAGACTGCAAAAAAGAAGAGAGACCAGGGTGGGAGATGTAGATTTGGGTGCAATCTACATAGGTATGGTAGAAGAAGTCATGGGAGTGAATGAGTTTTCCAAGGGAGTGGGTGTAGAGGGAAAATAGAAGGGGACCAAAACTGAGCCTTGAGCGACTCCCACAGTTAGAGGGTGGGGGCAGAGGAGGAGTCCGCAGAAGAGACTGATAAGGAGCGACCACAGACAGAGGAGGAGAACCAGGAGAGGAGAGTGTCACTTAAATTAAAGATAGATAATTTTTCCAGGAGAAGGCAGTGGTCGATGGTGTCAGAGGCGGTAGGAAGATCAAGGAGGATTAGGATGGAGTAGAGGCTGTTGGATTTGGTAAGCAGGAGTCACTGGTGACCTTTGAGAGTGTGGATTCAGTGAAGTGAAGTGGGTGGAAGCCCGATTGGAAGGGGGTCAAGGAGAAAACTGGAGGAGAGAAAGTGGAGACAGCAGGTGTAGACAACTAGCTGAAGGAGTTTGGAGAAGAATAATAGGCGGGAGATGGAGCCTTGGGGTCAAGGGGGCGTTTTTATGTGCTTGAATCGTGCCATTTAATTAGTTTTGTGTGTCAATATCAACCTCGAACATTTTTCTCATGGAACTATGTCAAAAGTAATCAGATAATGTTTATAAAACACAGTTTTTGACATCCATTTAAAGGAAGAACCTATAACCATAAATATTAATTGTTGTCATCTCACCTTCAATCAACCGATCGATCAGTGGTATTCATTGGATAACCATTAAGTGTTAGGCACTGTACTAGGCGCTGGGGAGGGCAGGATGGTAGCAAGACACATACTCCCTGCTCTCGAGGAGCTTACAGTTTAATGGAGGAGTCAGCCAAAAATGCTTTACAAGTTGTGAAAGC
The DNA here is from genome assembly GCF_004115215.2 of Ornithorhynchus anatinus. Classification (NCBI taxonomy): domain Eukaryota; kingdom Metazoa; phylum Chordata; class Mammalia; order Monotremata; family Ornithorhynchidae; genus Ornithorhynchus; species Ornithorhynchus anatinus. The sequence continues at coordinate 39,645,739 of NC_041733.1, read as the reverse complement.
AGAAGGAAAAGTAAGGAAAAAGCAGGAAGCAGTACAAATGTACCACAACAAAGCAGCTGAATTACCGAATGAACAGTTTTTTTGTTTTTTAGTTGGTATTTGTTAAGCGCTCACTATGTGCCAGGCACTGTTCTATGTGCTGGGGTGTCTGCAGAGTCATCAGTTTGGACACAGTCCATGCTCCCACATGGGGCTCACAGTCTTAATCCCCATTTGACAGATGAGGCCACTGAGGCCCAGAGAAGTGCAGTGATTTGCCCAAGGTCACACAGCAGACAAGCGGCAGAGCCGGGGGATTAGAACCCAGGTCCCTCTGACTCTTGGGCCCATGCTCTATCCACTAGGCCATGCTGCTTCTCTAAATATGTTAAATCTGAAGTATGATTAGTAAATAAGCATGAGCTTAGGTACATCAGTGCTGAGGATGGGAATAAAATGTACAAGGGGGTGGATATAATTGGGATGTGGTGAGCTAACCAAGGAAAGCTTCCTTGAGGAGTTGGGCTTTTAGGGGAGGTTGGAAAATGCAGAGTACTGTAATGGGGCAGAGTTGTGTGGGAGGAAGTTCCAGCCTGGGGAACAGTGTGAGCAAGGCGATGCAGACAGATTTGAGGATGAGGTTCAGTTAGATGGTGACCTTGGGAAGAGTGAGAATTGAGAGCTGGGGTCCTGTGGGTCATCTGAGTCGATGTGTGAGATGCTGAGCCCCAGAGTCACTGGTAAAGAGTTCTGGAATGCTAAAAATGAGACGTTTGTTAAGACCTTAGTATGAGTCAAGCACTGTGCTGAACACTGGCATCAATATGATGCGATCTGATGATAACGTCCCTGTCCCATGTGGGATTCACAATCTGTGGGGTAAGGAGAAAGAAGATAGTGTAGTGGATAGAGCACAGGCTTGGGAGTCAGAAGGTCATAGGTTTTTATCCCGGATCTGCCACTTGTCTACTGGGTGACCTTGGGCAAGTCGCTTCACTTCTCTGGGCCTCAGTTACCTCTTCTGTAAATTGGGACTTGAAACTGTGAGCCCCACTTGGGACAGGGATTGTGCTCAACTCCATTGGCTTGTATCCACCCCTTTGCTTACTCCAGTGCCTGGCACATAGCACTTAAATACCGTTATTATTATTATTATTATTTAATCCCCATTTTACACTGGAAGGAACTGAGACACAGAGAAATTGAGTGACTTAACCAAAGTTGCAAAGCAAGCAAGTGGCAGAGTCAGGACTCGGCCCAGGTCTCCTGAGTCCCTGCCCTGGGATCTTTCCACTAGGCTCCTCTGTTTCTACAAGCAGTTGACCCACCGTCGTGTGCCTTGCTAGAAGCCGAGGGGAGGCAATTAGACTTTGGTGGTTTTTGAAGAGTGGAGAGGTATAGCGCCCAGTGATACTGCAAGAAGATAACCCGTGCGGTAGCGTTGAGGGGAGCAGGGGGAGAGACTGAGGCAGAGAGACAAGCGAGATTCCTTTTTTAAAAGAGAATCATTTGTTGGACTGAATGATTCCTTCTTTTGGAGCTAATTTGGCTTCCCTCTATCTCCTATTTCAAGGAGGCATCTGGGAACAGAGGTTAAGGATGGCAATGAAAATCAAAGAGTAAATAGATAAAGGACAGATCGTACAACATGAAAAGTATTTCCCATCATCTTGTTATTTCTAAGGCTTCCAACTGTTGCTATTAATAGTATCTTTTTTTTGGTGATGCTTTTAAGCAGAGGATCTTCAGAGACCCCTCTGACATGATCTCACTAATCCCAGGACATTCCTTTTTCTATTTTTTTCCTGTTAAAATATATTGAATTTATATTCACATTTGACCTTTTGAGCAAACCACATCCTGGAAATAAGATCCTCACTCAACAGAGGGAGGAAAAGGCAAAATACTTGTCCGAACTCTGAGAGTTAAGGCTATGTAATATTGACTTTATGTATTAGCTTTGTAGAGAGCAAATTCTACACATTCAGCCCATCGGGGCCATCTTTAAAGGAAGCTGAATTGATCCTCCCACGTTCTGCACTTAAGGAATCCAGTGCTTACTAGCTAATCCTCCCTTTGTCTACTGCACTCGCCCAAGTGCTTATTACAGTGCTCTGCACACAGAAGGTGCTCAATAAAAACCACTGCCTGAATAATCAATTGACATGTGAATTGTCCCTCACCTTGCTGATGTTGCTGTGCTGCTGGTGGTCTTGGCTTGGGGGGGATTTACCCTAAACCAGGCACCTTCTTAGAGACCATTCATTCATTCAACAGTATTTATTGAGTGCTTACTATGTGCAGAGCACTGAACAAAGTGCTTGGAATATACAATTCGGCAACAGATAGAGACAATCCCTGCCCCATGACGGGCTCACAGTCCAATCAGGGGAGACAGACGGACAAAAACAAGACAACATAATAATGATAAGTAGAATCAAGGGGATGTATGCCTCATTAACAAAATAAATAGAGTAATAAAAATATATACAAATGAGCACAGTGCTCATCCAGACCTGTGGGACTGGGTTTGGGTCAGATCTTGCATCTACCCCACCAGTGCTTAGCACAGTGTTTGGCACATTGCACTTGCTTCGTAAATACCTTCATCGTTGTTATGAAGCTCCCAACCTTTTCCCCTATGTCCCTGAGTCCTGGTTCCTATCCACAATTCCCAACTCTGTCCTAGTCCAAACAGTAGTGATGAACGGCACTGTAATAAGCTCTTAGGAAGTACAGAATAATAAATAATAATATCAATAATAATTATGATATTTGTTAAGCGTGTACTCTGTGCCACGCATTGTTCTAAGCACTGGGGTGGAGACAAGGTAATCAGGTTGTCCCACATGGGGCTCATGGTCTTAATCCCAATTTTACAGATGTGGTAACTGAAGTATAGAGAAGTGAAGTGTCTTGCCCAAGGTCACACAGCAGACATGTGGTGGAGGCAGGATTATAACGCAGGTCCTCTGACTCTCAAGCCTGTGCTCTTGCCACTAGGACATGTTCTGTGCCCATAAGGAGCATACATTCTAACATGGGCGAGAAACCTCAAAAACACAGCTAGAGTGATCAAAATAAGTCAGTTCAGCAATAGTAATAATAATAATGATAGCATTTAAAAATTGTTACTATGTGCCAATCAACACTGCTTTAAGCACAGTGTAAAATAAAAGACAATCAGGTCACATACAAGTTCCACATGGGGATCATAATCTGAGATATTGAATCCCCATTTTGAAAATGAGGAAACTAAGGACCCAAGACGTTAGGCGCCTTGCCCGAAGTTACATGGCTGCTAGTGACACAGCCAGGATTAGAAAAAGGATAAGCAGAACATGTAGCCAAGTGGATAGAGCATGGGCCTGGGAGTCAAAAGGACCTGGGTTCTAATCCCAGCTCCACCACTTGTCTGCTGGGTGACCTTAGGAGAGACACTTTACTTCTCTGGGCCTCAGTTACCTCACCTGTAAAATGGGGATTGTGACTGTAAGCCCTATGCAGGGCAGGGATGGAGTCCAACCTGATTAGCCTGAATTGACTCCAGTGCTTAGCACATTGCCTGGCACATAGTAAGCACTTAAGTACTAGAAAAACAAAAACCAAATGCCATTAGAAAAAATCCTGGTCCTCTGTCTCCCAGATCTGTACTCTAGATCCTGCTGATTCCCTTTGTTTAATGGTATTTTTTAATCACTTACTAAGTGCCAGGCTTTTTACTAAGCACTGGTTTAGATACTATTTATTTTTATTGTCCATCCTCCCCTCTAGACTGTCATCTTACTGTCGGCAGGTGTTTGTTTATTTTTATACTGTACTCTCCCAAGTGCTTAGTACAGTGCTTTGCATACAAGCGCTCAATAAATACAGTTGAATGAATGAAAGAATACAAGCGAATCATGTTCTCTTGTATATATTATCATTATTAATAATAATAATAGTATTTATTGAGTGCTTACTATATGCAAAGCACTGTCCTAAGGAGGGGGTAAATCAGTTCATGAGGCCTTAATGCCTAGGTGACCCCTGGCCTGGGCTCTCAGGGGCCTGCTACCCTTCCCTTCTCCCTGTAGGATGGCCCGTTCCTCATCCAGCTTCCCCTTAGACCCCTGGTTGTCAGGGGCCTGTGAGATGAGACGATTTCATGGGGGGTGGGGGCGGCACAGTCTGCTCTAACTCCTCGCCCCACAGAAGCTAGCGATGTGCCCTTAATGTGGATGAATGAAACCAGGGAACCCGGGATGGAGGGTATTAATAAGCCTTTCTGCAGCAAAGGAAAAGGAAAACAGATAAATAGAGAAGCGCTAGCTCAGTGGAAAGAGCCCGGGCTTGGGAGTCAGAGGGCACGGGTTCTAATCCTGCCTCCGCTACTCGTCAGCTGTGTGATTTGGGGCAAGTCACTTCACTTGTCTAGGCCTCAGTTACCTTATCTGTAAAATGGAGACTAAGACTGTGAGCCCCACTGGGACTACCTGATCACCTTGTATCACCCCCAGTGCTTAGAACAGATATCATTATTATTATTATTATTGAGAAGTAGTGTGGCTCCGTGGAAAGAGCCCGGGCTTGGGAGTCAGGGGTCATGGGTTCTAATCCCAGTTCTGCCATTTGTCAGCTGTGTGAACTTGGGCAACTCACTATGCCAGTCACTTCTCTGTGCTTCAGTTACCTCATCTGTAAAATGGGGATGAAGACTGTGAGCCCAGCGTGGGACAACCTGATTACCTGTATCCTCCCCAGTGCTTAGAACAGTGCTTGGCACATAGTAAGCGCTTAACAAATGTCATTATTATTATTATTATTATTATAATGAAGAGGGCAACCAAGCAGTGAGCTACTGCTACCACCTAGTGTTTGTTGCCTGAACTGGCCAAACAGTGCCCGGGACAACTGAATTTTTTTACCCTGGGAATAATAATAATAATAATAATAATAATAATAATAATGGTATTTTGTTAAGCACTTATTATGTGCCAAGCACTGTTCTAAGCGCTGGAGTAGACACAGGGTAATCAGGTTGTCCCAAGTGAGACTCACCACCTTAATCCCCATTTTACAGATGAGGTCATTGAGGCACAGAGAAGTGAAGTGACTTGTCCAAAGTCACTCAGCTGATAATAATAATGTTGGTAACTGTTAAGCGCTTATTATGTGCAGAGCACTGTTTTAGGCACTGGGGTAAAGGATAATCAAGTTGTCCCACGTGAGGCTCACAGTTAATCCCCATTTTACAGATGAGGTAACTGAAGCACAGAGAAGTTAAGTGACTTGCTTACAGTCAGACAGCTGATAAGTAGCGGACCCGGGATTAGAACCCACGGCCTCTGACTCCCAGCCCGTGCTCTTGCCACTGAGCCACACTGCTTCAACCAGAAATAATAAACACACTGAAAACATGAATTTTTCCATTTAAATAAAATCCTTTCAACTGATGCAAGCAGAAAGGGTGGATGTTTCAGTACAGTGCTCGGCACAAAGTAAGCACTGAGCAAATACTACGATTATTACTTCAATAGTCTCTTTTCTCACCAACTTCAGTGAACGGCCTCCCACCCTCCAGGGACTTGTATTTTCCCACACTCCAACAAATGGGGCAACATCCGTAAGCTCACCATATCATTTATGGCTCATTTGTACTCCACCTAGGGAAACAGACATATAAAGTCACCTAGATCTTGGCTTAGTTCATTATCTTTCTACACGCTTAAACAGACAATGCCCCCTGCACCTTGCACAGAAAATGGACCCTAATGACCTGCAGGCAACTGAATAAACACAGAATAGGAAGATGAATTAACTCAAGGGAACAGTAAGCCAAGGCTTACCACAGTTCTTAACCATATAATTTGAATTAGAATTTCAACAGAGTCCCAATATAGGTCAGAGTTAGTTTTGTTTCATGCAAAGCTTCATGGATAACTTTGACAATCAATTTTAAGATGAAGAAATACAGTACAATGGGCTCAAACTCTCTTCCTGGTCCATTTCCCCCTCTGCCCCTACCAGGCTGAGCCGGGCAGGTTCACCCATTCCTCTAGCCCTGAAACTAGGCTCCGGAAAGTTTTTGGGAGATCCAAGATTTTGGTGATGGAAACAGGGAGCACAAGTTCTTGACTGGCTGGATCGGGGCCGAGATGTTGGATTTGGGCAGGGAACATGTCTACCAACTCTTTTTTACTGGACTCTCCCAAGCGCTTAGTAAAGTGCTCTTCCTACAGGAAGTGCTCAGTAAACACCAGTGATCGATGGAAGAGATTTAGGAATTGCAACTCATGGATTGTTTGAAGGGAAAGAAAAGTCCTTTATATCCTTTTTTTGAAAGCATTACACCGCTACTCACTACCTCGACAATGAATCCCCCCCCCTTCCTCGTTTCCTTGAAGAGTAAGCCTTGATTCCTACTTCTCCACCTTCCTTTGAGTAATAGGAAAGGAACTTCTACTCAAAGGAGGTGCTGGTAAATTCCCTGGTAGATGGTAAATTCCGTGTGGGCTGGGATCTTATCTACCATCTCTGTTGTACTCTCCCAAGCGCTTAGTACAGTGCTCTGCACCCAGTAAACACTCCTTAAATATCACTGTTTGATCGATTGAGCAGGGTCCCTAGGATCAGGTCACAGTTCTGAGCCCAAATGAAAGGAATGTCACATTTGCTACCTGCAAGGAGCTTACGCTTCAAGACTGTGAGCCCCAAATTGGGCGGGGAGTCTGATTTGGTAATCTTCTATCTACCCCAAAGCTTAGTACAATGTTTGGCACATAGCAAGTGAGTAAGAAATGCCATTATTATCATCATGAGGGAAATGGACATGAAAATATTTACAAAAAGAGTAATCAAAATAAATAGGTGAATGTATAATTAAATACACAATTGTCCACCTAGACAGGGAATGTTCCTACCAATTTCATTGCATTGTACTCTCCCAAACGATTAGTACAGTGCCCTGCAGCTAGGAAGTGGTAAACAACTACCATCGACCGATTGATTCACTGCAGCTTTGCTCCAGCTTCATCGCGGGATGGGGGAAATTGCAGTTATTTTATTCTAAGCATGGCTAGAATACTTCTCTGGTAAGCATGCTCACAAACCACAGTTTAATTCAGAAAACTATTATAAAGGGAAACTAACAGAAAGCTCCAAATTTTTTATTACATTCAACTTGTCACCTCTCCTACCAAAGTGGGAAATTGAACAAGGTGATAAACGGGATTACTCCCAGCAAATGCTGTGCCTCACCTTTTTAAAAAGCAACCCCCCACCACATTTGGAGAGGCAAGAATGCAGGAAAATGCACTTTGGAGGAGGTTTTTCAGTGTGTAGTTCCTGTTCAGGAACGGGTGGTCTCCTTTGCCTTCTGGGAAACGTAGTCTTTTTTTTAGGGAACAATCCCTATTTCTCTCCTCCACAGTACCTTAGTTCCACCTCCAAAATAGGTTTGACTGTCTTGTTTGCCAAACACTACAGTTGATACCAGCCCAAGGAGGTTTTGTTTTGTTCATTTATCACATATTGGCCAGGTGGTTTACTGCCAGACTCTTCTTTTTAATCATGGTGTAGGGGAGATTACTCATGTTTTGCATTCTCCAGAAAGGGAGCTTTTAGTTACAGAAAGAGGATTCAGAAAACTTTAGCAGGTTTGCATGTGACTCCTTCTGTGCTCTCATTTGCTTTCAATTTTCAGCCACACAAATCTCACGTCTTCCTGGATATGCTCTTTCTCCGCCCCGATCACACGCTATCAGTTGATATATGCTCCAAGGGGAAATCCCATGGTGACCATTCATATTCTCATCTCCATGGTGATGCATATATTCTTTCACATTTCTTTCATATATTTATTTGAAATTTAAAATGATTACAGGCCTTTCACATTAAAGTTGGGCATATCTTCTAGGAATCTATAGTATTTATATATATATATATATAAATATATAAAATGTTGGTATTTGTTAAGTGCTTATTAAGTGCAGAGCACTGTTCTAAACGCTGGGGTAGATACAGGGGCATGAGGTTGTCCCACGTGAGGCTCACAATCTTCATCCCCATTTTACAGATGAGGGAACTGAGGCACAGAGAAGTGAAGGGACTTGCTCACAGTCACACAACTGACAAGTGGCAGAGCCAGGATGCAAGCTCATGACCTCTGACTCCCAAGCCCAGGCTCTTTCCACTGAGCCACGCTGCTTCTTCTCTACTTGGTTGTAGGACTTTGTTTTTTTGTGATCCTGTCTCATCAAGAACGTACTTGCCTTCTTTCCTTGGAAGGGCTCATCTGTTATTATCTTGTTATAGTGTGGTGACTTTCATATGGTTTGCCACAAGTTTTCCAATCACCACTTAGCAGTGGCCTTTCTTAGCTCTGATAGGATTACTTCAGATTTGACTAACAGAGAGTTTCCGTCAAAACCTGCATTCTAAGGGGAAGGAAGGCTAAGAGAGTTAAAGCAGCCCTCGTTTTTTTCTAGGTGGCAGAATGAAAACTCGCTGTTTGTCACCTATTTCTCTTGTCTTGTTCATTCATTCATTCATCTTGTTGTTAAGGGGTAGCAGAAGCAATCCACTGCTATATTCAGTATGTTGTAAAAGTAACCTTTTCAGTTTAGGAGGAAAACTACATGGACTTTGTAACATCTATAAATAGCAATGATAGTATTGGTTAAGCACTTACCTTATGACAAGCACCGTTCTAAGTGCTAGGGTAGATTCAATGTAATCCCATTGGACACGGGCCCTGTCCCATATGGGACTCAAGGTCTTAATCCCCATTTTACAGATGAGATGACTGAGGCACAGAGAAGTGAAGTGTCTTGCCCAAGCTCCCACAGCAGACAGGTAGCAGAGTGGGGATTAGAACCCACATCCTCTGATTCTCAGGCCTGTGCTCCTTCCACTAGACCATGCTGCCCTGATCAAATACAGTCCCGATCGCACAATGGGCTCACAGTCTAAGGGGGAGGGAGAACAGGTATTCTACCTCTATTTAACACACGAGGTCACTGATGCACAGAGAAGTCGAATGACTTGCCCAGGGTCACACAGCTGGCAGAGCTGATATTAGAACCCAGGTGTCCCAAATTCCAAATTCTGTGCTCTTTCCACCAGGCCATGCTGCTTTCTCTGCTTTCTACTCGTCTCTCTCGCTTGCCTCTGGTTGGTTAGGAAGAGACTGTCCCCATTCTCATCACCGTATATAATGTCTGCAGCTTTAATGGAACAAAAGAGGAACTAAATTTAGTACCCATCCAACTCCAATAACAGAACTGTAGTTTCCTTGAGGTTCCCAAAGCCAGAGTTCTGAATCTTTAAAGTGACACAGTTTACTAAGTCTGCTTCTCCAAAAAGCCACAAGCATTGCAAATCATTTATAGAAAAGGTGAAAAGGAGGTAAAGGAGGAAGTTGCAGCTTAAGTAGATTTCCCTCTCTATTTTGAACCAGCGGATGGAGGGCAAGAGCTTGAAGATTCAAGAGTAGATGGCACACAGGAGAGTCAGAGGGTTGACACCAGGTGATGTGAAGGAAACCGCTATTCCATTTGATTCAATTCAGTTCTATTTATTGAGTGCTTACTGTGGGCAGAGCACTGTACTAAGTGCTTAGGAGAGTACAATACAACAATAAACAGATAAACTCCCTGCCCACAGCGAACTCGTGCTCTAAGCGTGGCACAGTGGAAAGAGCCTGGGCTTTGGAGTCAGAGGTCATGGATTTGACTCCCGGCTCTGTCACTTGTCAGCTGTGTGACTGTGGGCAAGTCACTTAACTTCTCTGTGCCTCAGTTACTTCATCTGTAAAATGGGGATTAACTGTGAGCTTTACGTGGGACAACCTGATTACCCTGTATGTAGCCCAGCACTTAGAACAGTGCTCTGCACATAGTAAGCACTTAACAAATACCAACATTATTAGAGTTATGTTTTGATCTTACAAGCAGGGAGATATTCCAGACAGAGTGGCTTGGACATCACAGTATCAGCTGGGTTCCCTGAGGTATTCTCTTTTACAGATAAACACAAGCCACGGAGCCTTGCCAGAATGTGTGTTTTTGCTATGCATTTTGCATATGTGTGTTTTTGCTACGCATTTTGCATAGAATGCGACTGCACAATTAGGGTGCATCCCAGTCTTCTTCCTCTCTTGTCTCCGAAGACCATACCAACTGCTTTGTTAATCAAATTGAAATTGCCAGGCCTGAGCTTCACATATCCAGCCCACCTCCCCTCCCTTACTCATTCCGATCCTTAGATCCATTTTCAATCAATCAGTCCATGGTACTTTTTGAGCATTTACTGAGCACATGGAACTGGACTAAGTGCTTGGGAAAGTTCAATAGCGTGACTTTGTGGAAAGAGCAGGGGCTTGGGAGTCCGAGGTGGTGGGTTTTCTAATCCCCGCTCTGCCACCTGTGTGACTCTAAACACATCATTTAACTTCTCTGTGCCTCAGCTACCTCATCTGCAAAATGGGGATTAAGACTGTGAGCCCTACGTGGGACAACCTGAACACCTTGTATCTACCCCAGCGCTTAGAACAGTGCTTGGTGCACGGTAAGCGCTTAACAAATACCGTCATTATTATTGCAATGTAATGGTATTTTTTGAGAGCTTACTCTGTGCAGAGCAGTGTACTAAGCACTTGCCAGAGTATAATACAACAGAATTAGCAAACACATTCCCTGCCCATAATATGCTTACAGTCTCGAGAGGGAGACAGGCGTTATTATGAATAATTTATAATATACAATTTAAATGTATGTACCTAAGTGCTGTGGTAGGGGGGTGGGGCGAATAGATTCGGTAGAAGCAATTCCTACCCCCAAGGAATTTACGGTCTATCTCACGCTCCCTAGCCACCTCTCTAGAGATGTCCCACTTGCTTTCATTCATTCAAGTGCTTATTGTGTGCAGAGCACCGTATTAAGTACTTGGAAAATACTCTTCGACAGCAGATAGCGACAATCCCTACCCAACAACGGGGTCACAGTCTAGAGAGGGGAGACAGACAACAAAATGAAACAAAATAAGTAGAGAAACGAAACGAAACAAGTAGAGAGGAAAAACAAAACAAGTCAACAATCTATCCCCTCTACCTGGGCCTCTGACCCCATCACCTCTCACTTTCTAAAAATGATTCCTCCCACTCTCATTTCCTTCTTAACTGCCACCTTCAACCATTCACTCTCTGATGCTCTTAGTCCTCCGCCTTTCAACATTCTCAAGTTTCCCCTATTCTACAAAGAACCTTTCCCCTATTCTACAAAGAGCCTTCTTATAATAATAACAGTTTTAAGTGCTTACTATGCACCCAGCACTGTCCCAGGCCCTGGCATAGATACAAGATAATCAGGTCAGAGTTCTACATCTCACATGAGGCTCATAGTCTAAGTAGGAGGAAAAGCAGGTATTGAAACCCCATCTTCCAAATGAGGAAACTGAAGCACAGGGAAATTAAATGGCTTGCTCAGATCCCAAGGTCAGTGGCAGAATTAGGATGAGAATTCAGTTCTCTTGATTTACAGGCTCAGGATCTTCACCACAACCATGGTTTGATCCCTACCCTTAGCTCTTTCAACTTGCATATTCAGGGTGCTTCTAAATCCTGCTGTTTTTCCTACAAAATACTTTCTGGATCCACCTCTTCTTCTCCATCTAAATGGCCACCACCCTGGTGGAGGTGCTCCTCAGATCCTGGCTGGGCTATCATATCAGTCTCTTCATTTGCCCCCCTGTCTTCAGCCTATGGACTAGACTAGGTGAAACTCAGGTCTGACGATTTCAATGGGATTAACAAAGCAGATGGTGTGGTCTTCAGAGACAAGAGAAGAAGAAGACAGGGACATGTGCTAATTGGGCAGTCGTGTTCTATGCAAAATGCAGGTCCATCCTCCAGTCAGCCGCCTGGAGGGTTTTTCTGAAAGGCTTTGTGAGTATCTCTCCACTCTTTACCCATTTCTCTCCGCATCAACAAGAACTACTCACCACTGCCCCTAAAACACTGCATCAGTCACTCCCTTTTCCTATTAACTCGTCTCACAATCTTCATTCCTTCCAAACTAACCTTCTTACTCTGCCTAATTTTCAACTCTCCCACACCTGCCCCCTTGCTAATGACCTTCCTCCTACCTGGAACTCCCTCCATGGTCAAATCTCTCGGACAAAAGTTCTCCCCATCTTCAACATCCTCCTGAAATTCCACCTCCTCCAGGAGGTTTTCCTTGATTAGTTTTCTTCTCCCCAGTTCTTATCTTCCTTACTACCACTTCAGCACTCAAGCCGGCTAATGAAAGCATTGTTAAGCAAATCAGTTTGTTTACTCTATGCGTACTCGATTGGTTATGGTATTTTAAAAGCATTTGCTCTATAAGTACTTGTTCATTCAGCTGTCTTTCCATTTTCTTTTCTCTCCTCTGTGTAATTTTATTTTTCTCTCTCTTTACTGTAAGGTCCTCTAGGGCAGAAACTGCTTTTTAACTCTTTTGTATTCACCCAAGTGATTAGTTCAGTGCTCTGCATATAATGAGACACTCGATAAATACCACTGATGGATTGAATGTGGACTAGAACAATCTTTCTACTTTATGGAGCCAGGTAAACGTGGGTAATGCCTTGTTGACTAATAGGACTAGCCAAATTCTCCCAGAGCTCTTTGTACTCGAAAAGGGAATGGAACTAAAAGGCAGTGAGGATTCGAACCCAAGGTGGTGACGCAAGCAAGGAAAGTAACACTCAGAGACAGTGTTGGATAGATCAGAAAAGGGAGGAAGGTGACCGAGTGCCCGTTCACCTCCGGAGAGGTACGAGTGACACAACGGCCCCCCTCTCCTGTTTGGCTGTGCCTTTATTTGCAACGTATAGGAGAAGTAGCCACTCACAAAAGAACTCGGACAAGTGTGTTTTCTTCAGTGACAAAAGAGACTCTTTAAGCAGGCCTTATCTGTTTTGGGTAAGAAGCAATCTCCTGTCCAAGCAGGCCTTATCTGTTTTCGGAAAGAAGCAATCTCCTGTCCCCCGGAATTTGGAATTTGCAGATGTGATATACATCCCACCTGAAATGGGGGACTTCCTGAGTTAAAAACAGAGTCATTTAGATCAAGAGCTGCTATGCTCAGAATGCTGTTTTTAACACTCTTCGTTTGGGATGTTGGAGTGAAAAGTGGGTACCAGAATGCAAAAAAGAGCTCCCTTCCTCCTCCTTCCCTCCCCATCACCCCGACTCCCTCCCTCTGCTCTATCCCCTTGCCCACCCTACAGCATTTGTACATATTTATTCTATTTATTTTATTAATGATGTGTATATATCTATATCTATAACCCCTGGCCCACGTCCTCCCGCTGTCCTGGAACGCCCTCCCTCCTCACCTCTGCCAAACTCTGTTCCCCTCTTCAAAGCCCTACTGAGAGCTCACCTCCAAGAGGCCTTCCCAGACTGAGCCCCACCTTTCCCTCAGCTCCTTCTCTGCCCCCCCCTCACCTCCCCTCAGCTAAGCCCCCTTTTACCCCCCTTTCCCTCTGCTCCTCCCCCCTCCCTTCCCCTCCCCTCAGCACTGTGCTTGTCCGCTCATTTCTATATATTTTTATTACCCTATTTATTTTGTTAATGAGGTGTACACCCCCTTGATTCTATTTATTGCTATTGTTTTCTTCTGTCTGTCTCCCTCGATTAGACTGTAAGCCCGTCAATGGGCAGGGATTGTCTCTATCTGTTGCCGAATTGTCCATTCTAAGCGCTTAGTACAGTGCTCTGCACATAGTAAGCACTCAATAAATACTACTGAATGAATGAATGCATGAATTCGATTTATCTATTTTGATGCTAATGATGCCTGTCTACTTGAGAAGCAGCGTGGCTCAGTGGAAAGAGCATGGGCTTGGGAGTCAGAGGTCATGGGTTCGAATCCCAGCTCTGCCGCTTGTCAGCTGTGTGACTGTGGGCAACGCACTTAAATTCTCTGTGCCTCAGTTACCTCATCTGTAAAATGGGGATTAAGACTGTGAGCCTCACGTGGGACAACCTGATTACCCTGTATCTACCCCAGCGCTTAGAACAGTACTCTGCACATAGTGCTTAACAAATACCAATATTATTATTATTATTACTTGTTTTGTGGTCTGTCTCCCCTTCTACACTGTGAGCCTGTTGTTGGCTGGGATTGTCTCTGTTGCCAAATTTCCAAGTGCTTAGTACACACAGTAAGCACTCAATGAATATGATTGAATGAATGAATGACTAAATGAATGACTGAAAAAGGAACTTGGGGAGGGCAAGTGAGCTTTGAAGAATTAATGGGTTGGAAAGACTTGATTTTGAGTCCTTGCAGCCCTCCTCAGAGGCTGTTTGGTCTTGACAGAAAGCTAGGATGGGAGGCGTTGAGGCCAGGTCGAAAGACTTTTTAAATGAAAACAGTAGTTTTAACCTTCAGCTGAAAATCCACAGGTGCACTGGTCCTCCACCATTCCTACTGGGCTGACATTCACACTTTGCCTCTCCTGCTAGACACTAAACTCCTTGAGGGGGAAGCCATGCCTACTAATTGTACTGAATTTTCCCAAGGACTTAATAGAGTGCTCTGCATGGAGTCAGCACTCAATAAATACTACTAATAATAATGTTGGTATTTATTAAGCACTATGTGCAGAGCACTGTTCTCAGTGCTGGGGTAGATACAGGGTAATCAGGTTGTCCCATGTGAGGCTCACAATTAATCCCCATTTTACAGATGAGGTAACTGAGGCACAGAGAAGTGAAGTGACTGGTCCAAGGTCACACAGCTGACAAGTGGCAGAGCAGTGATTTGAACCCATGACCTCTGACTCCCAAGCCCGAGTTCTTTCCACTGAGCCATGCCGCTTCTCACCAACTGATACCTGGGATTTCAGTTTTCTCTTTGGTAGTGACCGAGACAATTTGAAAGACATTTTTTTCAGCCCCTCAATAGTTCTGCAAATAACTTCCTACAAGAGAAAAGTCTTAATTAAGCCCTGTTAAGGAGAATTTCAAGTAGAAAAAGGCTTAAATCAAAAGTATTAAAGAGTTTTTGAACATTTAGAGATTCGGAGCACAGATCTGTTGATGGTCCAAGAGAAGCAGAAGATTGTAAATGGATCAGAATATGAGACTTTCATAAAAAATGGATTTTATTGAGCATTTTAATGTATTTAGAGCATTGTAGTACACACTTGGGAGAGTAACAAACTAACGGAGTTGGTAGACACTTTCCTTGCCCTTGAAGAACTTAGTCTGGAGGGAGAATGTGTCTACCAATTCTGTCACAGCACACTTTTCTGAGCACTTAGTACAGTGCTCTGCATGCAGTAAGCACTGAATAAATCGACAGAGCGCGGACCTGGAAGTCATACGGTCATGGGTTCTAATTCCGGCTCCGCCTCTTGTAGGCTGTATGCCTTTGGGCACGTCACTTCACTTCTCCGTGCCTCGGTTACCTGATCTGTAAAACAAAGATGGGCACTGTGAGCCCCACTTGGGGTAGAGACTGTGTCCAATCCGCTTTGCTCGTATAATAATAATAACGATATTAAGTGCTTACTATGTGCCAAGCGCTGCTCTAAGTGCTGGGGTAGATACAAGGTAATTAGATTGTCCCACATGGGACTCACAGTCTTAATCCCCATTTTACAGATGAAGTAACTGAGGCACAGAGAAGTTACCGGCCCAACGTCACACAGCTAAGTGGTGGGGGTGGGATTAGAACCCAAGACCTCGGACTCCCAAGCCCGGGTTTTTTCCAGTAAGCCATGAATCCACTCTAATAATAATGATGGCATTTGTTAAGTGCTTATTATGTGCGAAGCACTGTTCTAGGCGCAGGGATAGATATGAGGTGATCAGGTTGTCCTACTTGGAGTTCACAGTCTTGAGAAGCAGCGTGGCTCAGTGGAAAGAGCCCGGGTTTAGGAGTCAGAGGTCATGGGTCCTAATTCCGGCTCCGCCACCTGTCAGCTGTGTGACTTTGGGCAAGTCACTTCACTTCTCGGGGCCTCAGTTACCTCATCTATAAAATGGGCATTAAGACTGTGAGCCTCACATGAGACAACCTGATTACCCTGTATCTACCCTGGCGCTTAGAACAGTGCTCAGCACATAGTAAGCGCTTAACAAGTACCAACATTATTATTCTTGATCCCCATTTTATAGATGAGGTAACTGAGGCACAGAGAAGTGACTGGCCCAAAGTCACACGGCTGACAAGCGGCAGATGCGGTTTTAGAACCCGTGACCTCGGACTCCCAAATCCGGGTTTTCTCTTCTTAGCCACCTATCCACCCTAATAATAATGGCATTTGTTAAGCGCTTACTATGTGCAAAGCACTGTTCCAAGCACTGGGATAGATACAAGGTCATCAGGTTGCCCTACTCGACACTCAGTCTTCATCCCCATTTGACAGATGAGGTCACTGAGATCCAGAGAAGTGTCTGGCCGTGGCTCAATGGAAAGAGCCCGGGCTTGGGAGTCAGAGGTCGTGGGTTCGAATCCCAATTCTGCCACTTGCCAGCTGTGTGACTGGCCAAGTCCCTTAATGTCTCTGGGCCTCAGTTCCCTCGTCTGGAAAATGGAGATGAAGACTGTGAGCCTCACGTGGGACCACCTGATGACCCTGTATCTACCCCAGCGCTTAGAACAGCGCTCTGCACATAGTAAGCGCTTAACAAATACCAACACTGTTATTATTATTGATCTCCATTTGACAGAGGAGGTCACTGAGGTCCAGAGAAGTGTCTGGCCATGGCTCAGTGGAAAGAGCCCGGGCTTGGGA
Source organism: Ornithorhynchus anatinus (assembly GCF_004115215.2). Taxonomy (NCBI): domain Eukaryota; kingdom Metazoa; phylum Chordata; class Mammalia; order Monotremata; family Ornithorhynchidae; genus Ornithorhynchus; species Ornithorhynchus anatinus. The sequence continues at coordinate 39,628,987 of NC_041733.1, read as the reverse complement.
GTCAGAGGTTGTGGATTTGAATCCCACCTCTGCCACTTGTCAGCTGTGTGACTGTGGGCAAGTCACTTCACTTCTCTGGGCCTCAGTTACCTCATCTGTAAAATGGGGATTAATTGTGAGAGCCTCACATGGGACAATCTAATGACCCTCTATCTACCCCAGCGCTTAGAACAGTTCCCTCATCTGTAAAATGGGGATGAAGACTGTGAGCCTCACGTGGGACCACCTGATGACTCTGGATCTCCCCCAGCGCTTAGAACAGTGCTCTGCACGTAGTAAGAGCTTAACACATCCCAACATTATTATTATTATTGATCCCCATTTGAGAGAGGAGGTCCCCGAGGCGCAGAGAAGTGACTGGACCAAAGACACAGAGCTGATGAGCGGCGGAGGTGGGATTAGAACCCACGACCTCGGACTCCCAAGTGTCCCCTAAGCCACCTATCCAGTGATAAGTGCCTAACAGATAGCACAATTAGTGGTGAGGGAGAGACAGACCATTAGAGAAATGGACATCAGGCCTGAGGAGCTTCGTTGCTGAGGAAGCGGCATAATAATAATGTTGGTATTTGTTGATATTTGTTAAGCGCTTATTATGTGCAAAGCATTGTTCTAAGCGCTGGGGGAGATACAGGGTCATCAGGTCATCCCACGTGAGGCTCACAGTTAATCCCCATTTTACAGATGAGGGAACTGAGGCCCAGAGAAGTGAAGTGACTTGCCCACAGTCACACGGATGACAAGTGGCAGAGGTGGGAGTCGAACTCATGTCATTGGGTGGGTTGGTGAGGGGAGCAAGGAGGAGGTGGGCGGGATTTGTAGGTTTTGGATGAGCAGGGATGGGGCTCTGGTGGGGAGCGTGTGTGTTTTATACGTAGTGAGGAGCCCTGGGGCCTCAGCACAAAATGGCGGGCGAGAAGACGACGGCCTCGACGCCCCCGCCGTTCTGGTCACGTGGTGCGGCGGGCGCGCGCACGGGGGGCAAGTCTCGCGATACTTGGGGGGGGGTGGAGCGAGGGCTGCCCGGCGGCCGGGGTGGGAGGGGGCGTCCGTGACGTCATCGGTCTCGGGAGGAGAAGCGGGGACGGGGCCGGGGGGCGGCGGTGGTCGTTCCCGCCGCCATGGACGCGGACGAGCCGCCGCGGCCGTCGACCTCCCGGGGGGCGGGAGCGGCCGCCGCCGAGGCCCCGCAGGAGGAGGAAGGCGAGGAGGAGGAGGAGGAGGTAGGTGGCACGGGGGAGATGCCCCTCCGGGGGCACCACCCCGCGGGCCTGGGGGGGCGGGGCCGCCGGCGCGCCGCCGACGCTGTCCGCCTTCCCCTCCCCGGCGCGGGAGCGCGCGCGCCTGCGCGGGAGGGCGGGGCCGGGGCGCGTCCAACTGGGGCGCGCCGCGGGGGGGAGCGGGGGGGGGGGCGGCAGGTGGTGCCTTCTCCGTCGTCCCCGGGCCTCCCCCCCCCCGTCCTCGGAGGCGAGTCGTCTCTTCCTCCTCCCCCTGCCAGCACTGTGTGTGTGAGTGATTGGACAAAGGGGGGGTGTGTGTGTGTATGTGTGTGAGTGTCATTGGACAAAGGGTGTGTGTTTGTGTGTGTGTGATTGGACAGAGGGGGTGTGATTGGACCAAGGGGGTGGTGTGTGTGTTTGTGTGTATATGATTAGAAAAAGGGGGGTGTGTGTGTACGTGTGTGTCATTGGACAAAGCGTGTGTGTGTGTGTTTGTGTGATTGGGCAAAGGGTGTGTGTATGTGTGTGATTGGACAAAGGGTGTGTGTGTGTGTGTGGCATTGGACAAAGCGTGTGTGTCATTGGACAAAGGGGTGGGGGTGTGTGTCATTGGACAAAGGGGGTGTCTGTGTATGTGTGTCACTGGAGAGAGGGGGTGTGTGTGTATGTGTGTCACGGGGGGGGGTGTGTCATTAGACAGAGGGTTTGTGTGTGTATGTGTGTCATTGGACAAAGGAGGGGGTATGTGCATGTGTGTCATTGGAGAGCGGGTCTGTGTGTGTATGTGTGTCATTGGACAAAGGGGGGTGTGTGTATGTGTGTCATTGGAGAGCGGGTCTGTGTGTCATTAGACGAAGGGTTTGTGTGTGTGTATGTGTGTCATTGGACATAGGGGGTGTGTATGTGTCACTGGAGGGGTGCGTGTGGGTGTCATTAGACAAAGAGTTTGTGTGTGTGCATGTGTGTCATTGGACAAAGGGGGGTGTGTGTATGTGTGTCATTGGAGAGCGGGTCTGTGTGTCATTAGACAGAAGGTTTGTGTGTGTGTATATGTGTGTCATTGGACAAAGGGGGGTGTGTCTCTGTATCATCGGAGAGAATGGGTGTGTGTGTGTCATTGGAGAGAGGGTGTGTATGTGTGTTATTGGACTAGGGGTGTTGTGTGTGTGGCTTTGGACAAACCCCCAGGGGTGTGTGTGTGTGTGTGTGTGTGTGTGGCGCTTTGGACAGTACCCCCCCCCCCCCCGGGTGCCTTTTTTTGTGTGTGTGTGTGTGTGTGCTACTGATGCCTGTGTCTGCTTGAGTTGTTTTGCTGTGTCTCCCCCCGTCTAGACAGTGAGCCCTTTGGTTGGGCCGGGAGGGTCTCTCTCTGTCGTCAAATTGTCCATTCCAAGCGCTTAGTCCAGTGCTGGGCACCCAGTAAGCGCTCAATCAGTTCCATGGAAGGAATGCCTGTGGCTTTGGACACAACCCCCCGGGGGCCTGTGTGAGTGTGTGTGTTTGCCATTGATGCCTGTGTCTATTTGAGTTGTTTTGCTGTCTGTCTCTCCTCTTCTAGGCTGTGAGCCCGTTGTTGGGCCGGGATTGTCTGTCCCTGTTGCCGAATTGTACTCTCCAAGCGCTTAGCAGAGGGCTCTGCACCCCCTGAGCGCTCAGTACAGCGGTCTGCCTGCACACTGTAAACGCTCAATAAAGACGATTGAAGGAATGAATGAATGTGACTTTAGACAAAACCCCAGGTGCCTGTGTGTCGTTGGACCAAACCCCGGTGGGTGTGTGGGTGTGTGTCTGTGTGGCTTTGGACAAAACCCTGGGGGGGGGTGTGTGTGTCCTGTTGGACCAAACCCGGGTATGTGTGTTGTTGGACAAAACCCCCCGGGATGTATGTGTGTGTCTGTGTGTGACTTTAGACAAAACCCCAAGTGCCTGTGTCTCCTTGGACCAAACCCCAGTTGTGTGTGTGTCTTTGTGGCTTTGGACAAAACCCTGGGGGGGGTGGTGTGTGTGTCACATTGGACAAAACCCGGGTGTCTCTGTGTCATTGGACAAAGCCCCAGGATTTGTGTATGTGTATGTGCGTGTCTGTGTGTGACTTTAGACAAAACCCTGGGTGCCTTTGTGTCGTTGGACAGAACTCCGGTGTGTGTGAGTGACTTTGGACAAAACCCTACGGGGCGGAGGGGTGTCATGTTGGACAAAACCAGGTGTGTTTGTTTTGGTCTGGCCCCAGCCTCCCCCCCACCCCCAGGTCATGGGGCAGAGGATTTTTCTGGGTGCAGGAGGGGCTGGAAAGGATCTCTCCTTTTGTGCCCCCCATCCTTGAGCCGACTGGGCGGACGCAGATTGTGGTAGCCGTCTCTCCCCGGGGCTTAGTACAGTGCCCTGCGCACAATGGGCGCTCAGGAAAAGCGATGGAATGAAGGCGTGAATCCCAAGCCCTTAGTATAGGGCTGTGCACATAGTAAGCGCTCGATAAATAACAAGTACGATTTTGGTTAGGTGCTTATTACGTGCCAGGCACTGGACTAAGCGACGAATGGAGGAATAAATGAATGAGAGGGATGGAATCCAGGTGCTGCGCCCCCAGCTCTCCAGGAAACTAAAATTGCTTCTTTCAGTCCCCCCCGCGCAACATTTCCCATTTGGACCCCGCAGAAAAATCAGTCTCCCCTTGGATTTTTTTTTCCCCTCCCTCTCCAGGTTCATTTTCCCTCCATCCCTAAATCGACATTGCTGGTTGTCGAACAGACACAATGGGTTTTTACCAGGCTGTGGACCAGGATGAATAGCCACGTTGTGGACTCGTACAACAAAACCCTGGTTCTTCGTGCTGTCTTGGGTCCAGGGCAAATGAACTAATACCACTTTTTATTTTAGTGAAATATAAACATCAGGGTACTTGGGTAGTATAATAATAATTAGTATTAGTGGTAGTGGGTTTCGGTACTTATTTATAATGCCTCTGTATGAATCCTCAAAAATCTCCCTTTTAATAAGGTTGATAGTGGTATTTGTCCCTCCATGGTAAGGCCTGGGAGAGGTGCAGTCCAGTGAAACCAGACACGATTTTGAGGCTTGAGTAATTAATAATCATAATAATAATGATGGTATTTGTTATTCAATAGTATTTATTGAGCGCTTACTATGTGCAGAGCACTGTACTAAGCGCTTGGGATGAACAAGTCGGCAACAGATAGAGACAGTCCCTGCCGTTTGACGGGCTTACAGTCTAATCGGGGGAGACGGACAGACGAGAACAATGGCGATAAACAGCGTCAAGGGGAAGAACATCTCGTAAAAACAATGGCAACTAAATAGAATCGAGGCGATGTACAATTCATTAACAAAATAAATAGGGTAACGAAAATATATACAGTTGAGCGGATGAGTACGGTGCTGTGGGGATGGGAAGGGAGAGGTGGAGGAGCAGAGGGAAAAGGGGAAAATGAGGCTTTAGCTGCGGAGAGGTAAAGGGATGGCAGAGGGAGTAGAGGGGGAAGAGGAGCTCAGTCTGGGAACGCCTCTTGGAGGAGGTGATTTTTAAGTAGGGTTTTGAAGAGGGAAAGAGAATCAGTTTGGCGGAGGTGATAAGCATTTACTATGTGCCGAGCGGTGTTCTAAGCGCTGGGGGAGATCCAAGGTAATCAGGTTTTGGCACGAGGGGCTCACAGCCTTAATCCCCATTTTAATAATGATAATAATAATGTTGGTATTTAAGTGCTTACTATATGCAGAGCACTGTTCTAAACACTGGGGTAGACACAGGGTAATCAGGTTGTCCCACGTGAGGCTCACAGTTAATCCCCATTTTACAGACGAGGTAACTAACTCTGGCACAGAGAAGTTAAGTGACTTGCCCACAGTCTCACAGATGCCAAGTGGCAGAGCCGGGATTTTACAGATGAGAGAACTGAGACACAGAGAAGTGAAGTGGCCTGCCCAACGTCACACAGCAGACAAGCGGTGGAGCGGGGATTAGAACCCAAGACCTCTGACTCCCAAGCCTGGGCTCTTGCCACTGAGCCACGCTGTAAAGAAACCGACTGCTTTTGACTGCTTCAAAGCAGCCGGTTTCAGACTTGCATTTTTCACCTTAAAGGACCTGCTTCGAGGATATGAATAATCAAACTAAATTTAATATGCAGCATTAGCTGCTGCTTTGTAGTTGAGAGCTTTAGCCCCTTCAGCTCATCAGAGGTGTGAGACACTTTGATAAGCAGTTAATCTCCCTGCTTTCATTTGAAATGAAGAAGAAAGGTAAAGCTCCCAGGTCTGCTAGTATTTATGTCCAATTCTACAAGCAGAGAGGGGCGTTGCTACCCCTCAAAAAGCCGGTGTTAGGCTTTTCTTAGAATATTACATTGTACATGAGAAGCAGGACCGTGTAGGGGAACATATTACATTGTACATGAGAAGCAGGACCGTGTAGGGGAAAGAAAATGGGCGTGGGAGTCAGAGGACCTGGGTTCTAATCCTGCCTCTGTCCATTCATTCAATAGTATTTGTTGAGCGCTTACTATGTGCAGAGCACTGTACTAAGTGCTTGGAATGTACAGATGGGCAAGAGACCATCCCTGCCCAATGGCAGGCTCACAATCTAACCGGGGGAGACATTGTCACATTTAGTCACTTACTGTGTGCAAAGGACTGTACTGTGCAGCGTGGCTCAGTGCAAAAAGCCCGGGCTTGGGAGTCAGAGGTCATGGGTTCGAATCCGGGCTCTGCCCCTTGTCAGCTGTGTGACCCTGGGCAAGTCACTTCACTTCTCTGTGACTCAGTTACCTCATCTGTAAAATAGGGATGAAGACTGGAAGCCTCACGTGGGACAACCTGATGACCCTGTATCTCCCCCAGCGCTTAGAACAGTGCTCTTCACATAGTAAGCGCTTAACAAATACCTACATTATTATTATTACTATGGGCTTGGGAGAATACAATATAACAACAAGCAGGCACATTCCTGCCCAGAAAGAGCTCACAGTCTAGCGTGACTTAGTGGAAAGAGCCCAGGCTTGGGAGTTGGAGGTCATGGGTTCAAATGCCGGCTCAGCCGCTTGTCGGCTGTGTGACTTTAGGCAAGTTCACTTCACTTCTCTGTGCCTCAGTTACCTCATCTGTAAAATGGGGATTAAGACTGTGAGCCCCATGTGGGAAACCTGATCACCTTGTATCCTCTAGGGTGCTTAGAATAGTGCTTTGCACATAGTAAGCGCTTAACAAATGCCATCATTTTTTAATTTTTTTATTTAGTTACTGCTTGTTGTGAGACCTCAGGCAAGTCATTTAACGGCTCTGTGCTTCAGTTTCCTCAACAGTAAAATGGAGCTTAAATTCCTGTTCCCCCTCCTACTTGGACTGTGAGCGCCATGTGGGCCAGGGACTGTGTCCAAACTGATCAATTTGTATCTTCCCCAGTGCTTACACCAGGGCTTGACCCATAGTAAGAGTTAGTGTAGTAAGTACCACAATAACAATAATAACGATACGGATGGTCAGGAGGAGTGGCTGGGATGTTACCTTCCAGAAAAAAATGCTAAAAATCTACAGTCACTGCTCTCAATTGCTTTCAGTAAGAATCAAAATAATTGTATTTATTAAGCAGTTATGTTGTGCAACAAGCACTGAACTAAATGCTGGAAAAGAATACGCAGGTGGGAATTAAATATGGTCCTTGGGCGTTCCGGGGCTCGCAGAAGGGACCGACATCAGGCTCATCAGAAGAGACGAGGCAAAACTCTAAGACACTTTCTCTGCCCACCAGGACTTCACTGTCTGGGTGCGGGGAGATGGAAATTCATATAAATAAATAAATTCTGGATATACTGAATGAATGAACTGAATGAATGTACATAAGTGGTGTGGTGCTGAGGGAAAGGTGAAGAAAAGGCAAATGCAAGGGTGACAGCAGAAAGGAGTGGGAGAAGAGGAAATAAGGGCTTAGGGAACTGAATGTCAGTAAGGTGGTGATGCAATTAGAGAAGGCAATGTGTTACTGGGGTGTAATAACAGGAGCAGGACATGGAAGACCCAAGTAGATTTTCTGTGGTGGTCTAAATTCGCCAGATCCATATGCTGGTATTCACTGAGTGCTTACTATGTGCAGATCACCATACTAAGCATTTAGAAGAGTACAGTACAACCGAGTTGATAGACATATTCCCTGCCCATAATGAGCTCACAGTCTAGAGGGGGAGATCGACATTAATATAAGTAAATCACTTACAATAAATAATTTATAAAAATATATGTATATATATTTTGGGGTTAAGGGAGGGGCGAATATAAATGCCCAAAGACACAGATCCAAGTGCTTAGATGATGTAGAAAGGAGAAGGAGTTGGGGAAAAGAGGGCTTAATCTAGAGGATCCATAAGAAAAAGTAGATATTGTCTTGGATGGCAGAATTGTCCGTAGGAGCCATAAGAAAAAGTAGATAGCCATATTGTCTTGGATGGCAGAAATTGTGTTTCAAGCTTTTTTTAAGAAACTATATTCTGTCATCTCAGGATTCATCCTCAAGCACATTCCACCCCAGTCTTTCCACATCATCTCATCCCCGGCACCGCCCAAAGCCTTGGTTTCACCCCTGTATTCGGAAATATTGATCCGAGCTGCCCTTCGGGTGGAGAGGAGGACCGCAGCAGACCGATTTTCACACGTCTCTGGACGTGGGGTTTCTATTCGATCCATCAGTGATATTTACTGAACATTTACTATGTGCGGAGCACTGTTCTAAGCCCTTGGGAGAGTACAGTACAACAGAATTAGTAGACAGGTTGCCTGCCTGTGCTCATTATTTGCCATAATGGCCCCCATAGCCCCTTCAGCGATCTGGATGCCGTCAGAGTTCAGCGAGAGAGGTTGAGGGTCTCTGGTGTGGTCATTCACCCACCTTGAGGCAAGGGGGTGGACTTGATGACCTCTCTGGGTGCTTCCAGGGGCCACAGTTCACAATTCTACACTAATTGAAATTCATCAAGCCACCAATCACGTTTATTGAGTGCTTACTGTGTGCAGAGCACGGCTAGGAGCTTGAGAGAGTACAATCCAACAAAGCTGGTAGACAAGGTCCCTGCCCACAAGTAAATCAAGGCAAGCCAGAAAGAGCTGCTGCCACTTGTCTACTGGGTTACCCTGAGCAAGTCACTTCACTTCTCTGGGCCTCAGTTACGTCATCTGTAAAAGGAGGATGGAGACTGTGAGCCCCGCTTGGGGCAGGGACTGCGTTCAACCCAATTTGCTTGTAGCCACCCCAGTGCTTAGTACAGTGCCTGGCACGTAGAAAGTGCTTAACAAAATACCACAAATATTGTTATAATTATTTGCTAGTCAGTCTAGTTTCATGATTTTTTTTTCCCAATTTTCCTCATCTTCTGGGGAAAGTCACACCCATCAGATCTTTTCCATTTTTGGTGTGATGACTTCTGAATGGGAAACAATTTGGAAATAGACTGCTGCAAGAGTTTATTTTATGGTATTTAAGTGCTTACTATGTGTCAATCGCTTTTCTAAGGGCTGGGGTAGAGTACATGTTAATTAGGATGGACACAGCCCCTCTCCCGCATGCAGTTCACAGTCTGAGTAGAAGGGAAATAGATATTTAATCCCCATTTTACAGTTGAGGCACAGAAAAGTTAAGTGACTCACTCAAGGTCATGTAGCAGGTACATGATGGAGCTGAGTTTAGAACCCAGGTCTTCTATGATGTTGTCTTGTTTTTGTTTTGCTCTGTTTTGCTCTGCTGTCTGTCTCCCCCATTTAGACAATGAGCATTGACGGGCAGGGGTTGTCTCTATCTGTTGCCGAATTGTACATTCCAAGCGCTTAGTACAGTGCTCTGCACATCGTAAGCGCTCAATAAATACTCTTGAATGAATGAATGTTTTAACTCCCAGGCCCGTGATCTTTCCATTGCTTCTTACAGAGAAGCAACGTGGCTCAGTGGAAAGAGCACGGGCTTGGGAGTCAGAGGTCATGGGTTCGAATCCCGCTTTGCCACCTGTCAGCTGGGTGACTGTGGGCAAGTCACTTAACTTCTCTGGGCCTCAGTTCTCTCATCTGTAAAAGGGGGATTGAAACTGTGAGCCTCATGTGGGGTAAGCTGATTACCCTGTATACCCCAGCGCTTAGAACAGTGCTGTGCACATAGTAAGCGCTTAACAAATGCCAACATTCTTAGAAGTGTTCAGGTGATGGATAGTAACTAGCTGATACTGATTTTTAAGAAAACCACCTGCCATTAAGTACAGTATCTTCCTATCGGAATATGCTATTGCTCAAGTGAATTGCCTGTATTCAGCATAAATTGTTTTTAGTGGAGGGATTTTTTTAAAAGTTCTAAACTTTTGTTCCCTTAAGTATTTTTTATCTCTGTAAAAATAGAACTTGTCGAGCTTTTAAAAAGCATGTCTTTAAAAAAAAACCTTTGCAAAAACAAATCACAGCACCAGCCTTTTAAATAAACTTTAAATAAACTCTTCTACAGAGTGATTCACTTTTATTATTACATAAGTAGTCTTATGATGTAAATTGAATATTTGCTGCATTAGAATCATTTGGTTATAAGAGTAGTAAATAAAATCTACATTCTGAGACCTATTAGAAACTCACTGAAATCTTACCTTTGTCTCTCTTTGAAGTGTGTGCCTTTATCCCTGCTTGACCCTCTCAATCCTATATTATGCAGAATTTCCTGTTCCTTTTCTTTGCTATTATTTTTCTCCTGCTTTTACTTCTTATTCCTTTTCTCCTTCTCTGTCTATGACTTCCCCTTCAGATTTTCTCCCGATCCTTTTGCCATTTTCCTCTCATCTCACTTGCTTTCCTTTTTCTCCTCCTGCTATATCAAGCACCTTCTGTTCTTTGCTTCTACTCCCCTTCTTCTTGACCTCCTGCTCGCCTGCCTCCTTCCATCCCTTTCTTGTTCCCCCATTTCGGCCCACAGCTTTTCTCTTTCATTGCCCCTCAATTAATCAGTGGTATTTACTGAGCGCTTACTTTGTGCAAAGCACCATACTAAGCGCTTGGGAGAGTACAGTACAACAGAGTTAGGGGACACATTCCCTGCCCACAATGAATTTACAGTTTCGAGGGAGAGACAGACATTAATATAAGTAATATATAATTTAAAGGTATGTATGTAAGTGCCGTGAGGTTGAGCATAGGGTGAATAACAAATGCCCAAAGGTCACAGATCCAAATGCATAGAAGACGCAGAAGGGAAAACGAGCCGGATCAAAGGGGACTTCATCGGGGAAGGTCTCTTGGAAGTAGATGTGACCTTAATAAGGCTTGGAAGATGGGGAGAGTGGTGATCTGGTGTTTTAATAATAATAATAATAATGTTGGTATTTGTTAAGCGCTTACTATGTGCAGAGCCCTGTTCTAAGTGCTGGGGTAGATACAGGGTAATCAGGTTGTCCCACATGAGTGTCACAGTCTTAATCCCCATTTTACAGACGAGGGAACTGAGGCACAGAGAAGTTGAGTGACTTGCCCACAGACACACAGCTGAAAAGTGGCAGAGCTGGAATTCGAACCCATGACCTCGGACTCCCAATCCTGGGCTTTTTCCGCTGAGCCACGCTGCAAGGAGGGGGAGGGAGTTCCAGGCTTGGGGAAGGCATTGGGAAAGGGGTCGGCAATGAGATAGATGAGATTGGGGCACAGTGAACAAGCTGGTGCTAGAGGAGCGGAGTGTGTAGGCTAAGCTGTGGTAGGAGATCGTTAAGATGACATAGGAAATTTAAATGCTTTAGAGTCAATGGTAAGGAGTTTCTGTTTTTATTATTATTAATAATTATATATAATATAATAATCATGGTATTTGTTAAACCCTTACTATGTGCCAAGCCCTTTCCTAAGCACTGGGGTAGTTACAAGGTAATCAGGTTGGATACAGTCCCTGGTCCCTCATGGGGTTCACAGTCTTGATCCCCATTTTACAGATGAGGTAAGTGAGGCACAAAGAAGTTAAGTGACTTACCCAAGGTCACACAGCAGACTTGTGGCAGAGCCAGGATTAGAACCCATCTTGTCTGACTCCCAGGCCCCTGCTCTTTCCACTAGGCCACACTGCTTCTTAGAAGTGTTAGATGCTGGTATGTGACTAGCTGATATTGCTTTTAACAAAACCACCTGCCATTAAATAGTGTATCTACCTATCTGAAGTTCATTCAATAGTATTTTTATTGAGCGCTTATTATGTGCAGAACATTGTACTAAGCGCTTGCAATGTACAATTCGGCAACGGATAGAGACAATCCCTGCCCATTGACGGGCTTATTCCCCCCCGAGCCCCAACGCTTTTCCCTTTCTCCCCCAACTTTCTCTTCTTATCCCCACTCTCTTCCCCCCACCACTACTCCTCTTCTCTTCACTTTCCCCCATCTCTATCCCTATTCCCCTCTCACTTCATATGCATTCAGCCTATTTATGCACATGGATTATTTGTGGCAGATTATTTCTGTTTTTTGATTTTTTTAAAACCTGTCTTATATTGTCCCAAACTTGAATTTTATGTTCCACTCTAAATGGAATGACGTTTTTGGGAAAGGCTTCCCGTTTTTAACAGTGATGTTGAAATTATTCATTCATTCAGTAGTATTTATTGGAATGTACTAAACGCTTGGAATGTACAGTTTGGCAACAGATAGAGACAATCCCTGCCCAATGACGGGCTCACAGTCTAACCAGGGGAGAGAGACAGCAAAGCAAAACAGAACAAAACAAAACAAGACAACGTCATCAAGATAAATAGAATCAAGGAGATATATACCTCATTATCAAAATAAATAGGGTAATAAATAATATATACAAATGAGCACAGTGGGGAGGGGAGGGGAAGGGGAATTAGTTGTTAGTTCATGATATCCATTATTTCTTTAACTGATAACTGTCCTAATTTTTGGTTATTTGCTAATTTCTCTCCTTGGAAATTCCAGAAAAATGATCCTCCATTTCAACTCAAACTTCCCCCAAAAGCCTGTAGACCTGAGAAGGAAGTTGACCCGGAATATGAGGAAAAGATGGTATGTAATTTGCCGGTTCGGGTAACACGCGGTTAAGTTTTTGTTGATTTGTTTTATATGCGATTTCACTTAACTGAGACAATGGGAGGAAATAAAAAGATTACAGGCAGGATGTGATATGGAGGGAAGGGAAATAGAATTAAGGCAGCAATATTTAAAAAAAAAATCACGTAACTGCATATCTACATACTACATAACTACATAATCTTCTGTTTCTGTGGAGAGCAAATACATTACGAGGACCTAGTGGCTTAATAAATATCCCCTGAGTGGAAAGCTAATTGCAGTTAATATGTTCCCAAAACATGCAGTTTTTTTTCCATTATATTCTCAGTAACATAGAATAAGCAGTCTAGTATTCTTGTAACATTGTTTGGTTTGATATAAGGTTTATTTTTCAGTCCCTCGAATCTCCCTTATTTTTTTTTCCTTCAGATTTTAACTGAAATCTCATCCTTTGGGAGTCTGTGAAGTCAGTGAGCCCAACAGCCACCCATCTATGAGTTTAAGCACTTTTAAGATTTGCCTCCTTCCCCTCCAAGCCATGTTGCAAACGCTCAATCTGTTTATTTGAGTTCCTGCTGTGCAGAACCCTGTTTTCAGCGATTGGGAGAGTTCCAACAGATTGGGAGAGTTCCAACAGATTGGGAGAGTTGCAACAGATTGGGAGAGTTCCAACAGAGCAAGAAGACATGATCCCTGCCTCCAAGGCGCTTACATTCTAGTTGAAAAGAAAGACCTTTACTAATTCACAATCAGGAGGGAGATGTGCCCAAATAGTACAGCACGTAAAACGATATGTGTGAAATTGCTAAATGCAGAAATGAGAGAGTAAGGAGGTTATTACCTAGGGAGAAGAAAAACTAATCAGGGAATTTTCCCGGGAGAGGTGGGATTTCAGAATAATTTAGAAGATGGGGTAGAGCTGTGGACTGGTGGATTTGAAGGGAGAGTGAGTTCCAGGCTGGAGAGGAGCAAGGGGCTGGCACTGGGAAAGATGAAAATGAGACACAGAGAGTAAGTTAGCCTGAGAGGAAAAGAAGAGCGCCAGCTGGGATGAAGTGGAAGAAGAATGGATAAGTAGCAGAGAGAGTAGTTGAAAGCCAGTGATCAGGAATTTCTGTTTGATGCGAAGGTGAATGGGTAACACTTGGAGTTTGATGAGTGGAGAGACTGATGCGGAACAATATTATAGAAAGACTAACCAAACAACAATCAGTCAGTGGTGTTGGAGTGCTTACTGTGTGCTCAGCACTGTATTAAATGCTTACATTCTAGTTGAAAACAAAGACCTTTGCTAATTCACAAACAGGAGGGAGATGTGCTCAAATACAGCACGTAAAACGAAACGTGTGAAAGTGCTAAGGTTACCTTGGGCAAGTCATTTCACTTCTCTGGGCCTCTATTACCTCATCTGTAAAATGGGGATTAAGACTGTGAGCCCCATCTGGGTCGTGGGCTGTGTCCAACCTGATTTGCTTGTATCTACCCCAGCGCTTAGAACAAAGTTTGGCATGTAATAATCGCTTAACAAGTACTGCTGTTTTCATGGCTGTGGGGCTTCTCCCTTCTGTCTTTGTCTTTGCCTTCTTGCCCAAGTTTCCCCTTGTAAGTAGCTGGTTTCCACCTGGATGCCCCTAGTTGGATGATTGCTATCCCATATAAAACAACTTTCTGTGGAATCAATTGGTAATATTTATTGAGCATTTACTCTGTGCAGAGCACTGTACTGAGCACTTGGGAGTGGACAATAGAGTTATCAGACATAACCCCTGCCTTCCAGAAGCTTAGAGATCATGGGTTCGAATCCCGGCTCTGCCACTTGTCAGCTGTGTGACTGTGGGCAAGTCACTTAACTTCTCTGTAAAATGGGGATTAAGACTGTGAGCCCCACGTGGGACAACCTGATTCCCCTGTGTCTACCCCAGCGCTTAGAACAGTGCTCTGCACATAGTACTTAGTACAGTACTAAGTACAGAGCCTGGCACATATTAAGTGCGTAACAAATACCAACATTATTATTATTCTGGCGGAGGAGGCAGACACAGGTTAGTTCCGAAGTCACTAAGCTACTGAACTTCCCAGTAGGGCCCCTTAACTAGCCGGGTCAGTCAGAAGCACCTTGGGTGCTCTTGGGTCCCTGGTGCCCAACTCCATGCTCCCTTGAGGCAAGTGTAGCTCAGATTGACTCCTGTTACAAGCGCAGGTTGGTGGGAAAGTTAGTATGTTCCCTGAACATGCTAACTTTTTCCATTTATTCTCAGTAACATAGAATAAGCTCTCTAGTATTCTCTCCTCTCCCCTCCAACCCTCTCTCCCCCCTCAGCCCTCTCTCCCCCCATAACCCTCTCTCCTATCCCCCATCCTCTCTCGCCCCACTCTCTCTTCTCTCCCCCTAGTCTCTTTTCTCTCCCCCCACTCTCTCTTCTTGCCCTCGCTTTCTTCTCTCCCCAACTCTCTCCTCTCATCCCGCGCTCTCTCCTCTCATCCCGCGCTCTCTTCTCTCATCCCGCGCTCTCTTCTCTCATCCCGCGCTCTCTTCTCTCATCCCGCGCTCTCTTCTCTCATCCCGCGCTCTCTTCTCTCATCCCGCGCTCTCTTCTCTCATCCCGCGCTCTCTTCTCTCATCCCGCGCTCTCTTCTCTCCCTCTTCTCTCCCCCTGCTCTCTCTCTCCTTTCTCCCCCATCTCTTCTCTCCCCCACTCTCTCCTCGTCCCCTCTTCTCTTCCCTCATTCCCAACTCTCTCTCCCCATCTTCTCTCCCCCTTCTCTCCCCCCCATTCTCTACTCTCTCTTCTCTCTCTGCTTTCTTCTCCTACACACCTGGTTCAGCTGTGTCTGAATCTGGAGGATCAAGTCCAATATTTTGGTAGTGCTCAAATGGACGGAATTTTCCTCCGAAGACTGGACGCGTTTCAGTCCAAATATAGTTTTTATTTCCTTATTATGTTAATTTGGTAGCTCTTTCGGAAATGCAGCTCATCTTTTGGAGTCTTAAGACTGTAGCAATAGCAGGAGAGGGAGGATAAAATACAACAAAAATGGTTTTTGAAGTGATTTTAGACAATTAGATCTATTCAGGATATATAACCTCAATCTTTGTGTTTGATTCAGAAAAGTAGATTTGGAGCAAAGTAAACTTTTTAATTTATATTGTTATCCAATTTATTATATCCTGAAATAATTATATTTATCTTGATGTTGTCTTGTTTTAGTTTTGTTCTGTTTTGATTTGCTGTCTGTCTCCCCCGTTTAGACTGTGAGCCCGTCACTGGGCAGGGATTGTCTCTATGTGTTGCTGAATTGTACATTCCAAGTGCTTAGTGTAGTGCTCTGCACATAGTAAGCGCTCAATAAATGCTGTTGAATGAATGAATGTTTTTCAGAGTGTTTCCTAGCAAAATGTAAATGCTTTGTTGCCCTCAAGTGGCAAAAAAGTGAATCACTTGTTCATTTTTATATAATGCTGCCACTTTTAAGATTATCACATACTTTTAACTGAAGTTTAGACCATTTTGGGGAAGGGGCATGTTGTATATTAGCATATAAAATTTCAATTAGGAAATGCGTATGTTATATTATTTAAAATTTTGCTTAAATACATTTGAAAACCGATTACAGAGTAGCACAAGACTTGTATTTATTCCCCCAAAGGAGTGAAATCTAAAGCGTTTGCAAAAGCTTTTGGAAACTGGTTTGAAATGTGATGATTATGTATTGCTTCATGGTATAATGTTCAAATTTCAAGAGATTTTTGGGAACAGCGTAGGTATATAGAAAACAAACCATGAATCTTTAGAAATGTTTTGATTTGTTGTGACTTCACTATTAAGAAGGGGATCCCTTTGTTCACTTGAATTACTAAGTACTAAAATCACACCTTAAAACCTGAGTTACTCTAATCACCGTAGCACTTCTATACCTATTTATCTACCCTATTACTCTCCCTATTTGTAATTTAAGTGTCTGTCTTCCCTACTATAGACTGGAAGTTCCTTGAGGGTGGAGATTGTATTTAATTCTTTTATAGTCAGAGTGCAGTTCATTCATTGGCATATTTATTGAGTGCTTACTTTGTGCAGAGCACTGTACTAGGCGCTTGGAAAGCAATTTGGCAACAGATAGAGACAGTCCCTACCCAACAACGGGCTCACAGTCTAGAAGGGGGAGACAGGCAACAAAACAAGTAGACATTATAGATATATATATACATACATCATTAATATAGAATATTAAATATTCTATAATATATATAATATATATAGAA